>NW_027206179.1:11062500-11504797 GCF_024711535.1 Dipodomys merriami | reverse complement strand
GTGACCCCGGGGCGGGGCGCGGGGACCCCCCTTCGCGGGGAGGCCCCGCCCCGCGCTCCCCGCCCCCCCCCCCCCCGCGCGCTCCGGCTCCGCTCCGGCTCCGGCTCCGCTCCGGCTCCGGCTCCGCTCCGGCTCCGCTCCGGCTCCGGCTCCGGCTCCGGCTCCGCTCCGGCTCCGCTCCGGCTCCGGCTCCGGCTCCGGCTCCGCTCCGGCTCCGGCTCCGGCTCCGGCTCCGGCTCCGCTCCGGCTCCGCTCCGGCTCCGGCTCCGGCTCCGGCTCCGCTCCGGCTCCGCTCCGGCTCCGGCTCCGCTCCGGCTCCGGCTCCGCTCCGGCTCCGCCTCCGCTCCGGCTCCGCTCCGGCTCCGCTCCGGCTCCGGCTCCGCTCCGGCTCCGGCTCCGGCTCCGCTCCGGCTCCGGCTCCGGCTCCGCTCCGGCTCCGCTCCGGCTCCGGCTCCGCTCCGGCTCCGCTCCGGCTCCGGCTCCGCTCCGGCTCCGGCTCCGCTCCGGCTCCGCTCCGGCTCCGGCTCCGCTCCGGCTCCGCTCCGGCTCCGGCTCCGCTCCGGCTCCGCTCCGGCTCCGCTCCGGCTCCGCTCGCTCCGCGCCGGGTCTTGCGGACGCCCGGCGGGCGCGGCGGGGGCGGCGGGGCCCGGGCGGCGCGGAGCGAGCGGAGCAGCGGCGGCCGCGCGCGGCGGCGGCGGAGATGCGGCGGCGACGCGGCCCGGGCCCGGCCTCGGCGCTGCGACCCCGGAGCCGACGCCCGCGCGGGGGCCCGGGCTGAGCCCCGCCGGCCCCGGGATGCCGGGCTGAGCCGCCCGCCTGGCGCTGGGGACCGGACAGGTGCGCGCGGCCCCCGCCTCCTCCGCGCGGCCCCGAGGTGAGCGCGCGGGGGCCGGGGGGCCGGGGCCGGGGCGGGGAGCCGGGCCGGGGGGCGCGGGGCGCGGGGCGCGGAGCCCGGCCGGACCCCCCCCGCCCGCGGCGCACTGCGGCCCGGGGAGGCGCCGGGGTTTTTTCGGGGGCCGCCGCGCGCCGCCGGGGGGGGCGGGGGCCGGAGACCCGGATGGGGCGCGGGGCGCGGGGGGCCTCCGCGCGGGACACCCCCCCCGCCGGGGTCCCGCGGGTTTTGGGGTGCGCCTCGGCGCGGGGCCGCACGGGGCGCCGGGCCCGGGGTGGGGGGGCTCGGCCGAGGGGGTCCGGGCGGGGCGCCCCGGGAAGGTGCGGGGGTCCCCGCGCCCCCCCGCCGCCGCCAGCTCTGGGCCGGGCCGCCGCGGGGAGGCCGCGATGGGGGGGGCCCGCCGAGCGCACCCCTCCTCCCACCGCAGCGGAGGGGCGGCGGGGGGTCCCCGGCCCGGGGGGGCCCCCGGAGCCGACAAAGGGGACAAAGGGAGCCTCCCCGCGCGCCGGCCCGGGGGGGGGCGCCGGGGCCCCCGCGCCGCGCGGATTGGTCTCGGGGCGGGGGTCACGTGGCGCCCCCCCCCGCCGGGACGGGACGGGGGCTGCGGAGGGCCGCGGGGGGGGGCGCCCCGGGCCGGGCTGGGGACCCCGGGGTCGCCTCCCCGGCCCCCGGCCGGCCCTGGGCCCCTGCGCACCCCGGGCCGCGGTTCGGGGGCGCGGGGAGCGGGCGGCGGTTTGGGGGTGTCTGGGCCGCAGGAGGGGGAGGGGGCCGTGGATTGGGCCTGGAGTCCGGGCCGGGCCTGCGCCCCGCCGCCCCGGGTTTGTCTGGGCTCCCCCCAGGCTTCGCCAAATGGCCTCCGGGAAGCGTGAAGGTGGGGTCCGCCGGGGCCGCCCCCGTCCCCCCCCCGTCCCTCCCCACCGTGGGGTCCGCTCCTCCCTGAGGAACTTCAGGACGAGGCCGTGCGGGGGTCCGGGGTGCGGTCCGGGGTTGGGGGGGGACCAGACGGATACATAAATACATCAATCCCAGCGTCCACCAGGAGCCAGCCCAGCTGCCAGAGCAGGAGGGGGAAACTGAGGCCTGGGAGCCCACAGAGAAAGCCGGGGGGCTGGAGGGGGGGGTGAACCAGGCCTCTCCAGACGCAGCTGTGGGACAGGGCGCGGGGGTCGGGTCTAGGAGCACCGCCCGCCCCCCATCCCTGCCCCGCAGGCTCCCCCAGCCCTCCCTGACTCGATGGCCATCGGAGCTGTGTGACCTGGGGCAGGTGCCTGGCCCTCTCTGTGTGTGTGTGGGGGGGTGCTCCAGGGCGTAATGGGATCTGTGTCCTCACCCCTTCGCCTGCCTCTGCCGGCCCAGCTGGCCCCCACCAGTGCGGGGCCTCCGTCCTACCCCCCCTCTGGCCGCGGGCAGGGAAGGGGCAGTGGAGGGAGCTGGAGGAAGGGCAGCGTGGGGCTCAGGAGCCCGAGGAGTTGCTGGGCTCCGGGACCTGGAAGATAACAATCAAACGCTGCCCTTGGAAAAGGTGACCCTGACGTCAGCCAGAGGGACAGGTGAGCCAGTCCCCCGGGACAGAGCGCGCGCTGGTCACCGCTGCTCTTCTGGGAAGGAGGGTGTCCTGAGCTGACCCTGGGGTGTGGCCCCGTTCCCTGATGCTAGAGAATGGGGGGGCGGGGGGAGGAAGGAAGCAGGGTAGGGCTTGCCTGGAAGAGGGCTATGGGACTCCCCAAGAGGAAGCCTCCAGGGAGCATCAAGCGTTATCCCCCTAGAAGGTTCCAGAGCAGTAAAAGAACTAGGGATGTTTCAGATCTGGGATTACCCCCGGGGGTGGTAGGGAAAGCTGGACCCTGACTCACGGATGGGAGAAGAGGCATGGAAGAGGGGGCATTACAGCTAGGGAAAGGACGGATGTATAGGAGTTGGCCAGGAGACAGGTCGTGTCAGAGGGCCTGGGGCCGCTCCTCTAGAGTGTGGGGCCTGAGAGCTGCCCCAGCTTGTGGGTCTAACTCACGCAGCCCGTCCCTCCGTGCCTCAGTGTCCCCATCTGATGTCAATGGTTGAGGCGGATTCATTCGATTCTGCCCTGGTCAGATTCACAACCAGATGGGAACAAAGTCACTAACCTTTGAATTAAAGGAGGCAAGTCCAGTGTGAGGAGTGGCTGGTGGAGGGGTTGGAGGGATGGCTCAGGTTAGCCAGTGAGCCAAAGGGACCGCGGGTCCCAAGTGTGAATCCTGCTTCAGACATAGGAAGGAAAAAAAGGGGGGGGGAAGCTGTGACTGGCTTTCCTGGCTGGAAGGTGGGGGTGTCCGGGAGTGGGAGGCGGGCTGAGGAGGAAGCAGACATCAGTGCTGGGAGAAAGAACCAGCACCCAGACCCCAGGGCAGCAGCAGCCTGTGCGAAGGCCCCGCGGGCAGGACGCTGCCTGGTGAGCTGGAGGAGCAGCAAGGAGGCCTGGGTAGCCAGAGAAGAGGGAGGAGGAGGAGGAGGCCAAGAGGGGCCAGGTGGGCCCAGGGCAGGGCGCCAGGGGCTGCGGCGGGGACTTGGGCTCTGACCCTGCGGGGACGTGGGAGCCGTGGAGGGCAGTGGGCAGAGGAGGGAGGGACCGGACTCGGTGCTCAGGGGCGCCCTCTGGCGGCTGCAAGGAGGCCGAGATGGCGGTGGGTGGGAGCTGGGGACCTGGTAGGCTATGATGTTGAGGGCTGGGCAGAGGAGGAGAGAGTGTGGTTTTTGGATTCCACCACATGGTCTGGTTCAAATACCAGCCTGGCCCCTTGCTGCCAGTGAGCCACCTGCCCAGCCTGAGCTGCTTTCCCTTCCCTGCGGAGTCCCACACAGCTCCCCCATCTGTCTCTCCTCCCTCTCCCTCTCTCTTTCTGTTGGGAACACATAGTAGGTGCTGTGAGTATACAGCAGGTGCTCTTTAAGTACTGTGCTCCAGACACAGGGAAGAACAGAGGAGGATGTATTTAGTTAGTTAGTTATTTTGCCAGTCGTGGGGCTTGAACTCTGGGCCTGGGCGCTGTCCCTCAGCTCTTCAGCTCAAGGCGAGCGCTCTACCACTTGAGCCACAGCGCCACTTCCAGTTTTCTGGTGGTTTATCGGAGATCAGAGTCTCATGGACTTTCCTGCCCTGCCCGGGCTGGCTTCAAACCCCGATCCTCAGATCTCAGCCTCCTGAATAGCTCGGATGACAGGTGTGTGTCACCAGCGCCCGGCTCATGCACACATTTTATAAACAAGACTGTTCTCGGGGCATCATTCAGTGGGTATTTGTTGAGTACCTACTGTGTGCCCACATTCCTGAAAGCTGGGGGACCCACCACTGCAATGACTGGGAAGCCCCCGCGCCCCCCAGAGCCCACAGCCCTGACTGTGCTCCTGGGAGGAGGAGGTCAGCCCAGAGCCCACAGCCCTGACTGTGCTCCTGGGAGGAGGAGGTCAGCCCAGAGCCCACAGCCCTGACTGTGCTCCTGGGAGGAGGAGGTCAGCCCAGAGAGGGCCAGGCCTGAGCCCGGGCTGCACAGCTGTCCGCTGGATATGTGACCGTGCATGTGTGTGTGGCTGAGAGTAGGGAAACTGAGGCCCCGGGGAAAAAGAGTTAGGATGGATGCAATGGCCCGGCAGACCCCCTCAGGCTTGTGGAGATGTCATGGGTGGGGCCCGGGGCTTCTCCTTGGCACCCCGAGAACCCCCTCCCCCCTCGCCAAGTTCCTAGACAACCCGACTGCCTGCAAAGGCAGCTGGCAGCGGCTGTAAGTGGAGCTGTAACCGGACCTGGCTGGCCGCGGTCACTCAATCCCCACAGGGGACACCAGGCCTTGCGTGGAACTGAAGGATCGAGGGGACGCCCAGCTGGGCCAGGGAGGGTGCGAGGTGGGCCCCGGGACGCACAGCAAGGGCGGTGAGCCTTGGGGCCTCCAGGAGGGTGGGGCTGGGACCCCGGGCCTGGATCTCGGCTAGTGCTCATCACATGAGTGGATGCAGGTGTGTCCGTGGGTCCCGGGTCTGGACACCGCAGGGTCAGCGTGCGGCGGGGGTGGGCCCGGGGGTTGTGGGGGTGGCCGAGGGGAGATGGAGGCAGTCAAAGAAGGCTTCCTGGAGGAGGCGGCTCCCACCCGGGCCTTCGAGGAGGGAGGTGGTGACACTTGGCATCCTGGCTGTACCAAGGCCAAGAAGGGCAGAGCGCACAGCCGGGCAGGCCTGGCGGGCCGGGGCCTGGCCGCCGGGGAGAGCCAGGGCTGCGGCCATATCTGGCTGGGAGGGGGTCTTGAACATCAGCAGGTGAAACTTGGTTCCTTTTCCTTTCTTCCTTCCTCTCTCTCTTCTTCTCTCTTTCTTTCTGGGCTGTCCTGGGGCTTGAACTCACGGCCTGGATACTATCATCCCTGAGCTTCTTTTGCTCAAGGATAAACTTTGCCACTTGCGCCACAGCGCCATTTCTGGCTTTTTGGTGGTTCATTCGAGATGAGAGGCTCAGAGACTTTTTCCTGCCTGGGCTGGCTTCGAACCTAGGTCTTCAGATCTCAGCCTCCTGAGTAGCTAGGATGACAGGCGTGAGCCACCGGCGCCCGGCTTGGCCTTGTTTGTTGAGATGGGGTTTTGCTAACTTTTTGCCCAGGCCGGCCTTGAACCACTCTGCTCCCACTCTCCCACCCCCACATAGCTGGAATTACAGGTGTATGCCACCACGCCCGGCTAGGGGCTTCTCTGTCCCCAGCCGCCAGGGGTGCACACACGGGTCCCCAGGCACGTGGTCTCATAAAGCCTTTGGTTACCCCAGGTTGGGAGGGTAAACTGAGGCTAGCTCCGTGGATGGACCCTCAGTGGCATGGCCCAGACCATCCCTCCCCCCTCCCCCATGGCACATGGCGGCCCGTGGTTTCTGGGCTGTGGGGAAGTGCCTCAGTTTCCCTACTGTGCACAGCCCTTTGCCTCTTGCATGTTCAGATACAGGAGTTAATTTAACAATGCGTGGTATACAGCAAGGGCTGCGTAAGTGCTTGTTGTGTTCTTCTGTGGAAGTGTATACTGAGCGCTCCCTGTTGGCCAGACCCTCTTGAGGTGCTGGGGGCGGAGGGGGGGAAGGGGGGAGGATTGTGCCCTCCCCAGGGTTCGGAGGTCAGCTCGGGGGTGCTTGGGAAGCTTCCCACCTGGCCCCAGAGGGGCTGATCCTGTGGGGTCTCCCGGGAGGGGCAGGTGGGAGCTGACTTCTGGAAAGATCCCTGTGCTGGCTGGCGGGGTGGGCCGGCCCTCATCAGGACCTGTGGGAAACAAGACCAGAAGGAAGGCCCGGCCAGCCCTCGGGTACGGAATATTCCCTTCCTCTGGGGTCCCCCAGCCCTAGGCTTCCCATTTAGCAGCTGCGTCCTCTGCAGGGAACACAGCTCCCAAACCCAAGCCTCAGTTTCTCCACCGGCAAAGTGGGCTTCCGGCTTCCCCGAGCCCACTCTGCTCCTCCCTCTTGCTTCAGATGCGAACAGACAGCTGTACGAATGAGCATTTCTTGGGTACCGGCTGTATGCCAGGCACTGTACTGGTACCACCACCACCACGGGCCTGTGAGCAGGGTCTCCTTCCCCATTTACAGAGCGGGGAAACCAGAGAGGGAGCAAGATCTGTCCTGAGTCACACAGCACAGAAGTAGCAGAGTTAAGTGGCTCAGTGGTAGAGCGCTTGCCTTGCATGCATGAGGCCCTGGGTTCGATTCCTCAGCACCACATATGCAAAAAGAAAAAAAAGCTGGAAGTGGTGCTGTGGCTCAAGTGGTAGAGCGCTAGCCTTGAGCTGAAGAGCTGAGGGACAGCGCCCTGGCCCAGAGTTCAGGCCCCATGACTGGACCCCCCAAAAAAAAAGAAGTAGCAGAGTTGGGATTTGAACTCACAGCTCGGTTCTGGAGCAAAGCCCCTAGTGTAGTTTTAGTTTGAGATGAGCACTAGGGAGGCTGAAGCAGGAGGATCCATGGCTGCAGACACACACACACACACACACACACACACACACACACACACACACACACACACACACACACACACACACACACACACACACACACACACACACACACACACACACACACACACACACACACACACACACACACACACACACACGGACTGAAAGCTGGGGCTTGGCCTTGCACGCCAGCCATCCATTCACAGCAGTCAGCCCTCGGGCAAGCATTGTACAGAGAATAGAAACACAGCATGTGGTCTCTATAGGCTGGAATACTATGCAGTCATGAAAAGGAAGGGACTCATCACCTGCTCCACCATGGAGGACAGACACCCTGGATGCCCCAGCCCCGGCGACAGGCCGGAGGTGGCAGATGGGAGGAGGTGGGGCCAGGGGCAGAGAGGGGATGGGGGTTCACACTGTGAACGGAGGCAGCCTGTCAGCGTCGGAGGTGGAAGGAAGGTTCTGGAAGCAGCGGGTAGGGACAGCCACACAACAAAGTGAACTTATGAGCTGCTGCCGGGCCGCGCTCTCCCACGCCGTTCAGATGGTCTGTTCTGCAGGACGTCTGTTTGTGGAAAGAAGATGCCGGAGCTGGCCAAGCACTGGGGTGGCAGGTGTTCTGGGGGGTGGGGAGGAAGGCACACAGACATACAGCCCCCCCTCCAGGGTAGGCTGCAGGCAGGGTCAGAGGTCAGCCTCCCCGTGTGCCAAGCAGAGTGCAGAGTCTGGGGCCCCCGAGGGGCCGGGGAAGGAAGCCACGTAAGGAAAGCTCAGGACACGTGGATTCCGGCCGTGCTGACTCACAAATCCCGGAAGCCGGGGGGTCACGGAGAGGAAAGCCAGGCGGGCCACACGGGGTCTTCCTGTTTTGGGTCCTGACTGTAGGAGATCGGCTCACCCTGGGAAGGAGGGGGGGCTCTGTTCCCCCACCCTGAAGCCACAAGGCCAGGCCAAGCCCTCCCTGCCGCTCAGATGGGGAAACTGAGGTCCCGGGTCTGCTGGAGACTTCCCAGAGCAAGGAGGCTGCTGTGATTCTGACGTGGGTCCCCCCAGGCCCAGGACGGAACCCCCTCCTTTCTGATCGGGAGGGGGCCTGGCCAAGGCCCTCCGGGCTGGGAAGGCTGGGCGCCACAGGCCCAGCCACGCGATGGGAGAAGGAAGAAGCAGGCGCCCGCGGAGGTAGTGGGGCGCCCGTCTCAGAGGTACCCAAGCTGGGGACCCAGAGGGGGCCGGGAGCAGGACCTGAGAAGGCAGTGAGATCGTCCCTACCGTTTCCGTTAGCTCCCGTGTGGTGGTCTACAAAATTCCCAGGAGCCTTTCTCCATTATTATTATTATTATTATTATTATTATTATTTGTTGTTGTTGTTGTTAGCTGCCAGAGCCCAGGTGTGAACTCAGGACCTCTAGCTGGCTAGAGGTTCAAGGCTGGTGCTGTGCCCTTGGAGCCAGGCCTGCCGTCGAGCTTTTGACTGGTTCATCGAGAGATAAAGAGTCTCTGACTTTTCTGCCTGGGCTGGGCTTCGAACCACGATCCTCCGGCCCTCGGCCTCCCGCATAGCCAGGATTCCAGGCATGCGCTGCCCCCAGCCTGGCTGTCATTTTAGTTTCCAGTATTGGGGGCCGGGGGAGGGGGGGTTGAACCTAGGTCCTCAGCGCCAGCGGGCACCCTTGGGCCGGTCAGGAGCGTCCAGACGCCGCGTGGAGGCCGAGGGGCGGCGGGCTGCGCGTGGGGTCGGCTCCGTCCTTGTCCTTTCTGTCTGTCTGTCATCACCTCCTGCTCTCCGGGGCCCTCCCGCGCCTCGTCCTGAAGCTGTGCCGTGCATTGCATCGTTTGGTGGCGGTGGGGTCGGGTTTTAGTGATTAATTAGCTAATTTTTGCCACCAGTTTGGTTGTTTTTTCCAATTCCTACCCGCGTGGGAAATGCTGGCCAGGCCGTGGCGCTCCCCCTGCGGGCCGCGCGCGGGGCTGCAGGCACGGGCTCACGCTCCCTTCCCTCCCCTTCCCTCCCTCTCTTACCTTCCCCTTCCCTCCCTCCCCTCTCCTCCCTCTCTTCCCCTCCCCTCCTCCCTCTCTTCCCCTCCCCTTCCCTCCCTCCCCTCTCCTCCCTCTCTTCCCCTCCCCTCCTCCCTCTCTTCCCCTCCCCTTCCCTCCCTCCCCTCTCCTCCCTCTCTTCCCCTCCCCTCCTCCCTCTCTTCCCCTCCCCTTCCCTCCCTCCCCTCTCCTCCCCCTTCCCCCCAGGTGTCACGCCAGCCCCCCTGGCCCTCGCCATGCGGACCCCGCGAGCGCCCCCTCCCCGCCTGGCCCTGCTGCTGCTGCTGCTGCTGGGGGTCGCCCAGGGCCTCTTCCCGGAGGAACCTCCGCCCCTCAGCGTGGCCCCCCGGGATTGTGAGTTGTGGCTGTTGAGGGGGGGGTGAGGGCGAGGAGGGGGGAACCTGGCTTCAGCCATGCTGGCCTCACACCTCCCCTAGAAATGGCCTGACCTCAGCTCCCCTCCCCCATCTCGCCTCTCCTTCACCCCCTCCCTCCTCCCCTCCCTCCCAGATCTGAGCCACTACCCCGTGTTCGTGGGCAGCGGGCCAGGGCGCCTGACCCCCACCGAGGGCGCCGACGACCTCAACATCCAGCGGGTGCTGCGTGTGAACAGGACGCTGTTTATTGGGGACAGGTATGGGGGGACTGGGGGTGCCCATGAGCACGGAGCATGGATTCAGGGTGCTGCATGCATGCCGTGTGGTGGGACCATGGGGGGCGCTGGGTGCTACTGAGCGCCACAGAGGGGTGTCCTTGGAGGAGGGGCCACTGGGCCATGGAATCAGTGGGGAACTCTCAAAGGCAATCGGAGGGCTTCTCTGAGGAGGTGACATTGGCTTGAGACCTAAATGATTTTTTTTCAGTCACAGAAACGTTCTAAGTGTTCTAGCCGGAGGGCACCGCCGGGCAAAGGCCCTGGGGCAGGAGGGAGCCTGGCCTGTGGGGGGAAGGGAGGAGGGTCTGGCTTTGACCCTGAGTGGGGTGGGAGTAGTGGAGGGCAGTGGGCAGAGGAGGGAGGGTGCCCTTGGCTGGCCACTGGTGTCTGCTGCAGTGAGAAGCTGGAAGGTTCTGGGTGCTTTTGAGGGGCAGCGTCTGCAGCACTGGCCCATGGGTTGTACTGAGGAGGAGAAAGAACAGTGGGGGGTTGGGGTTCCTCCCGGGTTGTGGGATCTGATCCTGGGCATGAACAGAGACATGCCCTCAGCAGGGGAGGTGCAGGTCTGGGGGGACCTGGGGCAGCCAGCTGGACCCCCGAGTCTGCGGGCTAGAGATGGGTTTGGAGGAGTAGCAGGGTTGTGGATTGGGCTCAGGAGGCGTGGGGGGGTAGGGAGAGCCCCAGCTCTGCACCCTGGCCGAAGGGGGTGGCGCCAGGGGCGGCGGCGGAGAGGGGGTGACCAGGGGGTGGGTGGGGAGGGTGGAGAAGGCGCCGCCTGCAGGGATGAAGGGGGGGGGGGGGGCCGTGGTGTGACAGGCCTGGACCACGTGGGGACCGGGCCCTGGGGGGGGCTTTGTTGGGGCTGCTCCTGGCAGGGTCTTAGACCCCCCGGGTGGATGGGGCGCGGGTGTGGGGAGCCCCACCCCACTCACGACGCCCCTCCCGCAGAGACAACCTGTACCGGGTGGAGCTGGAGCCCCCCACTTCCACGGAGCTGCGGTACCAGCGGGTGAGGACGGGGCGCGGGGCCTGGAGCTCCAGAGGAGGAAGTGGGGGGCGCCCTGGTGGACCCAGCCGTGCCACCAGGCACTGGCCCCCCACCCGGCTCAGGAGCTCCTTTGCCTACAGAAGCTGACGTGGCGTTCCAACCCTAACGACATCGACGTGTGCAGAATGAAGGGCAAGCAGGAGGTGAGTGGGCCCTGCCTCAGCCACACCCACCCGCCGCGGCCACGCCCACAGCACACAGGCCACGCCCCGAAGAGCGCCCCGCCGCGGCCCCGCCCCCGCCGCGGCTGCCCCGCCCCACCCAGAGCGCAAGGCCCCGCCCACCGCGCACAGGCCCCGCCCCGCCTGCATGGCCACGCCCCTAAGGGCACCCAACACGTGGCCACGCCCCCAGCCACATCCAACACGCCAGGACCACGCCCCAGCTAATCCCAGCCTGCCCTGACCACGCCCCCAATTGCATTCAGCATTCCACCACCACCGCTGGCCCAAGCTACGCCCAGCCTCCCCATTCCCTCCCCCCCCCCCCCCCCCAGTGCAGACCTGGTCCACATCCCCCACCCCTACCGCTGCTTTGCTCCCTTCGGAAGCCCTAAGTCCATCCGGGCTCCTCCCTCTGCCACAGCCGCGCCCACCTCCACAGAGCCACGCCCACACCGGCTTCCCTCTGTCCCCTCCCCACCCCAGGGCGAGTGCAGGAACTTTGTGAAGGTGCTGCTGCTCCGGGATGAGTCCACGCTATTCGTGTGCGGCTCCAACGCCTTCAATCCCGTGTGTGCCAATTACAGTGTGAGTCTGCCCGTGCGTGCCCATAGCCACCTCCTCCAGGATGCCTTCCTGGATCTACCCCTGCCCCAGGCTCCACAGGAGCCAGTGCTGTCCAAAGGAGGCCCTGTAGGGCTCAAGGGACCCCTGAGCGGCTAGTCATAGGACTGACCAGGATTGACTACAGACCAGAGAGGTCAAGGGACTGGACAAGGTCACACAGTAATCTGGGCTGAAGCAGGACTACTCCTGGAGTGGGAAGCTGGGAGGTTCCAGACATGGCCAGGGGAGTGGCCACTCAGGCCTGGTCCTCCTGCAGATGGACACACTGCAGCCTCTGGGGGACAACATCAGCGGTATGGCCCGGTGCCCATATGACCCCAAGCACGCCAATGTTGCCCTCTTCTCAGGTGAGTGAACCCTGGACCCCCACACCACAGGGTCAGCCAGGCCCAGGCAGGCCTAGCACAGACAGCTGGGTGACCAGTCCACTGGCTGTGGGACGGCCCAGGCCAGGAATGCAACCAGATGTCAGGGTGTGGGTAAGAGGTGGGGCGTGGGTGGGGTGCCTTGACAAAGTCTGGGGTCCGTAATTCACCCTGGGATCCAGGCTCAGCTGGGCTTGTACTAGAGCCTGTTTGGGGACCTCATCTAGGCTCAGCATATCAAGGCAGAGCTGGGTTTGATACTCATCTTGAAGCAGGAATCGGTCTAGATCGGTGTTGGGATGGTGCCTGGCTCAGCCTGGAGACAGACGCACCCCTGGGTAGGGGTTGGGTCACGGCAGGCTCTCTTCTTTTTTGGTTGGTCGTGGGCCTTGAACTCCGGGCTTGGGAGCTGTCCCTGTACTCTTCAGCTCAAAGCCAGCACTCTACTGCTTGAGCCACAGCACCACTTCTGGTTTTCTAGTGGTTTTTGTTAGAGATAAGAGCCTCACAGACTTTCCTGCCCGGGCTGGCTTTGAACCCCGATCCTCAGATCTCAGCCTCCTGAGTAGCTAGGATGACAGGCGAGAGCCACGGGCGCCTGGCTACCGCAGGCTCTTTTTTTACCCACACTGACTGCTCTGGGCCTCTCCACTGCCTCCTCTCCCCCTCCCCCTCGCTGGGATCCAGATGGAATGCTTTTCTCAGCCACGGTGACCGACTTCCTAGCCATCGATGCTGTCATCTACCGCAGCCTTGGGGACCGGCCCACCCTGCGCACTGTAAAACACGACTCCAAGTGGTTCAAAGGTGAGGCCTGGAAAGGCTACGAGCCTATACCTAGAACCTAGACATCCATCCAATCCCCCTACCAGAGTAAGAGCCCCAGAGGTGCCACAGAGAGGACTCTTACCTCATCTTTGCAATGATTGGCCTTTTTAAAAATTACTGTTATTGTTATTATGAAGGTGATGTACAGAGGGGTTACAGTTATATGTCAGGTAAAGAGTATGTTTCTTTTTGGACAGTGTCCCCTGTTCCCTTTCTCTCTCCCAATTTTTCCTCCCATCTCCAACCACAAGTTGTATAGTTCATTTTCAACACAGCATCCAGTGAGTACCACTATTGCATTAGTGTACCCTTTGTCCCTTCATTTCTGTATCCCATTCTTATGTTCCCAAAGACAGATAAATGAACAAACAAGACAAAAAGAAATCTCGCTGCCTGTGGCTCACGCCTATAATCCTACCTACTCAAGAAGGCTAAGATCTGAGGATCTCGGTTCAGCCTGGGCAGGAAAATCTGAGATTTTTTTTTTTTTGGGGGGGGTGCAGTCGTGGGGCCTGAACTCTGGGCCTGGGTGCTGTCCCTTAGCTCTTCAGCTCAAAGCTAGTGCTCTACCACTGAGCCACCCTCCCAGCCCCTGAGATTCTTATCTCCAGTGAACCAACAGAAAACCAGAAGTGGTGCTGTAGCTCAAAGTGGTAGAGTGCTAGCCTTGAGCAAAAGAGCTCAGGGAAAGTACCTAAGCCCTGAGATCAAGCCCCATGAACAAAACAAAACAAAAGACAAAAAGAAAAAACAAAAATAACAACAAATGCTGGGCACTGGATGGCTCATGCCTATAATCCTAGCTACTCAGGAGGCTGAGATCTGAGGATCGTGGTTCAAAGCCAGCCCGGGGAAGAAAGCCCACGAGACTCTTAAGAAAGAAAGGAAGGAAGAAAGAAAGAAGGAAGAAAGAGCAATTTTATTTATTTATTTTTTGCCAGTCCTGGGGCTTAAACTCAGGTCCAAGTGCTGTCTCTGAGCCTCTGCTCAAGGCTAACACTCGCTCTGCTACTTGAGCCACAGCACCACTTCTGGCTTTTCCTGAGTAGTTAATTGGAGATAAGAGTCTCATAGACCTTCCTGCCTGGGCTGGCTTCCAACTGCGATCCTCAGAGCTCAGCCTCCTGAGTAGCTAGGATGACAGGCGTGAGCCACTGGCGCTGGCAAATTAGCAAACCTGTTCATATTGCAGAGAAGCCAGCCTAGATCCCCCTTTGATCATAAAACCCACCCAGCCCCCTGGTGATGCCGGGGCCGGCTCTGCCCTCCTCTCCCACAGAGCCCTACTTTGTCCATGCGGTGGAGTGGGGCAGCCACGTCTACTTCTTCTTCCGGGAAATCGCCATGGAGTTTAACTACCTGGAGAAGGTGAGGCTCTGCTCCCCGGCAGACCAGAGGGTGCCTAGCCCCAGTGCCCTACAGCCAGACCCTGGCCACCACCCAGCTCTTCCTCATCCACTGTCTGCCCATCTTCCCATAACCCCCGCACCCACTTCCGTTCTGACACCCGCAGCTCCATCCACCCAACCGTCACACCCCATCATCCCATGTCCATCCACCTCCATCTGCCATCCATCCAGCAACCTGAAACCCACCAGCATGCTAACCAGTCCACTCATATCCCATCTACCCATCCATCCATATGTCCATCCATCCAGCCATCCATTCAGCCATCCATCAGCCATCCCTTCATCTTATCTGTCCATCTGGTCATCTGTCCACCCATCTGTCTATCCAGCCATCCACCCTACAACCATCCATCCATCCATCCATCCATCCATCCATCCATCCATCTATCATCTACCCATCCATCCACCCATCTATCTGTCCCTCTACTCATCCAGCCATCCAGTCATCTATTTCATCGGTCCATACATCTGTCCACCCACCCACCCATCCAACCATCTACCCAGCCATCCATCAATCTGTCCACCCAGCCATCCAACTCTCTACCCATCCATCTACCCATCCATCATCCATCTACCCATCCATCCAATCATCTACCCACCTAAAACCTTCAATCCATCCATCCATCAAGCTGTCCACCCAGCCATTCAACCCTCTACCCATCCATCCATCCATCCATCCATCCACCTCTCCTCTCTCCTTGTTTCCTTGTCATCCTCCCTCCTCAGGTCCTCCCTCCCTGCACCCCGCATGCTGTCTTCCCCACACTGCCCTCCATCACCCCCACCCTACCTGTCCCTCAGCCCCTCAGCCATGAATGCAGACTTGTGCACTTACCACTCCTGGAACCTTGCCCTGCTCATCTCCCTTTGTGGTGCCTTGGTTTTCCCATATGTGCAATGAGGATGTGGCTGTCCTTTGTGGGGCTTTGGGAAGGTCAGCCCAGCCTAGGTGGTGGGCAGTGTGGTCTGTGACACTCACGTTGCCCTCTGACCCCCATCTTGGCCAGGTGGTGGTGTCCCGCGTGGCCCGAGTGTGCAAGAACGATGTGGGGGGCTCCCCGCGTGTGCTCGAGAAGCAGTGGACGTCATTCCTGAAGGCGCGGCTCAACTGCTCCGTGCCAGGGGACTCCCACTTCTACTTCAACGTGCTGCAGGCTGTGACGGGGGTGGTCAGCCTGGGGGGCCGGCCTGTCATCCTCGCTGTCTTCTCCACTCCCAGCAACAGGTCAGCCAGTGGCCACAGGAGCCACAAGGGGGCAGAAACTCTGAGTTCCTTTGGTCAGAAGTAGACAGGCAGGTGGGACTTCATCCTCAGGAAAAGGGACCTTCCAGAAAAGGAGTAGGGGGTGGGGGGAAGAGAAGAGACATGGGACCAGACTGTGATATGAGATGGAAGAAGACAGAAGATCATTCCAAGTTGGGAGGATAGGTAGCATGTGCAAAGGCCCTGAGGCTGAGTTGGGTGTTTTAAGTCTGTGTGAGGTAGCTGGTGTGGCAGGAGTGGGGGAATGTGGTGGCAGTGGGTGGAGGAGCAGCTGGGGAGCAAGGGGCAGGAGAGGGACCAAGTCAGGTTTGTGTTTTCATAACATCCCCTGATAAGTGGGTTTGTGAGCCAAGTAGCCATGGGAGGCTGGACATTCAAATATGGTGCCTGGACATGGGGTGGTGTGGGAGGAAGCTGACAGGGCCCTGGGCAGGTGAGAGGAGGAACAAGGGGCTATCTTTGGTGCAGGGAAGGGAACACCTGGCAGGCAGCCCTGAGGTCAGGGACCATGGTGCTGCCCCCCCCAGCTCACCTCTGACCCCCCGCAGCATCCCGGGCTCCGCGGTCTGTGCCTTCGACATGACCCAGGTGGCCGCGGTGTTTGAAGGCCGCTTCCGCGAGCAGAAGTCCCCAGAGTCCATCTGGACGCCGGTGCCAGAAGAGCAGGTGCCCAGGCCGAGGTGAGGGCGCGGCGCGGGCCGGGGGCCGGGGGCCCGGGGGGCCGGGGGCGGCCAGCCCCTGCCCAGAGCAGCCGAGCCCGTCACAAACACGGGGGGACAGAGGGGTCACCCCCCCGACCTGCGGCCAGCGGAGCGTCCCCGGGGGCCACGGCTCATTTGTGGGTCCCCGGCCTCATGCCCCCCCAGGCCCGGCTGCTGCGCGGCGCCCGGCTCGCAGTACAACGCGTCCAGCGCGCTGCCCGACGACATCCTCAACTTCGTCAAGACGCACCCGCTGATGGACGAGGCGGTGCCTTCGCTGGGCCACGCCCCCTGGATCGTGCGCACTCTGATGCGGTCAGCGCTGGTGGGCGGGGCCTCGCTGGGGGCGGGGCCGGGCTAAGGGGTGGGCCTTGGGAGGGACGGGGGCCCTAACGGGAGGGAGCCTTGTGGAAGTGTGGGCAGACCTGTCCTGGGTGGTAGGCGTGGCCTCGCTAAGCCACGCCCCCGTATTTCACAGTGTAGTGCCATCAGCGCGTGGGGGCGGAGCCTGAGCCGGTCCAGGCTGTGGGCGGGGCCTGTGGAGGCGGGGCCTGAGGTGGACAGTGGCTCTGAGCCCTGGCCAGGGGGTGTCTGAGTAAGGGTGAGGCAGGGGCTGTGAACATCCTAGCTGATCAGGAAACATCTGAGGATCGAAGTTCCAAGCCAGCCCAGGCAGAAAAAGCCCCCTCTTATCTCCAATTAACCACTGAAAAACCGGAAGTGGAGCGGTGGCTCCAGTGGTAGAGCGCTCACCTTGAGCGCAAAGAGGCTCAGGTACCGTGCCCAGGCCCTGAGTTCAAGACCCACAACTGACAAACTAGAGAAAGAACGAACGAAAGCAAGCAAGCAAGCAAGAGATCGGGAAAGGGGAGGAGCCTTGCCTAAGGGAGGGCTGGACCTTGTGGTGGGCGGAGACTTCTCAGGTCACACCCCCACGGGCCCTGAGGCCGGCAGCGCTGGTGGGTGGGGCTTAGTTAGGGGCAGGGGCAAGGGGCAGGGCGCGGGCGGGCCTGGCTGGGATGTGGGTGGGGCCTCGTCAGAATGGGGCGTGGCCTGGCGGAGCAGGAGCAGATGCCAGCAGTGGGCCTAGTCCAGGCTAGGGGACCGGGCGGGGCCCTGCGCAGGCTGTGTGGTGGCGAGTGTGAACTTCCTACCGGGGGTCACTTGCAGCTCAGCTCACCTCACCTCTCTGGGGGCCCCGTTTGTCCACGTGCACTCGCGTAACCATGCAGGGGGGGTGGACTCTTGGTGTCCAGGAGGCCTCAGCCTGACACCCCCTCCCGCCCCTCTCTCCGCCCGCAGGCATCCGCTCACCCGGGTGGCCGTGGACGTGGGCGCCGGGCCCTGGGGCAACCAGACGGTGGTCTTCCTGGGCTCTGAGGTAGGCACTGTCCTCAAGTTCCTCGTCCGGCCCAACGCCAGCCACTCGGGGACCGCGGGACCCAGTGTCTTGTTGGAGGAGTTTGAGACCTACCGGCCGGACAGGTGAGGCCAGGCATGGCTGGGGAGGGTGAGCCTGCAGGCGGAGAGCCCGGGGCTCACTCCTCCTCGTCTGGGGTGCCCAGGTGCGGACGACCCGGCAGCAGTGGAGAGACGGGGCAGCGCCTGCTGAGCCTGGAGCTGGACGCGGCCTCGGGCGGCCTGCTGGCGGCCTTCCCTCGCTGCGTGGTGCGCGTGCCTGTGGCCCGCTGTCAGCAGTACTCAGGGTGCATGAAGTGAGTGCTCGCACCCACCCTCCGCCAGCCCTGGGTGGGGAGGAAGGGAGGTGACAGAGAAGGGGAGGGAATAACCCGTGCAAAGGCCCTGGGGCAGCATGAGCAGCATGAAGGCCCATGTGGCTGAGCTAGGGGCAGAGAGGGAAACACAGGTAGTGCAGGATGGACTTTGATTCTGAGGGAGGTGGAACTCTGGGCGTGAGAACGAGGTAGGGATGGGATGGAGGCTGTTTGTAGCTCTATCCGGGTGGTGGCTGTGGAGGGAGCACCGCTGGGCTTGGTGTGAGCACCGAGCCTCCCCCCCAAACAAAAAAGATCAGGACCCACATCCTAGGCCAGCTTGCCTAGGCTCTGCAACTTGGTCTGCAGTTAACTTCCTGGGTGAGCTCAGCAAGGCCCAGAGCACAGTGGGACCTTGAGGTGACTATGGATTGCTCCTTTAGGAACTGTATCGGCAGCCAGGACCCCTACTGTGGATGGGCCCCGGACGGCTCTTGCATTTTCCTCAGTCCAGGAACCAGGTACAGAAGAAGGGGGTTGGCATCTGACCCCTGACCCCCGAGGGTCTCCACTCCGCTGGGTGAGGGCCTCTGCTAACTGTCCCTCTGTCCCTCTTAGAGCCACCTTTGAGCAGGACGTGTCCGGGGCCAGCACATCAGGTTTAGGGGATTGCACAGGTGAGTACTGGAGGGGGGTGGTGCTAGACTGGGACCCCCATCCCCGCCGTGCTGCAGGTTAAGCTTCCATGGGTCCCACTTGTGCAGGAAGGAAGAGGCAGATTCCAAAATGCAGGGGCACTGAGCAGACTCCCAGAGGGACAAGAGGCGCTTGAATAGACAGTCACGTTAGGAGTGGGCTCAAATGGTAGGGCTCTTGCTTCAGATGTGCGAGGCCCTGGAGTTCCACTCTCGGCACAGAATTCAAAAGAGTTAGGGCCAGGCGTGGTGGCTTACCTCTGTAATCCAGTATTTAGGAGGTAGAGGCTGGGGAGATCTTGGGTCAGAGCCAGCCGAGGCCAGCCTTTCTGGAGACCCACAACACAACTAATAAGCCAGGTGCAGCGATTCCAACCTGCCGTTCCCAGGAGGCAGCAGGAGAAACGGATCTTAATCCTCAGGCAAAGGTGCCAGGACCCTATCTAAGAAGTGATGAGAGTCCCAAGAACTCTGGGTTTAGATCCAGCGATAGGGGGCGTGGCTCAGATGATAGAGGTCACACTCAAGATCTAGGGGGCGTGGCTCAGGGTGTGACGCAAGTGCCAGGGGCGTGGCTCGAGCGTAGGGGGCGTGGCTCCACTGAGTAGGCCACATTCAAGTGATGGGGTTGAGACTCCAACGACAGGGGGCGTGACTGGAATCGTGTGGGCGGGACTCAGGCTATAGGGGCGGGGCTTGCGCGGGGCGGGGCTCAACAGGTCACATTCAAGGATGGGAGTGTGACTCCAGCGGCAGGGGGCGTGGCAGGAGCCGTGTGGGCGGGGCTCAGGCTGTAGGGGTGTGGCTGGCGCGGCGAGGCATGACTGAGGGGAGCCACGCACTAGCGGTGGGGGCGTGGTTTACGCCGTAGGGGGCGTGGCTCGTTCCCAGGGCGGGCCGGGCGGGGCGGGGACCAGAGCCGGCCTCGGCCGTCACCTCCCCGCCCTCCCGCAGGACTGCTGCGCGCCAGCCTGTCGGAGGAGCGCGCGGGGCTGGTGTCGGTGAACCTGCTGGTGACGTCGTCGGTGGCGGCGTTCGTGGTGGGCGCCGTGGTGTCGGGCTTCAGCGTGGGCTGGTTCGTGGGGCTGCGCGAGCGGCGCGAGCTGGCGCGGCGCAAGGACAAGGAGGCCATCCTGGCGCACGGCGGCGGCGAGGCGGTGCTGAGCGTGAGCCGCCTGGGCGAGCGGCGGGCGGCGGGCGGCGGGGGCCGCGGCGGGGCCGGCGGCGGGCCGGGGGTGCCCCCCGAGGCCCTGCTGGCGCCCCTCATGCAGAACGGCTGGGCCAAGGCCACGCTGCTGCAGGGGGGCCCGCACGACCTGGACACGGGGCTGCTGCCCACGCCCGAGCAGACGCCGCTGCCGCAGAAGCGCCTGCCCACCCCGCACCCGCACGCGCACGCGCTGGGGCCCCGCGCCTGGGACCTGGCCCACCCCCTGCTGCCCGCCTCCGCCTCGTCCTCGCTGCTGCTGCTGGCTCCGGCCCGGGCCCCCGAGCAGCCCCCCGCGTGCGCCGAGCCGGGCCCCGACGGCCGCCTGGGCGGCCCCCGATCGGGGCGCGCGTCCCACGGGGGCGACTTCCCGCTCACGCCGCACCCCAGCCCGGACCGCCGGCGGGTGGTGTCGGCGCCCACCGGGCCCTTGGACCCAGCCTCGGCCGGCGACGGCCTGGCGCGGCCCTGGAGCCCCCCGCCCACCGGCAGCCTGCGGAGACCCGGGCCGCCGGGGCCCCCGGCCGCCGCCCTGCGCCGCACGCACACGTTCAACAGCGGCGAGGGCCGGCCCGGGGACCGCCACCGCCGCCCGCACGCGCGGCCCAGCACGGACCTGGCCCACCTCCTCCCCTATGGGGCGGGGGACCGGACTGCGCCCCCCGTGCCCTAAGGCGGGGCGCCCCGCACCCCAACCCCCGTGCCTCTGCGGTGCCAACCCGGGAGCCGGAGGGGGCGCCCGGCGGCCCGGCCCCCCGCGTGGGGGGTGCCCCCCACCCCGGCCACGCGCAAGCACAAGCCGCCCCCCCCCCCCGCCGTGCCCGCCGGGGGGCCGGGGGGGGGGCGGGCGGCGGGCCCCGGACGGAGGCCGCCCCGCCCCCCGCGCGGACGCGGCGGCTTCTTTTGCATTTTTGTTTTTGTAACTAATTGCACAACTCCGTTCTCGGGGTTGGTGGCCGGGGGCGCGGGGGGGGCCTCGGCGTGGGGGGCGGCCGCGGGGCACCGCTGCAGACCCGCGCCCCCGGCCCGCCCGCCAGGCTCCCCCGGGCCCTGCGTGTGCGTGTGTGTGTGCGCGTGTGCGTGCGTGTGCGTGTGCATGCTGTGTCGTGTGCAAGGGGCCGCGGGAGGCGTGCGTGCGTGCGAGGCCGCCTGGTGGCCCAAGTGTGCCGAGCGTGGGACCCGAGCTGGGGGGAGGGGGGCTCCCCAGCATTGGCTGAGCCGATATTGGGGCTTCCAGAAAGCCTGGGGCTTCTGGGGTGCCGGATTGGAGTTTGAGTTCCTCCCCCCCTCCCCTAGAGGAGCGGAGGGGGGCGGGTCAGGGTTCAGGGAGACGTGGAGGGGGGGGCCTGCCGGGTGTCACCCTGGGCAGCCGCTGTCGGAAGGGCTGGTGGAGCTGGGGGGGCCCTGAGGGGTGCTGCGGAGACTTGGCGGCCCCCACCCCCTGTGATCGCAGGCCCCCCGGGTGGCAGACCGGCCCCCCACCGCCCGCTCCCTTTGTGACCTCCCCCACGGCTGGGGCCAGCCAGCCAGCCGAGCATGCCACGTGGCCGCCCAGCCCTGGATCCTCTCCGCCCCTCCCCAGCCCCTCCCCTCAATAAAACTCTGTTTACAACCACCGGCCCCCCAGACTCCGCCTCTGCTCTGTTGCCTGGGGGGTGAGGGCCCCCCCACCCCCAACCCTGGATATACCAGTAGTTCACTCCTGTCATCCTAGTCTCAGGAGGCTGAGGTCTGAGGATCGCGGTTCAAAGCCAGCCCCGGCAGGAGAGACCATGAGACTCCTATCTCCAATAAACCACCAGAAAACCGGAAGTGGTGCTGTGGCTCAAGTGGTAGAGCGCTCGCTTTGAGCTGAAGAGCTGAGGGACAGCGCCCAGGCCCAGAGTTCAAGCCCCACGACCGACCAAAAAAAGAAAAAAAACGAGTGTGGTGCTGTGGCTCAAGTAGTAGAGCGCTAGCCTTGAGCTGAAGAGCTGAGGGACAGCGCCCAGGCCCAGAGTTCAAGCCCATGACCAAAAGAGAAAAAATCTAGGGAGTTGGGTGTCACTTGTGGGCGGGCGGGAAGGAGCTGGGAATGATGCTGGTATACACCTGTGTGGCACCACAGGGACAGAGGAGGCCCTCCCCACCCCCCTTACAGGGTTCACAACCTGGTCTAGGGGAACCTAGAGCTTTACAGTCAATTAAAATTGATTTGACGGCCAGCTGTGCGGGTGTTCACCCTGCAGCTCCAGCACCTGGGAGGCTGAAGCAGGAGGATACAAGGCCAACTTGCGCTACCCTACCCGTGAGCCTCATTGCAATAGCAAACAAAACAAAGGACAAGCCAGGCTGCAGTGGCTCACACTGGTCATCCTAGCACCTTGGGGAACAAAGTGGGAGGATTGAGGTTCCAGACCATCTTATGCAGAAAAGTCCATGGAACCTTCTTCTCAACCTATAGTGGACGTGGTGAAGCTGTGGATCAAATGGTAGGGTGCTAGCCTGGAGCCTAAAAACAGCTCAGGGATAGTACCTAGGCCCTGAGTTCAAACCCCAAGACCAGCACATACACAGATTGTGTAAGGAAAAAAGATACAAGGGTACCTGGTGAGAGGTTTGGGGATGGTGGGACGGAGAAGTAGGGGACAGCAGCCTGTGCAAAGGCCCTGAGGCCTGGGGCTAACTTCGAAGAGATGGGTGTGAGGAGAAACAGGGCCTTACAAATAAGCAGAGGGACTTTTTATTTATTTTAGTAAATTATATATAAGAAAATGAATCCATGCAACTGCAGAACCGTCTCTTTCCCCAACCTGTCTCTCCTTTACAACAACTCTGTTCTTCCTGCTCCAGGCCTTGAGCAAGTAGAACGGACAGGAAGCTGTGGAGCTGTAAGCCCAGCATGCGGTCAGATTTCACTAGAGAGATGGTTTAGGTGTTGTGGCTCCATTTCCCAGCCCTTCCGTCCACCCAGTGTTAGTTACTTGGCCCTCTGGGAGCTGGCCTGTGGCTGTGTTCTGACAACCAGAGGATCACAGTGTGAAGATCCTGGTTCAAAGCCAGCTGGGGCAGATAAATCTGTGAGATTCTTATCTCCAGTTAACCAGCAAAAAGCCAGAAGTGGAGCTGTGGCTCAGTAGTAGAGTGCTAGCACTGAGCAGAAAAGCTCAAGGACAGCACACAAGCCCTAAGTTCAAACTCCATATAAAAGCGGGGCTGGGAAGGTGGCTCAGTGGTAGAGCGCTTGCCTGGCATGCATGAGGCCCTGAGTTCGATTCCTCAGCACCACATACACAGAAAAAGCTGGAAGTGGCGCTGTGGCTCAAGTGGTAGAGTGCTAGCCTTGAGCTGAAGAGCTGAGGGATAGTGTCCAGGCCCAGAGTTCAGGCCCCACGATCAACAACAACAACAACAAAAGCATATAAAAAGGAAGAAATCATCAACAACAACAAAATAAAACAGCAAAAGAGGGCCTGGGAGACCAAATCCAGCTGCATTCATGGGGAAACTGAGTCTGAGCTATTAGCTTAAGTTCCCAGAGCAACAGAATGGAAATCATCGCAGAGCTTGGATTCATGATTGTTTCTTCCTGAGCCATTGTTCTAGGGAAACAATAGTGATGTAGCCCGTTGAAGACAAGAGGTTTTTTGGTTTTGTTTTTTGGGTTCTTGCTTTCTCTTCTGGAGTATGTTAGATCTGGCACATAGAAGCATTAGAAATGTTGAAGTGGAGCTGTGGCTCCAGTGGTAGAGGGCAAACCTTGAGCAAAGAACCTTAGGGAGCTGGGTGCCCTTGGCTCAGACCTGTCATCCTAGTTACTCAGGAGGCTGAGATCTGAGGATCTCAGTTCAAAACCAGCCTGGGCAGGAAAGTCCATAAGACTCTTATCTCTAATTAACTACCAGAAAAACATTGGAAGTAGTGCTGTGGCTCAAGTGGTAGAGCGCTAGCCTTGAGCTGAAGAGCTGAGGGACAGCACCCAGGCCCTGAGTTCAAGCCCCACTACCCAAAAAAAAAAAAAAGGGGCTGGGAATGTGGCTTAGTGGGAGAGTGCTGGCCTGAACAAAGCCCTGGGTTCGATTCCTCAGTACCACATACACAGAAAAAGCTGGAAGTGGCGCTGTGGCTCAAATGGTAGAGTGCTAGCCTTGAGTAAAAGAAGCTCAGGGACAGCGCCCAGGCCCTGAGTTCAAGCCCCAGGACTGGCAAGAAAAAAAAAAAGTTGAAAGATGTTACCAGAAATGAGTAGTTGCAAAGAGACATAGCACTGCCCCACTTTATTCTCTATGTTCCTAAATATTTAGAAAGCACTTGTGTTTTTTGTTTGTTTGCTTGTTTTTGTCAGTCATGGGGCTTGAAATCTGGGCCTGGGTGCTGTCCCTGAGCTCTTCAGCTCAAGGCTAGCGCTCTACTACTTGAGCCACAGCTCCACTTCCAGTTTTCTGGTGGTGCATTGGAGATAAGAGTTTCATGGCCTTTCCTGCCTGGGTTGGCTTTGAACTGTGAGCCTCAGATCTCAGCCTCTTGAGTAGCTAGGATTACAAGTGTAAACCACTGGCACCCTGCTGGGTTTTTTCTTTTTTTTTTTTCTTTCTTTCTTTTTTTTTTGGGTCCGGTCATGGGGCCTGAACTCTGGGCCTGGGTGCTGTCCCTCAGCTCTTCAACTCAAGGCGAGCGCTCTACCACTTGAGCCACAGTGCCACTTCCGGCTTTTTTCTTTTTGCTTATGTGGTGCTGAAGAATTGAACCCAGGGCCTCATGCATGCACGGCAAGCGCTCTATCACTGAGCCACCTTCCCAGCCCCTTTTCTTTTTTCTTTTGACAGGACAGAGCTCGAATTTAGTCCTGTTCACTTGGTTGTCAAGGCTGGTGCTCTACCACTTGAGCAACATCTTCACCTGTTTTTTGTTTTTGTTTTTGTTTTTTAATAATGATAGCTAAAATCTCATGGATGTTTCTGCTTGGGTTGGTTTTGAACTGAGACTCTCTAAATCTAAGTCTCCTCAGTAAACTAGGATGATAGGTGTGAACCACTGATGCCCAGTTTAGAAATGTTTTTAAAAATGCTGTTTCTAGGGGCTGGGAATGAGGTTAGTGGTAGAGTGTTTGCCTAGCATGCATTAAGCCCTAGGTTCGATTCCTTAGTACCATATACAAAGAAAAAGCCTTAAGTGGTGCTGTGGCTCAAGTAGTAGAGTGCTAGGCTTGAGCAAAAGAAGGTCAGGGACAGTGCCCAGGCCCTGAGTTCAAACCCCAGGACTGGCAAAAATATATATATATATTTCTAGTTCAGCATTGTTGTTCCTACCTATAATCTGAGATAATCAGGAGGTGGAGAGCTAGAAGATTTCTGTCCAATGTTGTTCTAGGCAAAACAGGAGGTACTACCAGAAAACTACTAAAGCAAAAAAAAAAAAAGGAGGGGGGGACTGGGAATGTGGTTCAAGTGATAGAGCACCTATCTAGCAAGCATGAGATCCCGAGTTCAAACCTCAGCACTGCTCTTCTCCCGAAAATAGCTATATTTGGTTTTTGTCAGTTGTGGATCTTGAACTCAGGGCCTGGGCGCTGCCCGTGTGCCCTTCAGCCACAGCGCCACTTCTGGTTTTCTAGTGGTTTTATCGGAGATAAGAGTCTCAGGGACACCCCTGCCGGAGCTGGCTTTGAACCACAGTCTTCGGATCTCAGCCTCCTGAGTAGCTAGGATGACAGGCGGGAGCCACCAGTGCCCCAGACCTTTTTTCTTTCTTTTTTTAAAATGTTATTCAAATAAAGCCCATCATTGTACTGAAAGCCCAGTCCGTCACCTATTCCTGCACTAAAACACTGAGAGGATTACAAACACAAAACTTTTTTTAATGAGCTTCCGGATTGTTCCAGTAAGTTACACTTCTGCCCCCCTCCCCTCCTGCCCTGCTCCTTTGACCTTTGACTTCTGGGATAGGGAAAGTGAAGACTCAGCCCAGGAGACATTCAGGTGCCCCCCCCCCCAAAAAAAAAAAAAACACAAAAATAATAAAAGATAACAAACTGGGCTTAGAGACCCAAGAAGGAGAGGGCAGAAAGCTTTGCCAGGAAACAGTGTTGCAACCCCGGCTGTCGCTCAGCAATGGGGTGGGGACTTCCTCGTTGACCCTCCCTCCCCCCAGTCCGGGCAGGTATAAGGCTGCCAGTCCCAGGCCCCCCCAGCCCCAGCAGCTCGGGGAGGCCGGAGAAGACGCAGCATGTTGTCCTACAGCCCAGAGCAGAGGTAGGTTCCCAGCCCCCCTCCCCCGACACCCTGTCCATCGGAGGGAAGGGCGGGCCTCACAGAGCCACAGGGACATTCCATGCCCTCCCTCCAGAAAGATCAGGGACAGATAGAGGCCAGCAGGCAAGGCTGGGCAGCCCCGGCCAGTGCCGGCCACGGCCACGCATGCACGCGCACACCTTCACACCCAAGAGGAGCGTGGGAGAGGATTCCTCCCAGGGACTCCGTGGTCCTAGTGACCTGGGGTTTCATGGGAGACATGGGAAAACCCAGATTCCACCCCTCTCCCCTTCCCCCAAACCTGCCCTGCCTGCTGCCGCCCAAAGCCAGAGCTCCCTTCCCCCTCTCCTTCCCTCCCTCCCTCCCTCCTTGCGTTCCTTTTTTCCTTCCTTCCTTCCTCCCTCTCTCAGCTGTACTGGGGATTAAACTCAGGGCCTGGGCGCTGTCCCTGAGCTTTTCTGCTTATGGCTAGCGCTCTACCACTAGAGCCACAGCATCACTTCTGGTTTTTTGGAGTAGTTTATTGGAGATAAGAGTCTCACGGAGAGGGCTGGGAAGGTGGCTCAGTGGTAAAGTGCTTGCCTGTCATGCATGAGGCCCTGGGTTCGATTCCTCAGCATCACCTAAGCAGAAAAAGCTGGAAGTGGTGCTGTGGCTCAAGTGGTAGAGTGCTAGCCTTGAGCTGAAGAGCTGAGGGACAGCGCCCAGGCCCAGAGTTCAGGCCCCACGACCGACAAAAAAAAAAAAAAAATGCCTCACAGAGTTTCCTGCCTGGGCTGGCTTGGAATCTCAATCCTCAGATCTCAGCCTACTGAGTAGCTAGGATTACAGGTGTGAGCCACAGCACCACTTCCAGGTTCTCTGTGTACGTGGAACCGAGGAATCAAACCCAGGGCTTCGTGCCTGCTAGGCAAGCACTCTGCCACTGAGCCACCTTGCCAGCCTTCCCCTTCCCCCCTGCCCCAAGGAGACTTCTATCTTCAATTAACCACCCAGAACCGGAGCAGCTGTGGCTCAACTGGTAGAGCAAGCAGCCTTGAGCAAAAAAGCTCAGGGACAGCGCCTAGGCTCTGGGTTCAAGCCCCGAGACTGACACCAAACAAAAAAGAAAGAAAAAGTAGGAGGTGAAGGGAGTAGGGCTTGCATGTGTGTGTGTGTGTGTGTGTGTGTGTGCCCCTACTGAATAAGCTCATTAAGCATCTCTCTTGCCTGCAGCCCTGAGGGCTGGCATCCCTCCCGAATCCTGTTTCTCCTTGCACTGTCTGTGGCCTGGGCACAGGGCACCCTCCACAGCCCCAAAGAGTGCCTCATCGTGTCATCTGCCAATGGCAGCGCCATCTCCTGCTTCTCCCCGGCCAGATTCCCCAGCCATCTCCCCGCTGACACCTTCCACCTGGCTGTGGAGTTCTCCAACCTCACCTTGCTGCCGGCCGCCGCCCTGCAGGGGGTTCGAGGCCTGCAGGAGTTGCATCTCTCTAGCAACCAACTGGAGGCGTTGGAGGCGGACCTCCTGCAGCCCGTGCTTGGGCTGCGGGTCCTGGATCTCACCCGCAACGCCCTGCGCAGCCTCCCCGGGGGGCTCTTCCACCAGGCCTCTGCCCTCCACACCCTGGTGTTGAAGGAGAATCAGTTGCGGGGCCTACGGGCCTCCTGGCTGCAGGGCCTGAAGGCACTCAGCTTCCTGGATCTGTCCGGGAACGGCCTCCGGGCTCTGCCGCCCGGGCTGCTGGCCAATCTGTCCGCCCTGCGCACGCTTGACCTTGGGGACAACCAGCTGGAGACCTTGCCGCCCGGCCTCCTGCGGGGGCCGCTGGCTTTGGAGCGCCTGCACCTGGAGAGGAACCGGTTGCGCGCCCTGGCGGAGGACCTGCTGTGGCCCCAGCCCCGCCTGCGGTCCCTTTTCCTCCAGGAAAACCGGCTGGCCTCCCTGGAGGCGGGCCTCTTCCGAGGCCTGCAAGGGCTGGACATGTTAGATCTGTCCAATAACTCGCTGAGCAGCCTTCCCAGAGGGCTCTGCGCGCCCCTAGGGAGGCCGGCAGCCCGGGACATGGAAGACGGCTTCGACTTCTCCCACAACCCCTGGCTCTGCGGCCCCAACCTGCAGGACTTCTACCTTTGGCTGCTGGACAATCAACACAAGATGTTCTCCAGAGAGGACACACGGTGTGCCCAGCCGCAGGCCTTGAAGGGAAAGCCGCTCCTGGAGGTGGCCAGCTCCCAGGGAGGCCTGGAGCTGGGGTAGGCGTGGGAGAACCCCATGTAGCACCTCAAACCCCCACTTCGCTTCCTTCAAGGGCCTCATTCCAGTCTCCCACTGCTCCTGGGATCCCCTGTCAGCCAAACTCCCCAAACCTGCCCCCGGCTGCCCAGTCCCCTGTGTGTTGATCCTCTGGCTAGGGCTTCTTTTCCTGCCTGCCATTTTCCATCTTTTGTCCCCTGGTTGCCCCCCCAGATCCTTCGTCCCTCCCGCTGGCTGAGTCCTGGCCACCCCAGGGAGGTGTTTTTGTTTGTTTGTTTTCTGTCAGTCCTGGGGCTTGAACTCTGGGCCTGGGTGCTGTCCCTTGGCTCTTCAGCTCAAGGCGAGCGCTCTACCACTTGAGCCACAGCGCCACTTCTGGTTTTCTGGTGTTTTTTTTAAGAGATGGAGTCTCACAAACTTTGTTGCCCGGGCTGGCTTTGAACTGTGAACCTCAGATCTCAGCCTCCTGAGTAGCTAGGATGACAGGCGTGAGCCACCAGCGCCTGGCATGTTTGTTTTTTAATCTACCTTCATGTCCTGGGGACTCCGGGAGGGCTAAGCCTGGAACCCTGATTCCTCTCACCAGATTCTGCCCCAGATGGTTAATAAATAACTATGGAACAAAATCTAACTGGTCTGTGTCCAGATGTGGCTTCATCTGGAAAGTAGGCATGGTCCAGTGCCAGCAGCTCATACCTATCATCGTAGCTCCTCAGGAGGCCGAAAATGGAGGACCAAGGTTCAAAGCTTATCACCAAAGAACCAGCAAAAAGCTGGAAGTGGAGCTGTGGCTCAAGGGGTACAGTACCAGCCTGAGTTAGTTCAAGCCCTGGGACCAGCACACACACACACACACACACACACACACACACACACACACACACACACACACACACACACACACACACGGAAAGAAGAAAGGCAGGCATCAGAAGAGGGATGAGGAATTGAGACCCAAAAGCCTTCAATGTTCCCAAGTAGATGGCTTGTCCTTAGGGTGGGTTGTCATTGGCTCCTTCCCTCCCTCCCTCCTTCCTCCCTCCCTCTCCCCCCACGATCCCGGGGCTGAGCTGGAAATAAAACCCTGCTCATTGCCGGGTGTCATTTTCCCTGTGGACTCCTGCCAGCCCTTGTGTCCCAGATCGCACAGGCAGGTCTTCGCTGTGTCACATTGGGCTGCTCTGGCCCAGGGTGCCTGCTCAGGGTACACCCCAGGGGCTGGAGGGAGCTGAAGGCCTGGGTGGAACTGGGGGGGTTGAGTCCTCACAGCTCAGATCTGGGAACCCTTGTCCATGCAGAGTTGGGCATGGGAGGCTGGAGTGAGGTTTCGGGGAACTCTGAGCTGTTTGGGGTTGCCTAGGTTCAGCCCCCTAAGAAAAAGGATCCTGTTATATCCAGGTCGAAAGCCTGTGGTCTGGAGACGATCAGGCTGGATTCGTATTGGATAGTTACAAAGCCAGGACAACTGATTTCAGGTTTTGTGGAGGGATAGGGGTACTGGGATTTGAACTCAAAGCCTGGTGCTCATTGGGCTTCCTTGTTCATGGCTTGTTCACCTCAAGTCCAGCTTTTCGCTGGTTATTTTGGAGTTGGGGGGGACCCCTAGAAATTTTCTGCTTGGGATGGCCTTGAACCCAGTTCCTGCAGATCTCAGCCTTCTGGGTAGCTAGGATTAAAGGCGGGAATCTCCTGAATCTGTCTGGTTTAAGCATTTGAACTCTATTTGGCTCATTTGTAAAAATGAGAGAAAGGGCTGAGCTGGCTCCTGGCTTTCAATAGCAGATTTACAGGATGAAAGAAGCCAGGCATTGGTGGCTCAGGCCTGTCATCCCAGCTACTCAGGAGGCTGAGATCAGAGGATCACAGTTCAAAGCCAGCCCTGGCAGGAAAGTCCATGAGACTCTTATCTCCAAGGAATCACCAGAAAATTGGAAATGGAGCTGTAGCTTAAAGTGGTAGAGCCCCCGCCTGCCCTGAGCTGAAGAGCTGAGGGACGGCGCCCAGGCCCAGAGTTCAAGCCCCACAACTGACAAAAAAAAAAACAAACAATAAATACAGGGCTGGGAAGGTGGCTCAGTGGTAGAGTGCTTGCCTAGCATGCATGAAGCCCTGGGTTCGATTCCTCAGTACCACATACACAGAAAAAGCCAGAAATGGCACTGTGGTGCAAGTGGTAGAGCGCAAGCCTTGAGCCAAAGAAGCTCAGGGTCAGTGCCAGGCCCTGAGTTCAAGCCCCAGGACAGGCACAAAAGAAAAAAAAAAGGTGTGTGTGTGTGTGTGTGGAAAGTGACTTGCCCAGGGTCGTTCGGCCAGGCGTTGGGGGGTGGCGGGGGGGGGGGGGGCTGCCTGGGGAGTCATTCACATCAAGGAGCTCAGTCCTGGGGCATCGAGCGTCTCGGAGTTGCTATGGAAACCGCGGAGCCAGGACCCAGCCGGGCAGGACCCTAAAGCTCCGCCCCCGGGAACACACCCCCTCCGGAGCCTTCCTCTCATTGGTCAGTCCTCGAAAAGGTTCCCGCCCTCTCCCCCACCCGATGCTTTATAAGGCGGGTCTGCCCGCCAGCGCGGGGGGCGGAGACGCGGCGGCCGGGTGTGGGGTCCGCGGGGCGCAGGCGCGCGGGGGCCGCCGGTGAGTGCGGGGCGGGGGGCGCCGGGCCCCGCAGCGGGTTGGCTGGGCGCGGGTCCCGCGCGGGGCGCGCTGGGCCCGAGCAGGTGGCCGGGACCCTTGTCCCAGTTGGCCGGGGTTCCGGACGCGGCGGGGCCGAGCCCAGGGCTCCGAGGGCGGCGGCCCCGTCCCCCCGCCCCGCCGGGCCGGGTGACCTTGGGCCCAGCGGTTGGGCTGGCCGCGTGCCTCAGTTTCCCTGCCTATCCAAGTGGGGTCTGCAGCTTCCCACGCGTGGACGCCCGTCCCCAGCCACCAGGGGACACAGCGCAGAGGGGCGAAGGCGTGTCCCCAGACTCACACAGCAGGGCAAGGGGAGACAGGGGTCACCCCTCAACCGGGTCAGAGAGCCCCCCAGGCGCTGAAGCCCCCCCAGGCGCTGAAGTCCCCCCCAGGCGCTGAAGCCCCCCCAGGCGCTGAAGTCCCCCTCCTGGCACTGAAGTCCCCCCCAGGCGCTGAAGCCCCCCCCAGACGCTGAAGCCCCCCCCAGGCGCTGAAGTCCCCCCCCCAGGCGCTGAAGCCCCCCCCAGACGCTGAAGCCCCCCCCAGGCGCTGAAGTCCCCCTCCTGGCACTGAAGTCCCCCCCAGGCGCTGAGGTCCCCCCCAGACGCTGAAGTCCCCCCCAGGCGCTGAAGCCCCCCCCAGGCGCTGAAGTCCCCCCCAGGCGCTGAAGCCCCCCCCCAGGCGCTGAAGCCCCCCCAGATGCTGAAGTCCCCCCCCAGGCGCTGAAGTCCCCCCCAGACGCTGAGGTCCCCCCCCAGGCGCTGAAGTCCCCCCAGGCGCTGAAGCCCCCCCCAGACGCTGAAGTCCCCCCCAGGCGCTGAAGTCCCCCCCAGGCGCTGAAGCCCCCCCCCAGGCGCTGAAGTCCCCCCCAGGTGCTGAAGTCCCCCCCTTGGGGGTCTCAGAGGCGGTGGAAGGGCGGCTCGCTAGGGTCTCCTCCCCGCAGGCTCACCCTGCGTGTCTACCATGTCTGACCACGCGGCGGCCACGCAGGACCCCAGACCCAGCTCCGAGCAGGAGCAGCAGGTGAGTGACCTCCCCATGGCACAGCTTCCAGCCAGGCCGGCCCCGTGTCCACCTGTGATTCTGCCATGTCCCAGGGCTGGGACGGACAGCCCAAGCAGAGTCCACCCCCGGCCACGGTGTCTAGAAGCTGCATTCTAGATCAATCGATTCTGATGTCCCATCCCCAAGCAATCACGCCACAGAGTGTGGTGTGTGTGTGTGTGTGTGTGTGTGTGTGTGTGTGTCTGTCTGTCTGGGGCTTGAACTCAGAGTCTGAGTGCTGTCTCTGAGCTTTCTCATTCAAGGCCAGTGCTGAGCCACAGAGCCACTTTGGGCTTTTTTGTTTGTTTGTTTGCTTTGTTTTGTTTTTGTTTTTGTTTTTGTTTTTTGGTGGTTCATTGGAGATAAGAGTCTCAGAGACTTTCCTGCCCAGGCTGGCTTTGAACCCTGATTCTCAGATCTCAGCCTCCTGACTAGCATTACAGGTGTGAGCTACAGGTGCCTGATTTTATATCTGAACTTATTTTTTGGGGGGGGTCCAGTTGTGGGGCCTGAACTCTGGGCCTGGGCGCTGTCCCTCAGCTCTTCAGTTCAAGGCTAGTGCTCTACCACTGGAGCCACAGCGCCGCTTCTGGCTTTTTTTCTTTTTGCTTATGTGGTGCTGAGGAATTGAACCCAGGGCCTCATGCATGCAAGGCAAGCGCTCTACCACTGAGCCGTCTTCCTAGACCCTTTTTTTTTTTTTTCTGTTGGTTGTGGGGTTTGAACTCAAGGGCCTGGATGTTGTCCCTGAGCTCTTGCTCAAGGACAGCGCTCTACCAGTTTGAGCCACAGCTCCACTTCCAATTTTTGTTTTGTTTAATTGGAGCTGAGGGTCTCAACACGGCCTTTGCTACCCAGGCTGGCTTCGAACCATGATCCTCAGATCTCAGCCTCCTGAGTAGCTAGGCATGAGCCACCGGCATCCAGCTTTCATGTCAAAAACTTTTAACCTTGTGCACAGGACTGACAGCCAGTATGGCCCCCCCCAATCCTTCTGTGTGCATCTCCCTAACTCCTCCATTCCTCCCCACACATCTGGCTGGGAGAGAGGACCAGCAGGCTTGGGGGCCTCCAAGCCACCCCCTGCCTCCCCCGGGTGCCTCTCTGATACCCACTCCCTCCCACAGAACGTGGTACAGCGTGTGGCAGCCCTGCCCCTGGTCAGGGCCGTCTCTGATGCCTACTGCTCCACCAAGGACCGGCACCGGGTGCTGGGCTCTGCCTGCCGCCTGGCTGAGCACTGCGTGTGCGGTCTCACCACCAGAGCACTAGACCATGCCCAGCCGCTGCTTGACCACCTGCAGCCCCAGCGTGAGTCCCCAGCTTGTGTTCCTGGGTCACCACCCGCCCCCCTTGCTGCCCAGAATGACCTCAGCCCATCCTCCTGAGCCACGTGCCCCAGCCCTTTTTGCCTTCATTATTTTGGGGACAAAGTCTCCTGTTTTTGTTTTGCCCAGGGCTTGGCCTGGGAAAGAACAGAGTTTCTCCCACCTACATCTCCTCATAACAGCTGGGATGATAACTATAGCCTACCATACACCCCGCTTGTTGGTGGAGATGGGGAGCTTTTTGTCTGGGCTGGCCTTGCTCCTTGATCCTCTTGATCTTTGCCTCCGGAGTAGCTGGGATTACAGGATACAACTCTCTTTAATGTACTTCCTGGGGCTGGGAAGGTGGCTCAGTGGTAGAGCGCTTGCCTTGCATGCCTGAGACCCTGGGTTCAATTCCTCACTCAGCACCACATAAGCAAAAAGGAAAAAGCAGGAAGTGGCGCTGTGGCTCAAGTGGTAGAGCGCTAGCCTTGAGCTGAAGAGCTGAGGGACAGCGCCCAGGCCCAGAGTTCAGGCCCCATGACCAGACCCCCCCAAAAAATGTACTTCCTGTGTGCCCTCCTGTAGACACCCCACCCCACCCCACCCTCGACACCTCCATCTCTTTCCTTGTCATGCACCTCTTTAAATCTGCTCAGCTGGCCTTACGCCATCACCTGCTGAATTGTGGCCTCTCTTCTCTGGTCCTCTCCCCTCAGCCTCCCCCCACCCACCTTTTCTTTTTTCCAGTCCTGGGGCTTGAACTCAGGGCCTGGGCACTGTCCCTGAGCTTCTTTGGCTCAAGGCTAGCACTCTACCACTTGAGCCACTTCCAGCCATTTCTGTGTATGTGGTGCTGAGGAATGGAACCCAGGGCTTCTGCATGCTAGGCAAGCACGCTACCACTGAGCCACCTTCCCAGCCTGCCTCCCTCCTTTGGTCCAACATCCCTTGGGTCCCTTTGTGTCCCCCCCCCCATCCTTATGCTGGTCCTGAACCACACAGCTTAGCCCTGTCTAGTCGCTCAGGGGTCTAGCCTGCTGGGTGAGTGGGAAGAAGACTTTGGGCTCCTGTCTGACTGAGGAATCAAATCACTCGAGAATTCCAACCTGAGACCCCTCCAGCCCCTTCCCAGTGGCTCCTGGGACCTTGAGCTTCCCTGAGGTCATTGGATCTGGGTGGGGCTCGGGGGGTCACCATGGAGGCTGAGCTGGGCAGCAGGGCAGAGGCAGGGGACAGGGCAGGCTCTGTGGGGTCAGGATCACCAGGGAACGGCGTATGGAGGGGAGGCCCCGGGCTCCCTGCGCCCCCGGGCTCCCTGCTGTGTGTCCAGCCGCTCTGTAGCTGCTGGAGAATGGGGGCGGGGGTCCTCCAAAGACTGGCCCACCTCTGGGGTCTGCTGTCCATGGCCCGGGCTGGGGCCCTGTCTCTCTCTGTGTTGCCTCTCTAGCCCCCCACTCCCTCCCTCCCTCCGATCACCCCATGTACCCCCAACTTCCCTTCTCTCCCCAGTAGCCACAGTGAACCACCTGGCCTGCAGAGGCCTGGACAAGCTGGAGGAGAAGCTGCCCTTCCTCCAGCAACCTTCGGACACGGTACCGGGATGACCAGCTGGTGGGGCCCCCGCAGAGGGGTCACCCCCCCAAGTCTAGGCAGGGGAGGGGGCCAAGCCCCTGCTCAGAGGAAAAGAGAAACATCAACAGCCAGAGACGCCTCCACACGTAGCCACACTCCCCCCCCCACAGGGGAGGGTTCTATCTCCCCATCATTTGATAGAGGGGAAACTGAGGCACAGAGGCGGGAAGGGGCTTTAGGGCCCGGCCCCGGTAGCTGAGGTTGGCAGGGCTGCCGGCCTGCAGCGCCCGCAGTGGCTCTACTTCCCGCCAGGTGCTGACCTCGGCCAGGGACACGGTGGTCAGTGGGGTCAGCGGGGTGACCGGCCTGGCCCAGCGGGGCCGGCGGTGGAGCGTGGAGCTGCGGCGCTCGGTGAGCCACGCCCTGGACGTGGTGCTGGGCAAGTCTGAGGAGCTGGTGGACCACTTGCTGCCCCCGACCAGTGGTGAGGACGGGCCCCGATACCTTCCCATGCAGCCATGGGTGAGGGGTGGGGGTGGGGCCGGACCAGAGAGGTTCACCACAGGCAGAAGGCCACACAGCACCACAGGGAGCCACTTCCACACCCCTCTGCCCCCCGCCCTCTCCCCCCACACACACACGAGGCTGTCTAAATGGCACAGCATAGCTATGGGTCCAAACCCTGGGTCTCCTCAAGGCACCGTGTGGGATTTGAGCTCGGTGCCTCGGTTTCCCTCATCTGCAGGCTGCAGCTCCCAGTCGTAGCTGGTGTTGAGGGTGAGCACAGAGGGGGAGGGGTGGCCATGCTGACCCCTGCTGTGCTCCTCCCCAGAGGCTCTGGAGGCCGAGGCCCAGGGCCCGGCAGCGGCCGGGGCGGAGGCGGAAGCGGCCTCCACGGAGGAGCAGAGACGCCAGCAGGGCTACCTTGTCCGCCTGGCCTCCCTGTCATCCAGGATCCGCCATCTGGCCTACGAGCACTCTATAGGGAAACTGAGGCAGAGCAAACACTGCGCACAGGAAATGCTGGTCCAGCTGCAGGAGATGCTGGAGCTGGTGAGAGGCCTGTGACCTGGACCAAGTGGGGGCCGAGCACCCGCCCAATCCACGGGGGGGGGGGGCAGGGCCCGGCTGCCCGAGCTCCCAGTGGAGGAGAGGACGCGGGCCTGGTGGTGCCTGCCTGTAATCCCAGCCCACAGGAGGCCCAGGCGGGAGGACCGCAGGTTCCAGGACCTGCTCGCGCTCGCTCACATCTCCACCCCCATTTCAGATGAGCCCAGTGCTGACCCTTGAGTCACCTTCCCCGCTCCCCGCCCCGTCCTCCTCGCCTCTGCCACTAGAGGGCGCCTGTGAGCGCCAAGCCCCACCCCTCCCTCCCTCCCTCCCTCCCTCCCTCCCTCCCCGCTCTGCCCGGCCATCCACCCCGCAGCCCACAGGGCCCTGCGCTTTAGCTTATTAATGGAGGGGCAGACGGCGCCTGTCTCGTCCGACGCTGACGCCCCTGTCCCTGTCCCTCAGATCCACAGAGTGCAGGACAGGGCAGCCCTGCCCGCCAAGGCCCAGGAGCCCCGGGGGGACCGCAGCCCGAGCCCCCTGCAGAACGGCCGCTGCGGCCAGGTGAGGGGCTGGGGGGGGCGCGGCCCAGCAGGGGAGGGGCTCCCCGCCAGCCTGGGGCTGCGGGACCAGGCCGACCGCGACTCAAACCAAGTGCTGATGATCAGATGCTAGCGGCTCACGCCTGTCACCCCAGCTACTCAGGAGGCTGAGATCTGAGGATCGCGGTTCGAAGCCAGCCCGGGCAGGAAAGTCCCTGAGACTCTGATCTCCCATGAACCACCGGAAAACCGGAATCGGCGCTGTGGCTCAAGTGGTAGAGCGCTTGCTTTGTGCTGAAGAGCACAGGGACAGCGCCCAGGCCCTGAGTTCAAATCCCAGAACTGGCACTTGCACGTGTGCACACACACACACACAGTGTCTGGGGGGGAAACTGAGGCAGGTAGCCCAATCCCATTTAGAAGGTGTTCAGGGGGGAAACTGAGGTACCCAGGTGATCCCAGCCGAGGATGCCCAGAGGGGAAACCGAGGCAAGGCAGGTCCCCAACCCGCGGCGGTCCGTGCGTCTGTCTGTCGGCAGGTGGAGCTGGAGAGGCTGGCGGCGGAGCTGGCACGCGCGGTGGAGGCGCTGGCCGAGGCGCTGCCCCCCGGCGCCCAGGCCCGCGTGGCGGCGCTGCGGGCGGGCGTGGCGGCGCTGCGGGCCGCCCTGGAGGACGCGCGGGGCCCCCACGGGCAGCCGCGGCCCGCGGAGGTGCCGGTGGGGCCGGCGCTGGCGCTGTGGGCCGGGCCGCTGCCCTGGCTGCTCGGCCCCTTCGCGCCGCTGCTGGTGGAGCGCGCGGAGCCCATGCTGGACCTGGTGACCTGCGTGGACGAGGTCATCGGGGACCCCGACCCGCGCTGGGCCCACATGGACTGGCCGGCCCATCAGAGGGCCTGGGCGGCCGGGCAATCCCGGGCAGCGGGGGGCACCCCGGGGGACCCCGAGCCCCCCAGCCTCCGGAGTTCACACACCCTCATGCCCGAGCTGGACTTCTGACGTTGCCCGGGCGCTGCTGATCCTCGGCGGCCGCCGGGCACCCCACAGCGCCATCCCCGCTGCCCCCAACAGGCCACTGCTGGGCCTGGTGGCCTTGCCTGTTACCCCAGCTGGGAAGGACCCCCCCCCCCAGGAAGGGGGCCAGGCAAAGCCTCAGCCCATCACCAGACCCTGTCTCTACAAAGGGAACTGAGCCGGGCGCCGGGGCTCCCGCCTCTCATCCATCCCAGCTCACTCAGGAGACGGAGGTGGGAGGCTCCTGGTTCAAAGCCAGCCCGGGCAGGAAAGTCTGCAAGACTTTCTCCACGTCAGCAAAAAGCCAGAAGTGGAGCTGTGACTCAAATGATAAAGCACCAGCCTTGAGGCTTTGGGTTGTCCTTTTAAAGCTCAGGGACAGCGCCCAGGCCCTGAGTTCAAGCCCCAGGACTGGCGCAAATACATTTTCTATCTAAAAAACAATACCCAGCTAGATGGAAATAAAGTCAGAAACTCTGAGAATCGCACAGTGTTCTGGTCTTTCCCTTTGGGGCTGGACATCCTGGACAGAGGAGCCCCTGCCCTGCCATGTGTTCTCAGAACAAAGGTGCTTCTGTGTTGACGACCCTCCTGATCTCGGGCTCCTTGAGTAGCCGGCATTACAGGCGTGAGCTATGGCACCCGGTAAGAACCAAATCCACGGAGAAAGCTGGGGACCGGACCGGCAGGGGACGAAACCAAGCCCTTCTCTCCCAACCTCCTCACAACCGTAGCCGCCGGTCCGGCTGCTGTGGCACAGGTTGGGGATGGGGGAGACGGGCAAAGGCCGAGCAAGGGTGGCGGCCGGCCTCCCCCTTCACCCCAACGCCTGGTCCTTTCACCGCATTCCGGGCGGTGGCTGGGCAGGGGTGTTGGGAAAGCAGCACCCGCAGGGCATAACGTCAGGGCGGCCTGTGGCTGCCCTGGGACGTTGTCCAGGGTGTGGTTCTGGGAAACCCAGCCAAGCAGCTCCCACATCTAACAATAAAGCCAGCCGGGCACCATGGCAGCCGCCTGTAATCCCAGCTACTCAACAGGCTGAGATCTGAGGAGCTCAGATCTGACTGTAGCTGCTCCTGCTACAGAACCTCCAGAGCTCCCAAGTGTGCTCTGACCAGCTTCCTCCTGAGTCCCTGTCCCCAGCTACGCAGGCCCCCCACACCCTTCCCACCCAAGGCTCATTGACTCCTCCCCCAGGAAGCCTCTCCTCCAATGGGACGGCCCATACTCACCTGTCCAGCTTGATGGACAGGCCTGCAGGCTCCTCCCACCAGGGCTGGTGGTTTAAATACAGAATCCCAGGCCCCCAAATCCACGTGGAGGTTTGTTGCCATTAGCTGAGGATTTATTGAGCGCCTGCTGTGTGCCAGGCAGGCAGAACTCACAGCGAACCCAACACCCCCTGCCTTGTAGTAGCTCACATTGTAGGAAAATAAGTGTAAGAGACCAATGTTGAGATGGTGAGAAAAAAAAGCAAATGGGAAATTGTTGATGGGGGGGTTGGGGGGAACGGAGTGGACCCAGAATGGCTTCTGAGGAAAGGCCTGGAAGGAAGTGTGGGATTGGGGAAAAGGTGGCCCTGGGGCAGCAGCAGCCTGTGCAAAGGCCCTGGGGCAGGATGGGTGGCACCCAGGCAGATTTGGAGGAGCAGCACCTGGTAGGCCTGGGGCAGGGGAGTGGCGGGAGGGGGAGGCAGGGAGGAGATGGAGCAGGTGGTGCAGGAGGGCGGGCTTGGACCTCAGAGGGAGGGGGAATGTGGGAGGGCAGGGGCAGGGGAGCTATTTCTCCTCAAGTTTACTATTTATCTGGCTCTGTCCCCCCCCCCCATCACCTTTATCTAGCCTTGGCCAGGGGACCCGCCATCTTCTGTTCCCCGCCTGTTTAGGAAATACAGAGACAGCTCCTAGGAGATGTCCTGGGAGCCACGGGCTCAGCCTGCCTGTCACCCCCCATGGAGCCGCCCGGGCTCCTCTGCCCCTCACTTACTTGGCGTCCAGCCTCTGAACCCTGTCTACCATTGCCTTGCGCCGTGGACACAGCATACCTCCTCCGGGAAGTCTTCCTGGGTTGGGCCAAGCCCAGCCGTCTGGCAGGCCGCTCCCAGGGCTCCGTGGAGCCGTGTCTCAGCCAGCCTGTGTGTCCCTTCTAGAGAAAGCCATGCCCCTCCCCGGGTCCTCAGGACACCTGCTCCTCTGAGACCCTCTGTGGGCCTGGACTGGGCTAAGCTAGTGTTTGTTGAGTGGCTCCTGGTAAACACGTGACCTCACAGAGGTGAAGGATGGGGAGAGAGCTGTGTGGGTATCCGGGGCAGAGGTGTGCAAGGAAGTAGAGGCTGTGCAAAGGTCCTGGGGTAGCTTGGCTGCGTTCGAGGAGCCACGGTGAGGAGACTCGGGGTGCCTGGAACAGAAGGAAGCCAGAGCAGGGTGGCGGTGGGGGGGGCAAGAAGGGGGGCCACCCAGAGGGGTCTGGCAGGGGAGACTGAGGCACAAAGGCAGGATGAGGTCGAGGCGTGCAGGCGGGCGGGAAGAGACCTGTACCCATCCCATGGATGGGAGTGGAGGCGGAGGGCTGAAGTGCCCGGGGCTCAGGCTTTAAGCCCAGCTGGTGCATGAGTCACGAGGCCTGGGGCAGCCGGGCCGGCACCGTGGGCAGAGGCCCTGGGAACAGAGGAAAGGTCCTGGGCCGGGGCCTGCACTGGGCAGGATGGGTGGTCACGTGACCGCCCCCCCCAGCCCTGGCCGCCAGCCGAGGGGCGGGGCCTGAGCTGCCCCAGACCCTATAAGGCCTGCGAGCCGGGCACAGCAGCAGCTGCCAGCCCCGGGCCTTCCCCACGGGAACCCCAACGCGGGCCGCAGCCCGCAGCGGACGGAGGGGAAGCTGTGGGGGTCCCCCACGTTTTCTCTGCCTCACCCCTTCCAGTCCCTGAGATCGCCACTATGTCTGCTGGGGAAGAAGGGAGCCGGGGTCGCCCCAAGTCGAAGGGCAAGGTGAGCAGGGGGGGAGAAAACATGGGGGTCAGAGGCCGCAGGTGAGCCCCCGTTCTGCTCACCCGGCCTCTTCCGCCCCCCCGTCCCCCCCATGCAGACCCTGAGCAGCTTTTTCGGGTCCCTGCCCGGCTTTGGCGCTGCCCGGAACCTGGTGGCCAACGCCCGTGGCTCCGGGAAGGAGGCCCGGCCGCCCCCCGACCCCACGGCCGCGCCAGCTCGGGCCCAGGGTGAGTGGACCGAGCCACGGGGGGCAGGGGGGGAACGGGGGTCCTCGGGCTGGCAGGACACAGGCAAGCCTGGCCCTTTGGGAGATTTATGCGTGCTTGGGTGGTCTCATCAGTCACAGCAGTGCCCGATGGGGGAAACTGAGGCAGCGATGGGTGGACAGGCCAGGTTAAAGTGGAGGGCTGAGCCCGGCGGTCCCCCATAGTCTCTGCACCCCACTCCTTGTCTTGCGTAAGCACATTTGAGCTCATTCGGAAGTGTGTGTGTGGGAGCCTGGTGTCCAGAGACGGCCAGCGGCTCTCCTGGGGTCACACAGGAGCTGGCTGGGACAGGACGGGCCCAGGATGGGCAGGGGAGTGGCTTCCGTGAGGAGCCCCCCCCCCCCCCGTGACCCCCGATCTGGCTCAGAGCTGCAGGCAGCTGCCTTGGCCACCGCAAACCTCGGGGACACACAGCCAAGCTCTGCCTCAAGTCACCCCAGGCCCGGGTGGGCACCCAGGGCCCCGAGGGAAGAAGGTCCCTGGGGGAGCTGAGCCTGGCTGGCGGCCGCGGGTGCCACCTTCCGCTGTCCCTGGCACGGTGGCCGGGACATTCCAGGCAATGATGCAACGGGCCCCGGGCAGCGGGGCCTTTCCTAACCGCCGGTGTCCTCACAGCGGCCTCGGAGCCGGAGCAGGTGGCCGGGGAAACGGAGAAGCTGCAGGGGCCTTCGGATGAGGTGAGAGGCGGCTCGGCGGGAGCCGGGCGTGGGCCACGAGGGTGGGCACCCACGCACAGTGTGACGCGGCCTGTTTGTGCCTCTGGGAGACTTGGTGGCTCCTGTTCCTCTCTCTCTCTCTCTCTCTCTGGGCCTCGGCTTGCACATCTGGGAAATGGGCACACGCTCCATGCTCCAAAGGGCCTGATGTTCCCCTCCTGTCCCAGTCAGTCTGTGAGAAAGACAGAAATTGCTCATTGCATCCTAGACACCCAGTGAGGCTGACACACCCGCCCCAAGTCACACAGTGGCACGGGCAGGACCGTGGTTCTAGATGAGCCTGGCCCTGCAGAGGGTGTGACAGCTGGGGGCCACATTCGGGGGGACAAAGCGCTGGGAGGGTTGAGGGTGCGGCCTGCACCCCACTCTCCGCGCTGCTCTGCCCGGAGCACTAGCTGGCCAGGCTTCCCAGAGAGCCAAGTACGACTGGGTCACCCCAGTTGGACTCCCCTGCTTCAAATCAAAGCACCCCTCAGAGGCCATACCCTGCTCTTCTGCCGGCACGGAGCAGCCGCCGCATTCCAGCTCCCCACTCTCCTCAAGGAGCTCTTTTGTGTAGGATGGGGTTTGAACTCAGGGCCTGGAAGCTTGGGAAGCAGGCATTCCCTGCCTTGAGCCACTCCCAACCAACCAAGCCACGCCCACAAGAAACCACGCCCACAACCAAGCCACACCCACAAGGAACCAGACCCATAGCCAAGCCACACCCACAACCAAGCCACGCCCATAACCAAGCCACACCCACAGCCAAGCCACGCCCACAAGAAACCACGCCCACAACCAAGCCACACCCACAAGGAACCAGACCCATAACCAAGCCACACCCACAAGGAACCAGACCCATAACCAAGCCACACCCGCAACCAAGCCACACCCACAAGAAACCATGCCCACAACCAAGCCACACCCACAACCAAGCCACGCCCACAAGAAACCATGCCCACAACCAAGCCACACCCACAAGGAACCAGACCCATAACCAAGCCACACCCACAAGGAACCACACCCGCAACCAAGCCACACCCACAAGAAACCATGCCCACAACCAAGCCACACCCACAACCAAGCCACGCCCACAAGGAACCAAGCCCATACCACTGTGGCCAAGCCCCCCAGCCATGGAAGTAACTTTTTGGATACCCATGGGACTAGAACTGGGCCTGGGCACCATCCCTGAGCTTTTATTTATTTTGGGGGTAGCGGCCAGTTATAGGGCTTTGAACCCTGGGCCTGGGCGCTGTCCCTCAGCTCTTCAGCTCAAGGCTAGTGCTCTACCACTTGAGCCACAGCGCCATTGGAGATAAGGGTCTCAGGGATTTTCCTGCCCGGTCTGGCTTTGAACTGTGATCCTCAGAAATCAGCCTGTGAGAGGCTAGGATTGCAGGCTGAGCCACTGGTGCTGGGCTATTATTTTTTGAGCCACATCCCTATCTATCCCTATCTACCAAGCCACGCCCACCAAACAATACATTCCTCATCGAAGCCCCACCCCCATTGCTGGAGTCATTGGGTTTAGGTCCAGTGAAGGCTCAGAGAAGGGATGTGGCTTGCTTACTGTCACCCTGCAAGTGAGGAGAGCTGGATTTGAACTTGGAGAGAGAATTCCAGGGATCCTCAACCCCAGTACCAGGCTGAGGGGCTGAGTCATTCTCTTGTGTGGTGACTTTCTGTTGAATGCAGTGTGTGTGTGTGTGTGTGTGTGTGTGTGTGTGCGCACGCGCACGTGCGCGTGCGTCACCAGTCCTAGGACCTCACACTCTTACTTAGGTTTGTGTTCAAGGCTAGCGCTCTACCACTTGAACCACAGCTCCACTTCTGGTTTTCTGGGGGTTCGTTGGAGATAAAGAGTCTCACAGACTCCTGCCTGGGCTGGCTTCGGACTGTGATTCTCCGATACAAACTCGTGCCTAGTGAGTACATTGGTTTTAATAAACACTAAGCCCAGATGGCTCAACACCTCAGGAGCAAGAGTACAGAATGGCTGGGCGCTGGTGGCTCACTTCCTGTAACCCTAGCTACTCGGGAGGCTGAGATCTGAGGGATTCTTATCTCCAGTGAACCACCAGAAAACGAAGTGGTGCTGTAGTGGCGCTGTGGCTCAAGTGGTAGAGCGCTCACCTTGAGCAAAAGAGCTCAGGGACAGCTCCAGGCCCAGAGTTCAAGCCTCAGGGCTCAGAAGAGGGACATTTGGGCCAGCTGTAATGGTAACTAAGAATGCCGCGTCTTGGGGTGCCAGGGTCCCCTACAGTGAAAGGAGGACATGCAGTGCTCAGCTGAGGGGGAGTCGGGCCCCAGTGGTGCTGGCGGGAGCTGGGCCTGTGGGTGGCGGGTGGCAGAGGCCTGTGGCCTCCACTTGCCGCTGACCGCCCTGCTTCCCCCTCAGCTGACCGCAGCGGCCCAGGCGGGCTCCACGACGACACGGACCAAGGACGCCCTCTCCTCGGGGATAACCAGCATGCTGGACTCGGCCAAGGGTGTGGTCCAGGGCGGCCTGGACACCACACGGTCAGCCCTGGCCAGCACCAAGGATGCAGCATCTGAAGGGGTCCTGGGGGCCGTGGGGATGGCCAAAGGGGTGGTGCAAGGGGGGCTGGACACCTCCAAGGTGGTCCTCACAGGTACCAAGGACACGGTGGCCACCGGACTCTCGGGAGCCGTAAACGTGGCCAAGAGCACCGTGCAGGCTGGCATGGACACCAGCAAGACCGTGCTGACCGGAACGAAGGACACAGTGGCCACCGGGCTCACGGGGGCTGTGAACGTGGCCAAAGGGACAGTGCAGACCGGCCTGGACACCACCAAGTCTGTGATCATGGGCACCAAGGACACAGTGGCCACTGGACTCATGGGGGCTGTGGATGTGGCCAAAGGGACAGTCCAAACGGGCCTGGACACTTCGAAAGCTGTCCTCACAGGCACAAAAGATACAGTGGCCACCGGGCTCACGGGGGCCATGAACGTGGCCAAAGGCACAGTGCAGACCGGCCTGGACACCACCAAGAGCGTGCTGACCAGCACCAAGAATACAGTGGCCCCTGGGCTCACAGGAGCTCTGAACATGGCCAAAGGGACAGTGCAGACCGGCCTGGACACTTCAAAGGCTGTCCTCACGGGCACCAAAAACACAGTGTCCACAGGGCTCACAGGGGCCATGAACGTGGCCAAGAGCGCTGTGCAGGCTGGTGTAGACACCAGCAAGACTGTGCTGACCGGCACGAAGGATACAGTGGCCACTGGGCTCACAGGGGCTGCAAACATGGCTAAAGGGACAGTCCAAGTGGGCCTGGACACTTCAAAGGCTGTCCTCACAGGCACCAAAAACACAGTGTCCACGGGGCTCATGGGCGCCATGAATGTGGCCAAGAGTGCCGCACAGGCTGGCGTGGACACCAGCAAGACCGTGCTGACCGGAACGAAGGACACAGTGGCCACTGGGCTCACAGGGGCTGCGAATATGGCCAAGGGGACAGTGCAGACCGGCCTGGACACCACCAAGTCTGTGGTCATGGGCACCAAGGACACAGTGGCCACTGGGCTCACAGGGGCCACAAATGTGGCCAAGAGTGCTGTGCAGGCTGGTGTGGCCACCAGCAAGACCGTGCTGACTGGAACAAAGGACACAGTCAGCAGTGGGGTCACTGGCGCCATCAATGTGGCCAAGGGGACAGTGCAGACCGGCCTGGACACTTCAAAGGCTGTCCTCACAGGCACAAAAAATACAGTGTCCACCGGGCTCACGGGGGCCATGAACATGGCTAAGAGCGCCGTGCAGGCTGGTGTGGACACCAGCAAGACCATGCTGACCGGAACGAAGGATACAGTGGCCACCGGGCTCACGGGGGCTGCAAATGTGGCCAAGGGGACAGTGCAGACCGGCCTGGACACCACCAAGTCTGTGGTCATGGGCACCAAGGACACAGTGGCCACTGGGCTCACAGGGGCCACAAACGTGGCCAAGAGCGCCGTGCAGGCTGGGGTGGACACCAGCAAGACCGTGCTGACCGGAACGAAGGATACAGTGGCCACCGGGCTCACAGGGGCTGCAAATATGGCCAAGGGGACAGTGCAGACCGGCCTGGACACCACCAAGTCTGTGGTCATGGGCACCAAGGACACAGTGGCCACTGGGCTCACAGGGGCCACAAATGTGGCCAAGAGCGCCGTGCAGGCTGGCATAGACACCAGCAAGACCGTGCTGACCGGAACGAAGGACACAGTGGCCACCGGGCTCACGGGGGCTGCAAACATGGCCAAGGGGACAGTGCAGACCGGCCTGGACACCACCAAGTCTGTGGTCATGGGCACCAAGGACACAGTGGCCACTGGGCTCACAGGGGCCACAAATGTGGCCAAGAGCGCCGTGCAGGCTGGGGTGGACACCAGCAAGACCGTGCTGATGGGAACGAAGGACACAGTGGCCACCGGGCTCACGGGGGCTGTGAACATGGCCACGGGAACGGTCCAGACCGGCCTGGACACCACCAAGTCTGTGGTCATGGGTACCAAGGACACAGTGTCCACCGGGCTCACAGGGGCCACAAACGTGGCCAAGAGCGCTGTGCAGGCTGGTGTGGCCACCAGCAAGACCGTGCTGACCAGAACGAAGGACACAGTGGCCACCGGGCTTTCAGGGGCTGTGGACGTGGCCAAGAGTGCCGTGCAGGCTGGGGTGGACACCAGCAAGACCGTGCTGACCGGAACGAAGGACACAGTGGCCACCGGGCTCACAGGGGCTGTGAACGTGGCCAAGGGGACAGTGCAGACTGGCCTGGACACCACCAAGTCTGTGGTCATGGGCACCAAGGACACAGTGGCCACTGGGCTCACAGGGGCCACAAATGTGGCCAAGAGCGCCGTGCAGGCTGGGGTGGACACCAGCAAGACCGTGCTGACTGGAACTAAGGACACATTCAGCAGTGGGGTCACCGGTGCCATCAATGTGGCCAAGGGGACAGTGCAGACCGGCCTGGACACCACCAAGTCTATGGTCATGGGCACCAAAGACACAGTGTCCACGGGGCTCACGGGGGCCATGAACGTGGCCAAGACGGCTGTGCAGGCTGGCGTGGACACCAGCAAGACCATGCTCACTGGAACGAAAGACTCGGTCAGCAGTGGGGTCACTGGCGCCATCAATGTGGCCAAGGGCGTTGTCCAGGGTGGCCTGGACACTTCGAAAGCTGTCCTCACAGGCACAAAAGATACAGTAACCACAGGGCTCACGGGGGCTGTGAACGTGGCCAAAGGGACGGTCCAGACTGGCCTGGACACCACAAAGAGCGTGCTGACCGGCACCAAGAATACAGTGGCCCCTGGGCTCACAGGAGCTCTGAACATGGCCAAAGGGACAGTGCAAACCGGCCTGGACACTTCAAAGGCTGTCCTCACGGGCACCAAAAACACAGTGGCCACAGGGCTGACTGGGGCCACTAACTTGGCCAAAAGTGCCATGCAGGCTGGCATGGACACCGGCAAGACCGTGCTGACCGGCACGAAGGACACGGTGAGCAGTGGGCTCACCGGTGCCATCAATGTGGCCAAAGGGACGGTCCAGACCGGCCTGGATACCACCAAGAGTGTGCTGACCGGCACCAAGAATACAGTGGCCCCTGGGCTCACAGGAGCTCTGAACATGGCCAAAGGGACGGTGCAGACCGGCCTGGACACTTCAAAGGCTGTCCTTACAGGTACTAAAAATACAGTGGCCACGGGGCTCACAGGGGCCATGAATGTGGCCAAGAGCGCCGTACAGGCTGGTGTGGATACTGGCAACACCGTGCTGACCGGCTCGAAGGACACAGTGGCCACCGGGCTCACAGGGGCCATGAACATGGCCAAGAGCGCCATGCAGGCTGGTGTGGACACTGGCAAGACCGTGCTGACCGGCACGAAGGACACAGTGGCCACCGGGCTCACAGGGGCTGTGAATGTGGCCAAGGGGACAGTGCAGACCGGCCTGGACACTTCAAAAGCTGTCCTGACAGGCAGCAAAAATACAGTGTCCACGGGGCTTACGGGAGCCATGAACGTGGCCAAAGGGACAGTCCAGATGGGTCTGGACACCACCAAGTCTGTCGTCATGGGAACCAAGGACACAGTGGCCTCGGGGCTGGCGGGGGCTGTGAACGTGGCCCAGGGCACTGTTCAATCCGGCCTCCACACAACTCAGAATGTGGCTCTGGGTGCCAAGGCCACCATCTGCAGTGGGGTCACCCAGGGCATGGATGTGGCCAGAGGCACCGCCCAGGGTGGCCTGGACACCAGCAGCGCCGTGCTGGCTGGCAGCAGAGCCGCCACATCCACCCGACTCACGGAGGCAGGAGACGTGATCCCGGGCGCTGTCCAGGCTGGAGTCGGTGCTGCGCGGAGTGGCGGAGCCCACAGTGAGCTCACGGATGCACACGGGGTAGACACAGCGCCTGCCGGGCTCTGCCGTGAGCTGCGAGGGCTGGGGGAGCTCTTCCACCCCATGAGCGCCCAGGAGCAAGGTGAGGCGGAGCGGGCAGGGCAGGGGCGGCACCGCCTGGGCTCTGAGCCAAACCCGAGCGCAGGCCTGGGGTTTCCTGGGGTGAGGCTGGCTGTCTTTCTTCCAGCCCAGCTGGAGGCCTCGGAGCCGGGGCCGAAGGTGCTCTCGGCTGACCAGGCCAGCTACTTCGTGTGTCTCGGGGATCTGGCCCCCAGCTTCCGCCAGCGGGCTTTCGAGCACAGCCTGAGCCACGTTCAACACAGTCAGTTCCAGGCCCGGGATGCCCTGGCCCAGCTGCAGGACGCCTTCCAGACGGTGAGGACGCCGCTGCCCCTCCCCACACCTCTGCCCACGCGCCATTCAACACACGCACACCGTACGCCGGGCAGGCCCGTCCCCGCAGAGGGGCAGGGGTGCAGAGCCGGGCCGGCGGGGGCAGCTGGGGAGCAATGCCAGTACAGCTGGACTCAGGACCCTGAGGGCGAATCAAACAGCTTCCGGGGCACAGTGCCTGTGCATCCTGGGGCAGGGTCTCTGCAGGCCGCTGAGCAGCGTCTCAGGAGCCCCTCCCACTGCGACACCCACTCATGTCCCTCAACGTCAGCCAGGGGCACCTGAGGACTGGCTGGGCCAAGGCCCCAAGGCAGAAATATGCTGAGAGGGTGGCAGAGGGGACAGGACAGATCCTGCCCTGGGGACTCAACCCTAGAAGTCATGCTGACGGCCAGGACTCTAGGGAGTCATGGCTGGGTTCATGCTGGATGGTGACATCATCTTACAGACATCAAGTTGCCTGGTCGCCACTCCTAAGCCCGCCCCTGGTCCCTTCCATGAGACCCCGGGGGTCAGCCCAGCCTGAGCTCCAGGCCCCGTGCTCTGGGACGCACTAGTCCCTGCCAGGCGCCCCCCTCCCCCTTCTAACCCCCCTTCCACCCTTCCAGATGGAGGCCGAGGTGCAGGCTCCAGGAGAGCAGCAGTGTGGAGATGGGGAAGCTAGCCCCACAGCGGACCACACAGGGAACCAAGAGGTGCAGTGGCACAGTGGACCTCTCCTTCCCAGCCTTCCCCCTGCCCCTCTCCCTCCCTCCCTTGCCCTCCCCTGCCCCTCTCCCTCCCTCTCCCTCCCTCCCCTGCCCTCCCCTGCTCACCGGCTGTCTGTTCCACAGGCACCCGGCGCCGAGGCTCTGTCCAGGGTCTGCACCCTCCTCCGCCAGCTGCACTCGGCCTACAGCGGCCTGGCCTGCGGCCTGCGGGGCCTGTCGGAGCCCCAGCGGCAGCTGGGCCTCGCCCGCCACAGCCTGTGTGAGCTCTACAGCCTGGTGTCCTCCGTGGGCTCCGCCGTGGAGCTGCCAGCCGAGAGCCTGGCCCAGAGCCGGGACGGCGTGAGCCGCGCGTGGCAGGGGCTGGAGGCACAGCTGGAGGCCCTGCAGCACAGCCCCCCGCTCGGCTGGCTGGTGGGGCCCTTCGCCACGGGCCCCGGCGCGCACCAGCTGTAGGCATCTGCACACCCAGGCCGGTCCTGTGCACCCCCAGCCCAGCCTGCTTCCCCAGGGCCCTGGTCCTGTGCGTCCAAGCAGGGGCCCCGGGGATGGGGCTCTGTCTGCGCCTCCTGCCCTGGCTCCAGGGAGGGGCTGTGTGGCTAGGACTGGCCGCAGGACTTCTGGGAGCTCCACTCCCGAGTGAGGACCCTTCCTTCCTCAGCCCCCGTGGGCCCCTTCCTGTGGCCACCTCTACACTGCGGGCAGAGGCTGACCCGGCCCCTGGCGAGTGCACAGCAGGTGCTTGCGTGGGAAATGCCTTCCCAGGGGATCTCGCTTGAGGGAACAGGCGAACCACCCCGACCCCTGTGGGATGGAGCCAGGCCGTGCAGAGGGCTGGACGAGGTGAAGCCGGGGCCTGGCCGTCCTCCCTGGCCTGGGATCTGCGGAACGGGCCAGCGGGGGCGGGGGCCGCGGGGACGGAGGGAGCAGCTGGTGACGGCCATGACAGGACCTGTGCCCCCCCCCAGCCTTTCCTTCCCCAGCTTCATGCCACACGCAGCACGGAGGAGCGACACGAGTGCCGCCGGCTACAGCCATGGAGACACCAGGCCCCGCGCTGCGCTCCGGGCCTCCTCCAACAGTCCACCCGCTCCCAGGGGCCTCTGGGGGACGGGGGACGCACACCGCTCCCCACTGCCGTTAGCAAACCGAGCCAATAAAAGGGATCTCTTTTCATTAGAAAACCCTTTATAGTCATTTCATGTCGGTCAGAAATCACAGAAATTAGGCAGAAAACCCCCCGAGGGGACAGATACAAACAAACAGCACAGCGGTTCCCCCCAAGGTCTCTGCTCTGGTGGGGGTCGGGAGGGGACAGCAGCCGCAGCCCGAGCTCAGCTCTCCTCGTCCAGCCGCACCCTCTCGCGTTCCTGCCGCTCGCCCCCAGGCCTGTCCGGGTCCGGGCCCTCCCGCAGGCTGCTGGGGGGGCAGGGGGGCACAATGGAAGGGGGGTGAGGACCGCTCGGCCAGCTCCAGGCCATGGGGAGCAGGGCAGGTGTGAGGGGAAGCGGGGTCCTGGCGCTGTCTGTGGGCTGGGAAGGGGGGGCGCGGCCGCGGGGGGGGGGCACCCGGGGCACACTCACCCGCCCCGCAGGTCTCCAGAGCCGCGCCTCGCGCCCTCCTCCGAGTCCTGCGCGTCTTCCTCCTTGTCCTCCACGCTCTCCCTCTTTTGTGATGTGGCATCGCCGTTCACGGGGGCTGGGAGATCTAGGGGGCATGGAGAAGTTGGGGTCACTCCCTGACCCCCGTGGCGGACCTGTGGTCGGGGCGGGCCTCGGGCGCTGAGCCTCTGCCTTGCAGATGGCCTCCCCCAAACGGCCCTCAGCATGCGCAGGCTCACGCGAGAGCCACAGGCTCCGCGAGGCTGCTCTGCAGCTACTGCGGCCACCTGGACAGAGGCAGGGTGTGACCCCGCTAGAATGTTCTAGCCCGAGAGACACAGGAGCAGGCTCCGCCGCCCGGGTCCTCACCAGCCGCCTCGTCCTCAGCCTTGTCCTTGGGGGCCTCCTCCCCGCTCAGCAGCTCCTCCGTCTTCTCCCTCTCGGCGCCCGTCTTGTTGGCTTTCTGGATCGCCTCAATCTTGGGCCCCAGCACCCGCGACTTGAGCCGTGTGTAGACCTCCGCCGCCTTCTCCATGACGTCCTTGTTGGCTTTGTACCGGCGAATCTGCCCACACGGCCACCGTGTCACCCCAGGGAGCCGGCTGACCTCCCACAAGACCCTTGCCAGTCCCCATGGCCTCCACCCCCGCAGGGCCCCTCCCCATCTGCCTCCTGCCTTACCTTCTTCAGTGTGGCCACCACGTCGGTGTTCTTTTGCAGGATCTGGGAGGTCACTTGCAGCGTCCCCAGCTCGTCCAGTGCATTCAGACACCTCTGCACGTCCTGGGGGGGGGGGAGGAGAAGGGTTGTGGCTGCACCATGGCCAGAGGCCAGCCAGGAGCCAGCATGGTGGTGGGGGGGGGGGGTCCCCTACACTGCAGGGGAGGCCGGGCCCTGACCCCACAGGTCCACCCAGGCCTTCACTGATGTAAAGAGAACTCCCGGGACGCGAGGTGGCTGAGCCTTCATGGCTGAGGATGTCTTACCGGATTGTCGACCTTCAGCGCGAACTTGATCTCACTGTGCAGCTTCTGCAGCTTCTCCTCTACAGAAGGTTCTGGGCCAGAAGAGACACCACCGGACCTAAGTGGGGACTGCAGGCCCAGGCCCCGGGCAGCTCAGCCCCCCACACTCCAGGCCCCGGGGCTCTGCGGAGCCACTGGCGCCCTCCTGAGAGGGAGGCGCTGGCCGGCCTGGTGTGCCCCGCCCGCCCCGGCTCCTCACCTTTCTTCTTCTCCACCTTCCTGTCCAGTGGGAGCCCTTCGGACCGTTTCCGGGTTCGCTCCACTTTCCCAGGCCTGTGGAGAGGTGACCCCCACACAGGTCCCTGGTCACCTAGCCCATGTGGCCACCAGCGCCCGGGGCACCGGGCTCCCACCCCGCAGCTGGGCCCTGGCATGGATGGAGGGCGGCCACCTGCTTCCGGGGCTGCGGGCCTGGCCGGGGGGGTACTGACCTGGCTCTCTGCTTGTCTTCGGGCCGGCCCCTCTTCTCCTTCTGGCTGGGTTTCTTCGTGGGCTCCGAGCCCTGGGACTGGGACTTCCTCCCAGGTTTCCTTCCCTGCAGCGGCAGGAGCACAGGGGTCGTGAGTCCAGGCCTCCACCCAGCAGAGGGGCAGCAGTGGCACAGCCCGGTCCTCTTTTCACTGCACAACCCACCCTCTCTCCTCCCTGCCTCCCCGCCCCTCCCACCTCTGTTTCAGCCACACAGGCTCCTTCACTGGTCCTCAAACAAATCAGGCTCCACCCTGCCCCAGGGCCTTTGCACAGGCTGCTCCCCTGCCCAGAATCCTTGTGCACTGCCCCTCGCTGTGTTCAGTTCCTTGCTTAAAACACCATTACGCCTGAAGCATTTGAGATGGACCTTTCTAAAGTGGAAAATGGGGCCTGTGAGGGGGTGGAGACTGCAGGTATGCGGGCGGTGAAGGCAGGTGGACTGCAGTCCAGGCCTGCCTGGGAGAAAAGGGAGAAACCTTATCTGAAAAGCAGCTAAAGCCAACAGGAGTAGGGTGTGGCCGCCGGCTCTGCAGCCTGCATGCCCGCGCCCCGTTCCCACACCTCGTCGGTGCTCGGTATCCCGGAAGTCCCTCAGGAAGGTGTGGGATGGGGAGGGCGGGCGGCCGCGGCGCAGGTCCTCCCGGGCGCCCACCTCTCGGTCCAGCTCGGCCTCGGGCTCCGAGTCAGAGGAGGACGGGGGGCCGCGGCCCCGGCCCTTGCGGCCGCGCTTCTTGCCGGGCTCATCGTCATCCCTGAGCTCGTCGGCGCTGCTGCCCGCGCTGCCCGCACACTCGGCGTCCCCGCGTTCCGCCCGCTCTCGCCGCCGCTCCTTCTCCTCCTTCTCCTGCTCCCGCAGCCGCCGCAGCTCCTCCTCCTGCTCACGCCGCCTCCGGGCCTCCAGCTCGCGCCTCCGCTCCTCATCACGCCGCTTCCACTCGCTGATGCGGTCCACCTCATCGCTATCGCTGCGGGGAGGCGGCCATGGGCTCAGCCCTGAGACGGTCCCAGCGCCGCCCACGGCCCCGCCCCCGAAGATGGCCCCTCCCACCGCCCCGCCCCAGGGAAGACCCCTCCCACCAGCCCCGCCCCTGAAGACGGCCCCTCCCGCCGCCCCGCCCCCAGCGAAGACCCCTCCCACAAGTCCCGCCCCTGAGGACGGCCCCTCCCACCAGCCCCGCCCCCAGCAGCAGGCCCTCCCTCAGGCTATGCTCCCTGATGACGGCTCCTCCCAGGGGCCTTGCCCCCAGCGGTAGGCCCTCCTACCGCCCCCAACCCTGTGACGACCCCTCCCACCAGCCCCGCCCCCAGCAGCAGGCCCCTCCCACCAGCCCCACCCCCTGAAGACGACCCCTCCCATTGGTCCCAGGGGCCTCGCCCCCAGCCACAGGCCCTCACAAAGCAATACCTCCACCGCGGAAGCCCCGCCCCCAGTGACGGCCCCGCCCACCGGCCCCACCTGCCCGCCTCCTACCTGTCGCTGCTAGAGCTGGAAGGTGGCCTCTCAGGCTTGGGCTTCCTCCCACGGGGCTTGGGGGGCGGCTTCTCCGCTAGGGAAAAGGAGGATGCTCACCACCTCGCCTCAGCACGCCCACCCAGGTCACCCTGGCCTGCACGCCTACCTGGCTTCCGGCCGCGCTGAGGCTTCTTGACAGACACATCGGAGTCCGACGAGGAGGAGGATGAGGAGGAGGACGATGCTGACCTGGCCACCGCCGCTGGCTGCGCCATCACCCCGTCAGAGTCTGCTTTGGAGTCGGAGTCGGAGGCTGTGGGCACCTTCTGGGGCACACAGCAGGGTGTCAGGGCCGAGCAGGAAGAGGGTCACAGGGCCGAAGGCCACGGCCACCCATCCCCCACTGCCTTCAGTGCCATCCAAACCCCTCCTTACAACAAGAGGGCAGGTGGCACAGGCCTGGCAGCTCGTGGAGGTCAGGGCCAAGCTGGCATCGTGGGTTCAAATATGCCCTCCTCAGGCCAATGAGCAGCCGCCACTTGCCCCGGCCAAGCCCAGCATCAGTACTCACCCTAGCTTGTTCACACACACACACACACACACACACGCACATGCACACGCACGCACACGGCTCTACAGGCTTGTGGCATGCCAGCCCCCAGAATGCCACACTGGGCATAGTGAATCAGAACCTGCTGCTCCTCAAGAAACTGCCTGGGCCCCACCACAGAGGGCCACATGTTCTGTGCGTCAGTCATGGCTGGAAGCCACGGGGCTGGGAGAGAGAAGCCCCATGTAAACTGAGAAAAGGGACCACAGGGCACCCTACCTTTTTCTTCCGCCCTCCTGGGGGCCCCCTCCGAGGTGGCCGGCCCACAGTCTTCTTCTCAGGGGTGAAATCCTGTGGGAGGAGAAGGGAGCTGCAGGGGGTGTGGGCTGCCATGTGGGGCTCTCCCTCACACAGGCCCCAGCCCGCCCTCCAAAGGAGCAGGCAGCTGCTCACCTGGTCACTGGTCTTCTCTGACTCAGACGAGCTCTCTGAGTTCTCATCCTCTGACGGTGAGATGCTGGCTGGATCCAGGTCACTGGAGGCTTTGCGAGCTCGTTTCGAGACGGACATCTGCGAGGAAGCGTGGCCACTATCAGTAACCCGCAAGCAGCGCTCATGGCAAGGGATGAAAAGCCCAAGGGTGGGAGAGGGTCTAGAAGCTCTCTCTCTCTCTCTCTCTCTCTCTCTCTCTCTCTCTCTCTCTCTCTCTCTGTGTGTGTGTGTGTGTGTGTGTGTGTGTGTGTGTGTGTGTGTGTGTGTGTGTGTGTGTGTGTATCTCCTGGGGTTGGGTGCTGCCTTTTTACTCAAGGCTGGCATTCTGCCACTTGAGCCACAGCTCCACTTCTAGATTTTTTTTTTTTGGTTGGTTGTGGGGCTTGAACTCTGGGCTGGGGCACTGTCCCTCAGCTCTTCAGCTCAAGGCGAGTGCTCTACCACTTGAGCCACAGTGCCACTTCTGGTTTTCTACTGGTTTATTGGAGATAAGTTTCATGGACTTTCCTGCCCGGGGCTGGCTTTGAACTGTGATCCTCAGATCTCAGCCTCCTGAGTAGATAGGATTATAGGCGTGAGACACCAGCACCTGGCCACTTCTGAATTTTTTGATGCTTAACTGGAGATGAGTCTCATAGAGCTCGGTGCTAGTGGCTCATGCCTGTAAGCCTAGCTACTCAGGAGGCTGTGATCTGAGGATAACAGTTCAAAGCCAGCCTGGGCAGTAAGGTCTATGAGGCTTATCTCCATTTAACTACCAAAAAAAAAAAAGCCAGAAGTGGAGGAGCTCAAGTGGTAGAATGCCAGCCTTGAGCACAAAAGTTCAGGGGCAGCATCTAGCCCTGAGTTGAAGCCTTAGGACAGGCAGGCGTACACACACACACATACACACACACCAAGAGATGTGGGTCTGCCTCTCAAGTGTGAGGTTCTGAATTCAAATGCTCTACCACCACTTAAAAAAAGAAAAAAAAAAAAAAGGAAAGAAAAGAAAAACTATCGATTTAGCTGAGCACTATGCTCAGACCTATAATCCTATCTACTCAGGAGACAGAGCTGATGATTCCAACTGGAAGCCAGCCTAAGCAGACAAATCAGACTCATCTCCAATTAACCAGGAAAATATGGAAGTGGAGCAGTGGCTCAAGTGGTAGAATGCCAGCCTTAAGCAAAAAAGTGCTGGGACAGTGCCTAGGCTCTGAGTTCAAGCCTCAGGATTGGCACACACACACGCACAAATACATGCAAACACACATACACACAATAATGAACAAATAAATTCAAGGCAAAACCCCTCACAAAATAACAATAACAGGGCTGGGAAGGTGGCTCAGTGGTAGAGAGCTTGCCTTGCATGCTCGAGGCCCTGGGTTCGATTCCTCAGCACCACATAAGCAAAAAGAAAAAAGCCGGAAGTGGCGCTGTGGCTCAAGTGGTAGAGCGCTAGCCTTGAGCTGAAGAGCTGAGGGACAGCGCCCAGGCCCAGAGTTCAGGCCCCACAACCGGACCCAAAAAAAAAGAATAACAATAACAAAAATGCCAAGTATGTTATAAGAAGGTTGGGGGGAAGGTGGAGGAATTAAATCATGCTGGGGGCCAGTGGCTCACGCCTGTAATCCTAGCTACTTAGGAGGCTGAGATGTGAGGATCGCAGTTTGAAGATAGCCCAGGCAGGAGACTCAGAAGCCAGAAGTGGTACTGTGGCTCAAGTGGTAGAGCGCCAGCCTTGAGCAAAAGCAGATCAGGGACAGCGCCCAGGACCAGCAAAAGGAAAATAAAAATTAAATCATCACCATAAATACATTCATATTCCCCACTGCTTCTGGGGCTTGAGATCAGAGCCTGGGTGCTGTCCCTGAACTTGTTGCTCAAGGACAGTGCTCTACCACTTGGGCCATAGCTCCATTTCTGGCTCTTTTTGGTAGTTTACTGGAGATAGTCTCAAAAACTTCCCTGCCTGGATTGGCTTTGAACCTTGATCCTCAACTCTCAGCCTCCTGACCTTTTTTTTTTTTTTTTTTTGCAGCACTGAGATTTGAACTCGGGGTCTTGAGCTTGCTAGGCAGATGGCCTATCACTTGAGCCATATCCCCATATCTGCCAGCCTCCTGAATAGCTAAGATGACAGACATGAGCGGTCCCTGGCTATAAGACATTAAAGTCCATTCAATATCAAGACTAAAGTCCTCATTTTAACCTGAGACCAGCTGAGTGAGGTGGTTTCTGAGAACCTGAAACACTTCACAAGACCTCCATCATCTCAGTAAGTCAGGCATGAGGATTCATTCCTGTAATCCCAGCATAGAGCAAGCCGAGGCAAGAGGACTGCAAAGCTGTGGAGGGGAAGGGGAGAAGAGAGAGGGGAGGGGAGGGGAGAAAGGAGGAGAGAGGGGAGAAATGGGAGGGGGGATGAAGGCTGACAGGGAGGGCGGGAGGACCCGCCTCCCAGGAGGGACAGAAGTGGGCAGCCTTTGGCCTACATGTGCCAGGCCGTCCTGTCTCGCCCCTACCTTCAGTGCCGCTGTCTTCCGCTTCAGGCCACTGTGGTCACTGCTCTTGTCGGAGTCGGAGTCGCTCTCCATCCTGTCGCTGGCAGCTGCAGCGGTCACGGCCGTGACAGCCATGACCCCCCGGTCCTCGTTGTCCTCGTCCGCGTCACTGCCCCCCGCAGGGTCAGCTCCGGGGGCCTCCTCGCTGTCGGAGGAGCTCACTGGCTGAGGGGGGACACAGTCCACACATCACTAGGGGCCCTGAGTGGCTCTCCCTGTCCGACTAGTCACCCAGATGCCAGCCCTTACATCTCAAGTGTACGGGCTCCATCTCCCCATGAGGAGGTCAAGTCCAGAGCGCTGTGGCTAGGGGCAGGATGGGGAGGCTAGGGAAGGCAGTGTTAAATCCTGATTCCCAGTGCCTCAGTGGTACTGGAAGTGCACGGAGCTCTCTCGACTGCACTTGGACTTCAGCTAGAGGGCTGGCAACATCTCTGTTTTAAAACATGATTCGTTGAGTCTGGAAAGGTGTGTTAGTGGTAGAGTGCTTGTCCAGTCCTGGGTTCAATCCCTCGGTATGACATATACAGAAAAAGCCGGAAGTGGCATTGCGGCTCAGGTGGTAGAGCGCTAGCCTTGAGCAAAAGAAGCTCAGGGACAGTGCTCAGGCCCTGAGTTCAAGCCCCAGGACTGGCAACAAACAAACAAACAAACAAAAATCATGATTGACTGGATGACGTAAAAACGGTTCTGTGAGCAGCTGGGCCTTGAGGACACAGGCCCGTGGCGTCCACTGCTGGATGTGCTGAACTCCTGCCTTCCAAGGGAGTGGCCCAAAAGCAGGCAGCCCGGAGATGACGCTACAGAAGGACACGGACCGCTCTTGGGACCCTTCTTGAATTCACTCTGAAGTTTGCAAGAGGAAAGTGTGTAAGCCCATCACCCATGCAGCCAACCACCACAGAATGCCTGCCATGGGCCTGCGCCTGGCTGAGTGCTGGGCAGACACTCCCTGCCCTCGCTGAGCTCACAGTCTATCGGGGAGACACGGTTAGGACCCAGCACAAAGATGGGGAGTTGCAGGACTGCCTGCTCTAGAGAGCACAGCTGAAGAGGGGAGAGGCTGAAGACACAAAATAAGACTCAAGGTCACCAGGAGCAGGAGGGAATGGAGGGGGACGGCTCATGAGTTCTTTGTGGGGTGCCCGGAAGGTTCTGGAATTAGGGTAGTTATGGACAACATGGCAAATACATGGAAAGCCGTTGAGGGGGTAGTCTCAAATGGTGACTTGTTGTAAATGTCCCCTCCATTTTTTTTTAAAGAAAGAAGGAACACTGGGCTGGGAAGGTGGCTCAGTGGTAGAGTGCTCGACTTGCATGCTCAAAGCCCTGGGTTCGATTCCTCAGCACCACATAAGCAAAAAAAGAAAAAAGCCGGAAGTGGCGCTGTGGCTCAAGTGGTAGAGCGCTAGCCTTGAGCTGAAGAGCTGAGGGACAGCGCCCAGGCCTTGAGTTCAGGCCCCATCCATGACCGGACTCAAAAAGAAAAAAAAGAAGGAACACTGTTCTCTGGATGACTGTAGTTGGGGGGTCTGGGACTGTAAGGAAGAGAACCAGGTTGGGAGAGAGCAGAAAAGTCCAGGAATAAGGGGGCTGTGGACACCGGGTGCAGGGGCTGGGCAGCGGGGAGGTAGCTGGATGGACCTTCCTTTGCTCATTTAGCTGGTTGCTTGACCCCCCTCCCTTTATTTGTTTATTTATGTATGGCAGTCCTAGGGTTTGAACTCAGGGCCTGGGCATTCTTTTGCTCAAGGCTAGCACTCTACCACTTGAACCACAGCTCTATTTCCCACTTCTTCTGTGTATGTGGTACTGAGGAATGGAAGCCCCAGGGCTTCATGCATGCGAGGCAAGCACTCTACCACTGAGCCACCTTCCCAGCCCTGGCTCCCTCTTTTCTAAAGTTCTTCTCTTCCACTGATGGGAGTGGCTGGCACCACAGCGGCCTCCACACGGAGCAGGTTCATTCTTAACAGACAAGGGAAATGAGAAGCAGGCGCTGAAGGGAGCTGGTGGCGCAGCACTGAACGAAATCCTCTCCCTGCGTGGCCCAGGCCACGTCAGGGCCTCGCCTGTACAATTTCTGACAAGATTAAAAAGGATGATACTTAAGTAGGTCAAGGCCCAAAGAGAAAACGTCAGGAGAGATGACAGGATTTAGGATTTTTTTTCTCCGACTTCCCTCCCCAGCAGGGAGCCACAGCAGGGGTGGGGGATGAGGTGGGGGTGGGTGGGGGACACGTAGCAACTAAATGGCTAGGCCAAGGGTCCCCTGTAGGAAGCACAGGCCAGTGTCCTGGTCCTAAGTGCCACCAAGCTGGTCACTGCAATGTGTAACAGCTCACTTTTGCAGGTGAGGATACATACACGGGGAAAGGGGGAAAGACAAGAATCTAAGTAACAGCTCAGGAGCCTGCAGCCAGGCGCCGCCATACACACCAGCACTGGGGAGGCTGAAGGGCGAGTGTCACAGGCCAGCCTGGGCCACATGGCAAGACCTTGCCCCAGAAAGGAGGTTATTAAATAAATACATACGTGCATAAGTGAATGAATGAAAGAGCACAGAATCCGAGGCAGGGTAAGGACTAGCCTGGAAGCCTGGCGCCAGCCACAGCTTCTGATGAACAGTCCTTCCCTACTCCTGCCCAGCTCCTGACCAGATAAACCTCTCTGCCTCCACAGCTCTGGCATCCTGCCCATCATCCCACCGTGCCCCCACAGAATGGGACAGTGGATGCTACCATGAACACAAGGGACATGATCTGCAAGGGCTACAGAGCCACAACTCGAACCTGGGTCCAGTGTCCCAAGTGCCCCTTCACCATCCTGCTAGCAGCTGGTACCACTCAAGAGAATGCAGGCCTAGGCATTCAGAGCTCTGGGCTCTGGTCCCAGCCCTATTGCCCACAGACTTAAGAACCTTAAACAGTAGCCAGGTGTGGTGAAGCAAACCTGGGATCCCAGCACTCAGGACACTAAGCCAGGATGATTAAGGGATCCAAAGCAGAGCCTGGAGCTGGTGGCTCACGTCTGTAATCCCAGCTACTAAGGAGGCTAAGATCTGAGGACTGCAGTTTAAAGCCAGCTCACCCAGGAAAGTCTGTGAGACTCTTATCTCTAATTAATCACCAAAAAGCCAGAAGTGGAAGCTGTGGTTCAAGTAGAGCACCAGCCTTAGCAAAATAAGTTCTGAGACAGTGCCTAGGATCTGAGTTCAAGACCCAGAACTGACATACTAGTGTACACAGGCATGTGCACATGCACAACCCCCACACACGCTACCTCCCAATCCCCCCACCTCCAGCTCCAAAGCAGCATAGTGAGATCCTATCTCAAAGGGGGTGGAAATAAAAAGCAATGAAGGAAAAAAGAAACCTTTCAGCTGGTTGGAGTGGCTCATGCCTGTAATCCTACTCCCAAGGCTAAGATCTGAAAACCACGGTTCAAAGCCAGCCTGGGCAGGAAAGCCCAGGAGGCTTTTATCTCTAGTTAACCAGTAAAATACCAGAAATGGAGCTGTGGCTCAAGTGGTATAGCAACAGCCCTGAGTGAAAAAACTCAGGGACAGGACCCAGACACAAGAGTTCAGAAGCTCCAGGACCAGCACACACACATACTAAAACAACAAAAACAAGAAGAAGAAACCTTGGACAGGTCCCCTTGCTTCTTGTAAGTAACAAGAAGTTACCAATAGGTTATTCTAGGTCACGAGTAATTGTGTCCACAGGGTGCATTTGGTAATGTGTAGGTACATTTTGGTAGTGGAGATTGTGCTGGGGTAGGCAGACACCAGGCAGGGTGTTTTGAGGCCAAGGGTGCATCCCAGCCCCCTCCAGTGCCCAGGGCCCAGCTACAGAAAAAATTGGGCCCTACCTGAGGCCCAACACTGTTACACTGCCATTAATTACACCAACCCTGGGAAGCCCGGTCTGGCTGAGGCACCTCAGAGACAAGCCTGGCCCCTCTGGGCATACAAGCAGACACTAGGCCTCTGGGCCATCTGAAGGCACACCAGGACACCATCTTGAGCTCTTGTTAGGATGAGGACATGAGAATAGGCCCTCCACTGCACTTTGGGACTAGTATGAAGCCCTGAGTTCAAATCCCAGCACCTCCAGGTCAGACTCTCTCATGACCTGTTGAGCCAGACCAAGCATGGTGGTGCACAACTGTAACCCAGCACTTGGGAGGCCGAGGTAGAAGGACTACAAGTTTCAAGTCTGCTGGGCTACATGATGGGTCCCCGGCTAGCCAGGACTGCACAGCAAGACTGAGTTAAATAGCTAGACATGGTAGCTACTCAGGAGGCTGAGTAGCCAAAGTGTGCAAGACCCCATCTTAGCCAGGCGCCAGTGGCTCACACCTGTAATCCTAGCTACTCAGGAGGCTGAGATCTGAGGATCATGGTTCAAAGCCAGCCCAGGCAGGAAAGTCCGTGAGACTCAAGTGGTAGAGCACTCGCCTTGAGCTCTTGAAGAGCTCAGAGACAACACCCAGGACCAGAGTTCAAGCTCCATGACCAAGAAAAGCAAAGCCAAACAAATAACAACAGCAACAAAAAGTAGGCACAGAGCTACATGTGATATCCTGCAAGAGACTGCAGTCTACGCTGGCCTGGATAAAAGATACCAACATCTGAAAAAATAATGAAAAAAAAAATCATTTCTCAAGTGGCAGATGCCTGCCTGGCAAGCTCAACATCCCAAGTTCAAACTCCCAGACCAGTAACAACAACAAAAACACAAATAATCAAAGCCAAAATGAGCCGGGCGCTGGTGGCTCACGCCTGTAATCCTAGCTACTCAGGAGGCTGAGATCTGAGGATCACGGTTCAAAGCCAGCCCGGGCAGGAGAGACCGTGAGACTCCTATCTCAAATAAACCACCAGAAAACCGGAAGTGGCGCTGTAGCTCATGTGGTAGAGCGCTTGCCTTGAGCTGAAGAGCTGAGGGACAGTGCCCAGGCCCAGAGTTCAAGCCCCACGACCAACCAAAAAAAAAAAAAAAGCCAAAATGAGACTGGCACCAGTGGCTCATGGGCACATGGCTCCTAGATACTTAGAGAGCTGAGCTGAGCAGGAAGATCAAGGTTCAAGGCTAGCCCAGTCAGAAAAACCCACAAGAACCTAGCTCAAAAGTAACCAGCAAAAACAGGTCCAAAGACATGGTTCGAATGGTAGAGCATCAGCCAAACAACTGCAAGGTCCTGAGTTCAATGCCCAGTACCACCAAAAGTAAATAGAGTATGTGTGAGCATATATGACATATACATATATATTTATATATTTAAGTAGATATAACGCAATGCTCAGAATTAGATACTTAAAGAGAGAATGTGCGTTTGTAACAGTGGGGGATCTTGTGAGGGTAGATAGAAACTGGCCAGAGGCAAGATTGCCTTGTCACTGGAAATACCCATGTACCTACTGAATTTTCTAAGTGTGCATAAAGAAGAAAACAACTCAGTTTCCCATAAATCCAAGCTTCCAAAGGCCCACCTATACACAGAACAATGCAAGGTCTCTGGGACCGTGCATAAGAACTGCAGGGCCCCAACGTCTTGACCCTCTACCATTGGAGGGGTTGGCCCAAGAGGCTGCGTTTAACACCCATGTTGTATTTAGAAGTACATCCGGGTTAGATACCTGAGGCTAATTTGCAACTTTGGGGTTCAGTGGAAGCTCCTTCGGTTTCTAGAGTACTATTTTTGAGTTCCCTTTCCTTGAGAGCAGGCATCTACACCGTACTTAGCAAGCTGTGGGTGTCCAATAAATATTAAATGGGGAGATGATTCACCAGGAGGTAATAAGCTCAGGACGTAACCAAAAGGAACTTGAACGGGTGCCACAGAGAAACTCATGGAACTCACTGCCTTGAAAACTTTCTGCTCCACTCAGCCAGGATGGGTTTCAAACAGGGACCCTGTTTCCCGGCCTCATCTGGGGTGATAAAAGTAAGCTGTAACTCTCAAGATGGGAATGTCAAGAGATGTGTTGAGTGAAGTCCACATGTTGGACAGTAATCTTGGAAGGCAGGGGCTAGGCCTGACCATTCTTCCCTCCATGTGTCTAGCATAGCCATGTGTCTAGCAATACTCGGCAATGGGAACACAGAACCATCCACAGGTCCTGGGGTGACACTCATAAGTGCCAGGAACCACGAGGGGAAGGCAGGCAGGTCTTGACTATCTCCACACCATTCTCCCCACAACCAGCAGGGTACCCCTAAGTCCTCCACAGCCTTCTGTGGAGTTGAATTGTACTTTTTAAAATTCCTTCCCCCAGAGCCCCTCCAGACACCAGCTTGCCCGAGTTGTCCCCATCACTACGGCTCTGTTGTCATTCTTCTCACCAACCAGGAATCCTCTCTCTACACCCGACCTCCGACTCTCCTGGGCCCGATATTAGGCAAAAAAGGTCAAAGGAGTATGTCACTGACAAAAAATACGGTTTGCCTTTACGAGGGTGGGGCCCCTTTTCTCTGCCCAAGGGCCATTTGGATATTTATCACATCATCCGTGGCCTACAGAAAATTCCTACCACAGGCCAAGGAGCGCAGGCCTTGAGAAGCATGCTAGAAGCATGTGCTCACCCCACGCCTGCCTTAGAACACAGAGAACACTTTTTTTTCTGCTGACCTGGGAACAGTGGTCTTTACCAGGATAGATTCCGAAACCCTATGCCCCCCTCAACCAGCCCCAGACCACACATCCTGGGACCCTTGGCGGTGGCGATGGGGGAAGCCCCTGGCATGGACTGGGTAGAAGCTGGGGATGCTGTTCTGCCCTCCCAGAGTGTGATCGAGCCAGGCTGAAGCAGAGAACCTGGTCCAGAAGCTTCTCTTCTCCCGTGGGACAAGAAAAAGCCCACCTGTAGCCCCACTAGGAGGAAGTGTCCTTTGCAGACTCCCCCGGAGCTGGACACTTCCCACCCCAAGTTACTCACCGGTGGAGCGCTGTAACTGGCGTGTGGATTGTTCTGGATTTCCCACAGTCCTTCATTGAAACCTTTCCTCTTGTTGGGCTTGCCGTATTTGTCTTTACATTTGTCGTAGGGAAACAAGTCCTTCGGTCCCAGAAAGGCTCTGGAGAATGGAACCATGGGCCAGCTAAAGGTAAACTGGCCACGTAGAGGTATTGGGGACTGGTGGGGGGAGAGAATGAGGACAGGGGATACCAGGACGCATCTAGGGACACTTACGTTTCATGTGTACCAAAGAAGAAGATGGGGTATTTGTTGGGTGGAGGTTTCACGGCGCCATCAGCAATATCATCGATCTGTAGGGGAGGCCAGTTAGGAGAGGCTTAGGGTGAAGGCCAGGAGGCCCACCTGCCCACTCTGACCCAGGAAATCACCAAGACAGCCACCAAGTTACTTGGGAAGAAGCATGGTTGGGGGCGGAGGTGCTTTCAACCCAGGAGACACATCTCCTTCCAAGCAGGAATGTGCATTCTCCTGTATACCTCCATTGCAAGCCTGTCCCCCACCCAGAGCGATTCCTCTCCCTGGGAAGAGGGAAGAAAGCTGCCCTAAGACAGGTGCTTCACCTGAGCACAGCTAAATATGGACTCCTAAAGCAACCAGGGGGAGGGGGGCCAAGCTCAGTTTCTATGAACTCCCAAGACCTGACAGGGACCCCGGCTCCTGCAGAAAGCCCAAGCAGCTGTCTCTCAGAAGATGCAGCTGTGAGCGCCAAGGATGCAGAGAGTGGGGGGTGGGCTGCAGGAGACAGGCCCTGAGAGCATCCAGGAAGTCCCACCCTCTCCCTGCAGGCTCATGGGCTCCAGCAGCTGTCAGTCATATCCTCACAGGAGGTTAGCAGCCCCTCCACTTCCAATCAGGTGCTTGGAAATATTCCGGGCTTTCTAGCTGGAGGAGGGGGGTGGGGCAAGGAGGAAAAGCTAGTGCTCTGGAAAGAAGAGAACTGGGCAAAGGAGGGAAGTGCTGATAAAGTTTCATTGCTCCCATCTCCTCCAGAAAAACCGGCGCAGACAAATCAACTTACAGTGGGTTTTCTCATCCCAAATAATGCCTCCCCCATCCATCTCTCCAACTGTGAAGGACTAGGGCTGCTGGAAGCTTCTCTGTCACTCTCTCTCTCCTAGGTTCCCTCAGTTAAGCAACCTAGCACCCTGTCTCTGTAGGATGCTAAACTCGGCCAGGCTGAGGACCTGACTTTCTGGCTTCTGGAGCTTCTCCTCTCCCATGCTGAGGGCCACCACTGACCCTGGGAGGTCAGTTTCCCTACTCCACTGTCTGAAGCTGGGGCTTCTATCCTACCATTCCAGAAACGACCTAGGGGTGACAAGGGCCTCTGGGGCCTAGTGTACCCAGGATTCCCCAATTCCTCCAAAAGTGGAACCCCAAGTTCTTTGGTCTCTGCCCTTCCTTAAAGGCTCCATCCCCCAACATCAGCTGTCCTGATTCCTTCACCTTTGGCCTCCCTCGGCCCCTTGGCCTTGACCCTCACCCCTTTTCCCCATTTCTGCAACTCTCCTCCAGGAGCTGGCACGGCCCCAATGCCACTCACAACTTCTGCTCAGGAGTCCAGGCGGCCCATGGACCTTCTCCAGTCGGACCTGGCCCAACTTACTCAGCCTTCCCCCTTGCCCTCGAACCCATGATAGCCCCGCCCCAAACTTAACCCCACCTTGAAGCCTCTCAGGACGCGGCAGGGTCCCCCTGACCGAGGGGGGGGGAGGGGGAGGGGAGGGGCTCGACCCCTGGCCACCATCCGGGGCGCTGGTTTCTCGGCGCAGGGACCCTCCAATCACCCCTCTCCCCCACCCCCCGGCCCCGCAAGACCCAACTCCACGCCCAGGGCGCGGCTTCCTCAGAAACCGGAGCCCCCGGCCCTGCGGACCCCAGCGACGGATGCCTCCGGTCGGGAAGCCTTCCTACACCCCGGGGGCGCCGAGGGCCCCCCGCCGGCCCGCGCCCCCTCAGGGTGCCGACCCCTCAGCGTGCGCGCGCGGCCCGCGCCCCCCGGCCGCCCCGAGCCCCGGCCCTCGCCGCACCCCCCGCTGGCCCATCGCCGCGCGGCCTCACCCGGGCTGGCCAGTGCGGGTAGCCCTTCATCTTGGCGAACACCAAGTCCCCGGGCTTGAAGGCGTGCGGCATGCTGGCGGCGGGATGCCCAGGCCGCGGCGGACGGCGGCGGCGGTAGCAGCGGCGGCGGTGGCGGCGGCGGCGGCCGTGGCCGTAGCAGCGGCAGCAGCGGGAGACGAAGTCGGGGGCGGGAAACGGACGCCAGAGGGGCGGAGGCGTCCTCCCAGGCAGCCGGCCGGCGCGTACTTATTGGGCTCGGAGTCACAGGAAGTCCCGCCCCCTCATCTTCACGGGCCGGCAACGCTGTCGCTCAAGACCACGTGCGGGGACGGAGGAGCGTGCAGACCAATGAGAAGAGGAGTTGGAACGGAGCTAGCTAACGGGATTGGATAACGGGCAGACCAAAAGGGCGTGACCTAGAGACCTAATGGAAGGGGGCGGATACTACAGGAGGTGAAAGGGGAAAGGTGTGTGGAGGGAAACGAAGGCGCTAAAGGGGTGACGGGGCGTGGTTCTCCAGAGGGGCGGGACCGAGGCCTCCCTATGCTGGAAATAGGAGGTTGACCATTGGATATCACCGGAACAAAGGCCCAATCATCGGAGGAGGCAGGTTACCAACTGAAGGCGGGACTAAATGCAGGGAAGTAGGGTATTGGCTATTACAGGAGGTGGGACTTAGTAGCCAGTCTTCCATTGGCTAACATAAAGAGGCTCAATTTAAACAGGGAGGAGCCAATGCCAGGCTGAGCAGGCTTATGCTAGGAGTTATAAAATGTGATTAAGCACCCGCTATGGTCTGGGGCCACAGGAAAATGCGGACCATACATGTTAACATACATTACACCTAGGTGTCTATATGCATAACATCTAAGTTAGCATACTGCAATACTTTAGGTCATAATATCCAATATACATTTATGTATGAGGTACATATTATATATACTGATTATATTGTTAATATGCATATTATGATCAGGTGCTGCTGGCCCAGGACTATAATCCTATTCAGCAGGCTGAGATCTGAGAACCATGGTTTGAAGCCAGCCTTGGCAGGAAGGAAAGTCCATGAGACTCTGACCTCCAATGAACCACCAGAAAACTGGAAGTTGTGCTGTGTCTCAAAGTGGTAGAGCGCTAGCCTTGAGCAATAAAAACAAAAGCTCAGGGACAGAGGCCAGGCCCAAGAGACAGCTTACTCTCCTGTGGGACCTCTGAGGACTTTCAAACATGAGAATTGCACCATTAGAAATGGACAATCTGGGGTTGGGAAGGTGGCTCAGTGGTAGAGCGCTTGCCTTGCATGCCTGAGGCCCTGGGTTAGAGTCCTCAGCACCACATAAGCAAAAAGAAAAAAGCCGGAAATGGTGCTGTGGCTCAAGTGGTAGAGTGCTAGCCCTTGAGCTAAGAGCTGAGGGACAGCGCCCAGGCCCAGAGTTCAGGCCCCATGACTGGACCCCAGTGGCTCACACCTGTATTCCTAGCTATTCAGGGAGCTAAAATCTGAGAATCATTGTTTGAAGCCAGCCCAAGCAAGAAAGTCTGTAAGCCTCATCTCAACCACTAAAATAGCCAGAAGTAGAGTTGTGGCTCAAGTTGTTAAAATGCTAGCTATGAGCACAAAAAGCTAAAGGACAGGGCTGATGCCTTGAATTCAAGCCCCAGGAATGGTACAAAACAAAACAAAGAATTGGACAATATGGCGACAAAAGTATTAGGAAGGTGAGGGAGACAGGAGACAAAATGCAAACTGGATGACTGAGTGGAGAATGGTACTCATGACCTGCAGGCATGAGCATGGAAGTTTAGCTTCTAGTTTGACTTTGCTGAGGCTGGTGTGCAGTTCTGTGGTAGAGCATGGCCTAGCCTGCATCAGGCCCTGGGTTCCATCCCAGCACCAGCACCCACAAAAAAGTTAAACACAGGGCTGGGAAAGTGGCTCAGTGGTAGAGTGCTTGCCTTGCATACTGAGGCCTTGGGTTCGATTCCTCATCACCACATAAGCAGAAAAAAAAAGCCAGAAGTGGCACTGTGGCTCAAGTGGTAGAGCACTAGCCTTGAGCTGAAGAGCTGAGGGACAGCACCCAGGCCCAGAGTTCAGGCCCAGGACCGGACCCCCCTCCAAAAAAAAAAGTTAAACACAGTCTCACCATATAATCCAGAAATTCCATTCTAGGTGCTATGCAATTCTTTATGTCCACCCTTGAAGTCTTATGTTGAACATGTAAGTGAAACCCCACTTAATTGTACTTGGGGATAAGGTTCTTTTTTGTATTTTTTGGTGCCAGCCTAGGGGTTTGAAATCAGGGTGCTGCTAGCTCAAAGCTCTTGAGCTCTTGTGCACTTGAGCCATAGCTCTACTTCCACTTTGTTTCTTGGTGGTTAATTGCAGATAAGAGTCTCATGGACTTTCTTGCTTGGGCTGACTTCAAACCACCATCCACAGATCTCAGCTTCTAGTTAGGATTTATAGGTCCAGCCTTTTGCTTGACTTTTATACTCAAGACTGCCACTTTACTACTTGAGCCAGGCTTTAGCCTAGCTACTTTCCAGTCAATTAGAGAAATAAAGTCTCTGTGATTTGTCTGTCTGGACTGCCTTTGAACTGTGGTCCTTACATCTCAACCAGCTAAGTAGCTAGGATTACAAGCATGAGCAACCAGTACCTAAGCTCCAAAAAGATTTAAGGTCAAATGATGGTGATGGTAATCATGTGGAGAGCAGAACCCCTTGCAATATTTCTCTTAGAAGCAGAGACACCAGAGCATGCTCTGCCATATAAGGACACAGGGAAAAGGTAGCTGTTCCCAAGATGCTAAGATAGCCCTTATAGGTAGGCTACACCCCATGGTTCATACACGATACCTTAGCTACTCAGATGATTATGAAGAGGATCACAGTTCTGTAACAAGTGCTTAGAGGTTGCTTTTGCTGAGGAGCTCTAACTCCTTGGCTTGGATCCATGAATTAATTAAAAGCTAGAAAAAACTTGGCCTCCCAGGCTCTATTATACCTTTGAATCTTGTGCCCTGAGCCACTGTCTCTGACAGTCACTTTACAGCTGTCTTGGAAGTTAAGAGGAAGCAAATGGGAGGCCGGATCATTTGCCAGGTGTTAATGACTGAGACGTTGTATTGGCAGACCACCTGTGACCGCTTTTCCCACCTCTGCTTTCAGAACACACCTGTGACCGGAACTATTCATCATTCAAACCTCTTATTCTGTTCTCTGTTCCATCACAAGCCACAGCAAAGTTTTTTTGTTTTGTTTTGTGGAAGTACTTCTTCTTTGCAGCTGCCTATGAAGTATAAAATTTTTTTCTTTTTTTTTTTTTTTGGTCGGTCGTGGGGCTTGAACTCTGGGCCTGGGCGCTGTCCCTCAGCTCTTCAGCTCAAGGTGAGCGCTCTACCTCTTGAGCCACAGCACCACTTCCGGTTTTCTGGTGGTTTATTGGAGATAGGAGTCTCACGGTCTCTCCTGCCCGGGCTGGCTTTGAACCTCGATCCTCAGATCTCAGCCTCCTGAGTAGCTAGGATTACAGGCGTGAGCCACCAGCGCCCGGCTTAAAATTTTTTTCTTTTTAATTTTTTTTGGGGTTCAGTCATGGGGCCTGAACTCTAGGCCTGGGCGCTGTCCCACAGCTCTTCAGCTCAAGGCTAGTGCTGAGCCAAAGCGCCAATTCTGGCTTTTTTCTTTTTGCTTATGTGGTGCTGAGGAATCAAACCCAGGGCCTCATGCATGCAAGGCAAGCGCTCTACCACTGAGCTACATTCCCAACCCCTAAAATTGTTTTTTCTGCCCTTCATGTTTATTCAATTCATCATCTTTTATTTAATGTGTCAGGGTGAAGGGCTGGACCTTACTATGAAACACAGAAGTGTAAAATCTCCTGTAACCTATTCAGACCAGCCTGGGGAAAGAAAAAGTTCATGAGATTCTCCCTGCCCCCAGCTCCGATCTCAACCAATAGCTGGGTGTAATCGATTATGTCTGTCATTCCAGCTACAGGAGACACTGACATCAGGAGGAATGCAGATCCAAGTTAGCCTTGACAAAATATTCAAGAGATCTAAATAAAACAGAAAAAGCTAGCTATGATGTTGTGTACATGCCACCCCAGCCAACTACATAGGTAATATAAATAGGAGGATCAAGCTGGGCGCTGGTGGCTCACACCTGTGATCCAAACTATTCAGGAGGCTAAGAGCTGAGGATTATGGTTTGAAGCCAGGCTGAGCGGGAAAATCCATGAGACTCTGATATCCAATTAGCAACTAAAAAGCTAGAACTAGAGCTGTAGTTCAAGTGGTAGAGCACTAGAGTTGAGCTTAAAAAAAAAACAACAACAAAAAACTCAGGGACAGAGCCCAAGCCCCGAGTTCAAGCCCTAGGATAGACAAAAACAAAAAAATAAGCATCATGATCCAGGTTGATCTTAGAAAAAACAGAAACCCTCTCTCAAAAATAACCAGAGCTAGAGGCTGGGGGTTTAGCTCAGCTGAAGAGAGCCTTCCTGGTGAGTACAAGGCCCTGAGTTTGGTCCTCAGCTCTGGGAAAAAAAAAAAAAAAGAAAAAAAAGAAAAATAACCAGGGCAGCTGGGCACTGGTGGTCCATATCTGTAATCCTAGCTACTCAGGAGGCTGAGATCTGAGGATCGCAGTTCAAAGCCAGCCCTGGCAGGAAAGTCTGTGACACTCTACAATTAACCACCAGAAAACTGGAAATGGCATTGTGGCTCAAGTGGTGGAGTGCTAGCCTTGAGTTGAAGAGCTGAGGGACAGCGCCCAGGCCCAGAGTTCAAGACCCACAACCGAAAAAATAAAAGAAAAATAACCAGAGCAATGCCTAGCATGCATGAAACCCTGGGTTCAATTCCTCAGTACCACATAAACAGAAAAAGCCAGAAGTAGCAACTGTGGCTCAAGTGGTAGAGTGCTAGCCTTGAGCACAAGAAGCTCAAGGACAGTGCCCAGGCCCTGGGTTCAAGCCCTAGGACTGGCAAAATAAATAAATAAATAACCAGAGCAAGCTGAAAGCTGGTGGCTCTTTCATATAATTCTACTTAGGAGGATGAGATCTGAAAATCACAGTTGGAAGTCAGCCATGGCAGAAAAGTCCCCAGGAGAGTGAGACTCTTTTTTTTTTTTTTTAATCCAGTCGTGTGGGTTGAACTCTGGATCTGGGCGCGGTCCCTCAGCTCTTCAGCTCAAGGCTAGTGCTTTACCACTTGAGCAACAGCGCCACTTCCGGCTTTTTTTTCTGCTTATGTGGTGCTGAGGAATCGAACCCACAGCCTCATGCATGCGAGGCAAGCACTCTACCACTGAGCCAACTTCCCAGCCTGAGAGTGAGACTCTTATGTCCAATGAACCACCAGCAAACTGGAAGTGCTCTGTGGCCCAAAGTGGTAGAGGGCTAGCTTTCAGCAAATGAGCTCAGGGAGTCAGGTGCTTGTGGCTCATGCCTGTAATCCTAGCTACTGAAGAGACTAAGATCTGAACATCACAGTTCAAAGCCAGCCTGGGCAGGAAAGTTCATGAGACTCTTATCTCAAATTAACCACCAGAAAATCACAAGTAGTACTGTGGCTCAAGTGGTAGAGTGTTTGCCTTGAGCTAAAGAGTTCAGCACTCAGGCCCAGAGTTCAAGCCCAAGCCCCAGATCAACAAAAACAAAAAAGCAAAAAAGCTCAGCGACAGGGAGCACCCAGACTCTGTTTCAAGCTCCCTGACCAACAAAATCCAGAGCAAAATGGATTTGATCCATGGGTCAGATAGTAGAACGCCTGTTTAGCAAGTTGAAGTCCTGAATTCAAACCCCACTACCAAGCCAGGAACTGGTGTTTCCTAGCTACTCAAGAGGCTGTAATCTGAGGATGGCTGTTCAAAGCCAGCTTGGGCAGGAAAGGCTATGAGATTTTTTTGTTGTTGGTGGTGGTGGTCGTGCTTGAACTCTGGGTCTGGGTGCTGTCCTCAGCCCCACTTCCAGCTTTTTCTGTTTATGAGGTGCTGAGCAATCAAACTCAGGACCTTATATATGCAAGGCAAGCACTCTACCACTGAGCCACCTTCCCAGCCCTGCCCAAGAGATGTTTTTTTTTGCCAATCCAGGGCCTGGGCACAGTCCCTGAGCTTCTTGTACTCAAGGCTAGCACTCTACCACTTGAGCCACAGCTGCTACTTCTGGCTTTTTCTGTTTCTTTGGTACTGAGGAATCAAACCCAGGGCTTCATTCATACTAGGCAAGCACTCTACCACTGAGCCACCTTCCCAGCCCAATATTTTTATTTTTATTTTGTCAATACTAGGACTTGAACTCAGGGCCTGGTTGTTCTCCCTTAGTTTTTGCACTCAAAGCTATTTGAGTCACACCTTTACTTTTGGTCTTTTATTTTCTGATTAATTGGAGAGAAGAGTCTCAAGAGACTTTTCTGCGCTGGCTGGCTTCGAACCACAATCCTCAGATCTCAGCCTCCTGAATAGCTAGGATTCCAGGCGTGAGGTCACTGTTGAAGCCTCCTAGGGTCAGATTCCGGACCTACCCCCATCACCCCTCCTCGCATCCTCACTGGTTCTTTGCATTTCCTAGAGAAAGCCCAGGATATTCTTCTCCAGGGTTGGAGCAGGTTGCTGCTGTGGTGTGTATGTATGGGGAATCTCCTGCTCCCCAGTATCTGCCAGTCTCTCTCCAAATGTCTGTACATCTCGGTACACTTGCCCCTGTGGCCTTTCTCTGCATCCTGACTGTCCAAATGGTCCCCAGCTTTGTGCAACACCAGAACGTCTCCCACCTCATGGCCTGGGGAGCTGCAGGGATTTTTTTACATAAGCGTTGGAGAGCCGGGGAAAGCTCTCGAGCAGGGCAAAGGCCGGGCCCAGGGCTTCCTCCATGCGGGTCCTTTAGACCTGTGGCCAACCCTCCCGTCGCCTGTGCTCCTCGAAGAACGCCAGGCCAGGCCTTCAAACTGCAAGCGCCCTTGTCGCCTTGGCAACGGAGTCCGGAAGCACCATCGAGACGCGTCGCCAACGTGCAGAGCGGTCGCTCCTCACCAGCGAGCTGCGGCGTGCTAGAGAGGCGCGTCGGGCCGATTGTCACGTGCCCGGCCGCGCGAAGGCGGGACTTCCGGTGGGGCGCTCTTTTCTTTTTTTTTTTTTTCCGGTTGGAGGCCTGGCCGGCTCCTCCCCGGTTGGGCCGCGCGCCCCCTCCCCCCGCGGGCCCCCCCTCCGCCCGCGGCCCCCCGACGCCGGGCTGCCGCCACCATGAAGAAGTTCTTCCAGGAGATTAAAGCTGACATCAAGTTCAAGAGCGCAGGGCCCGGTCAGAAACTCACAGACTCCGTGGGGTGCGTGAGCACTCCGGGGCCGGCCGGGGCGGGTCGCACGCGAGAGCGTCGGAGCGCTGGAGCGCCTGGGCGGCGGCCTGGGCGGGGCGGCGGGACCCCGCGGAGTGGGCCTCGGGGGCGGGAATCGGGGCGGGGCGGGGCGTGCGGAGGAGATCGGAGGGGAGCCGTGGGGACGGGGCGGGGACGGGGGGCCCCGACAGACCTTGGGGAGGGTCTGGGGCGGAACTTGGGAGTGTGGAGAGTCCGGGGGCGGGGCGGGGGGGTGGAGCCTGGGAGAGGGGAGAGCTGTGGGGGGCCGGGGGGGGTGCGAGGCCGGAGGGTTGGACTCCAGTGAGTCCCAGGAGGATGGTGTGGAGCTGGTGGAGGGTATTGGGGGGGGGGCTGGAGTTGTAGGAGGTCAGTGGGATCCCTTAGAAGTGGGTGGTAAGGGAGAGGCCTGGACGATCGTGGGACTGCGCCCCTATAGCAGCCCACACGGTTTGGGTCTATCTTGGTGACCAGCGACTTGAAGCTGACAAGTACAAGAGGTCCTGGAGTTTTAAGTGAGATTTGGCATCTGTGGAAACACAGATCTGGGCTCTGGTTCTGGAGGGCCGGTTGAGGAGCTATAAAGCCTGCTGTTATGGAGGGATTGGGGAGGGGCGGGGGAGACACTGTAAGGCCTGAGAAGTCTGGGAGCATGGGATGGGACACAGGGAGGTCTGGGCATGGAGGAGGGGGGATTGTGGCATCAGGGTTCTGTGACAGCCCTTAGGCTGGTGGATGGATGACAGAACAGAGCTTGGGGAGGTTAGGGTCCTTGTAGAGACAGAAGGATGGTGGGGACCAAGACAGCCTGTAGCCAAGGACAAGGTGTGCAGGAGTAATGGGAAATTAAGGAGGGAGGTTGGCAGGACTGGGAAGGAGGGACGTTCATCCAGGTCCCTCCCCACTTGAGGGGGTGGCTGGGGAAAGAGGTGGGTCAGCAGGGCTTGTATATGACAGAGGGACATGGGAGCTGATGGTTACCTTGGACCAGGAGCCTAGGAAGGAGAAGGAATTGAGGAATGGTCCAGGAACAAGCCTGCAGCCTTAGAGGGCAGGACAGGTAGGTCTCCTGCCTCAGGTCTCAGCAAGGGCTGCCGGGGGCCCAGTGCATTAGGGTGTGCCCTCCTGAGGGTGCAGATGACTGATCCACCAACGAGGTGGGTATCATACTGTCTCTGAGAAGGTGACGCTTGAGCTGGCACTGGGTCATTTGTTGAATCAGCCTCTTCATCTCTCCCTGTAGAACCCTTCCCAGATCCCCTGTCCTCACCCTGTCCCAGACGGAACATTCTAGGGACTTCTTTGGGAACCCACTTGCTTGGCATGTAGAAAGCTGTGGGAGCCCAGTGCAGACAGTGAAGTGACTTTGGGCTTTTGCTTTGCCTACCAGAAACATACTGGGTGGGGCAGAGGTGGAGAAGGTAGGGATGCAGGGGAGGGAGGGGGAGATGAATCATGAGGTGGTGATGCATGCATCATCTGTTCTACCCAGAGAGAAGGGGTGAGGAAGGGGAATGAGGGTTCTTAATGAGAACCTAGCTACCATCTTGTGGAGGGTCTGTGGACCTAGAGTGTGTGTGGCTTGAACACTTGGACTTGGGGGTGGGAGTGGGGGTCGTTGAGGGCAAAAGAAGGCCTTGTGGTTAGTCAGAGTGTATTGGTGGAAACCTCACCGCCAGCTCCCTCCATACTGTGGGAGTGATCTTAGTGGGCTGGGAGATGCCTAGGGTAAGGTAGGACTCATTGCGAGCCAGGTGCCACGGAGGGAAACGTTATTGGGAGCCCCCTAGGCTCAGCTGCAGTCCCCCCCCCCCAGCGTGGCCAGGCACTGGAAGAAGGGTAGGAAGCAGGGTCATGTCACCATAGCAAGTTTTCTGCATTCCTGGGTCATCAGGAAACCTTGGTACAGGAATGTGCTGGTCTTGTTGGCACTTGGAGATGCCAGGACCTGGCCAAGGCCCCCAAAGGGGCAGAGTTGAAGCAGCTTCCCCTGTCACCCCACGTGGGGGCCCTGGGAAGCCCGGAACCCTATGCAGGCCAGGACAGGGTTGTCTGATGGGACCAATAGCAGATGCTCTTCCATTGGAAGCTGTGTCAGCCTCAAACCCCGCCCCCCCATCTCTGCCCAGAGAGAAGGCTCCCAGAGAAAAGTCCCAGCAGCCAGCCCTCCGGCAGCCCCGCCAGGGACCCACAGATGAGGCGCAGATGGCGGCCGCAGCAGCCCTGGCGCGGCTGGAGCAGAAGCAGCCCAGGTCCCGGGGTCCTACGTCACAGGACTCCATCAGGAATCAGGGTAAGCAGGGACATGATTATATAACTCTTGGGAAGCACCCACAGGACACTTGGGCCCTAGGGGCAGGGTGGCGGGATACTCCCTTGTGGAAAGGATGAGGCATTTGGTGGAGTCCAGGACTGGACTTGCTGGGGAAGTGTGGGAGGGGAGGGTCTTGGGGCCCTGGGCAGGGGTCTTGGCTCTTCCCCCCCTGCCTTTCCCTCTGCCCTCCCAGTGAGAAAGGAGCTGCAAGCCGAGGCAACCAGCAGCAGCAGCCCGGATGCTCCTGGGACCAAGTCGGTAACTAACAGTGCTAGAAGCAGCCTCCCCTGCCCCCCCTCCCCTGCCCCCCCATGGAGAAGGTACAGCTGCGGGTGGGGGGGGGGGTCGGGCTCAGCCCTCAGGAGAACTTGGCCCAAAGGTGTCCCAGGCAGCAGAGCCCCAGGTCTCGATGATTCCCAGAAGGCAAGATCCCTAGCCATGTCCAGGGCTTACAGTGCAGAGAGCTGGGGATTCTGCAGCCCTTGGGTGGGTGCCGGATCCCAACTCCTCTTTAGGGGGGCGGTACCCCAAGCTCTGTCCAGACATAGGAACACCCCAAGCTCTCGCCCCAGGAGTCTGCTCTGGCTTCTGCCCTCCCTCATCCTTGAGCAGGGATGTTTCCCACACCAGGAACCCCGAGAGGTTTAGTCATCGCTAGGTGTCCCAGTAAAGAGAGCATTTTTGGGGTGTGGGTATCTGGCCCCAGGAGCAACCTCTCTGTTCTGTGGCTCAGGGCGATCTCTGGCCATAGTCGGATCCAGACACTTTTGCCCCCAGATGCCTGAGACCAAAGAGGAAGGCTCAGGCCACCTGGCTGTGAACGGCGTGTACTTCACCTGTCCGCTCACGGGGGCCACCCTGCGGAGGGACCAGCGGGACGCCCGCATCAGAGAGGCCATTATGTCGGTGAGTGGCCCTGGGGTTCCTGGGCGTAGAGCCGCTCACAGCCTGGCTGGGCTTTTACCTGCTGTGCTGTGTTCCACCTCTGTAAGGAGGTCACCTCATCCCTGAGTCCAAGCGCCTGGCCTCCACTTCTCCTGCCACCCGCATCCGCAAGGAGCTGGGAGCTCTGGGTCCCTTCTCAGACACACTGTGTGTGGCCCCACTGTGTGTTTCCTGTCTGTCCCCTTGCCATTCTCTGTCCTCTAGAAAGTCGCCTGCCGCTCGCTCATGTTCAGCATTAACTTCAGGGAATGGAAAGAATTCCCTCAGTACTTTTGGTCCTTGTCAGTATTGGGGCTGGAACTTGCTCGCCTGGCATTCTACCACTTGAGCCATACCTCCACTTGAAAAGACCTGCAGCCCCATCTTTCCAGTTATTTTGAGATAGGGTCTTGAGAACTTTTCAGCCCAAGCTGGCATTGACCCTCCTGGCATTGATCTCTCCCTTCTCAGCTTCCCAAGTGCCAGGACTACAGACATGAGCCACTGGTGCAGCTTCTTTTCTGTTGTTGTTGTTGTTGTTGGTTGTGAGTTTTGAACTCTGGGCCTGGGGCTGAAGAGCTGTCCCTGAGCTCTTCAGCTCAAGGTGAGCGCTCTACCACTTGAGCCACAGCGCCACTTGTGGTTTTCTGGTGGTTTATTGGTGATGAGTCTCACAGACTTTCCTTCCCAGGCTGGCTTGGAACCATGATCCTCAGATCTCAGCCTCCTAAGTAGTTAGGTTTGTAGGTGTGAGCCCCTGGCACCTGGCCGGAGCAGCTTCTTGTGGCTCCTGTATTTGCAGGTAGCCTCATACTTAAAGACATGATATGAATTTGTGCTGGCTATTATAACAAATGATTATAAGCTGCAGACCTAAACATGCCTACACTCCCACAGTTCCAGGGGCAGGAGTCTGGGCTTTCCAGGGCCAATCCAGAGGGCTAGAGGGCATTTTGTGTCTTTGAGCCATTCTTCTGCTCTGTGTCTCCACTGTAAGTTATTCTGGAACTCATTAACCCATCTGCTGTTGATGAACTTAATGGACATTTAAATTATTTTTATTTTTTGGAAGTGCTGGGACTTGAACTCAGGGCCTCCCATTCACTTGGCTTTCTTGTTCATGGCTGGTATTCTACCACTGAGCCAAGCTTCCCTCCCCTTAGGAGAAGGACATTCTCCCGAGTGCTGGTGTTGTAGGCGTGATGGCAGTGCCTGGCTGCTTTTCTTACTGATTCTGTGCTAATGAAGTTTGGCAGCCTGTGGTGTGGCTGCAGCTGTCTCCCCCCAGTTTACATGTTGGCTCTATTGCTTGGCCCATAGGCGCTTAAATGTGTTTCTGGGATTGGCTGATAGACTGGAGGCCTTTATGGGCTCCATGCTGCATACACCCGGTGTGGTGGTACCGGTGCGTTCTTATATCCTCCTTCGTGGTCTTACCTGAATGGTTGGAGCTTAGAGTTGATTTATTTCCTCCCAGAGCACATGCAGCTCCAATGAAGGAAAACCATCATGGCTCCCGCTTGTGCTGTCCAGCCTTCTTCCCCTGTGGACATGGCTTCCTGCTGCATGTGCCCTTCCTTCGTCCCTTGTCCCTTAGCTGAGGCAGTGCCAGTGTCCCTCTTTGGCATTGTGGCTCTTCCTTAGATGTGTGTGGGGGGGGTGCCTGTCCCCTGCCTATTGGTCCCAGTAACGCCACTGTCCTGTGCACAGTGTGCTCACCTCCCAGTCCCAACACTTTCCCTGGCAGCCCTGCTGCCTGCTTTGAAGGAGGCAAGAAGCTTTGGAGCTGTCTGCCATCTGTGTGACCCCAGCAGCTGCCCAGGATTCCCTGTGTCCTTGAGGAAATGTAAGGATGTCAGTCATTGAGGCCTGTACCTGCCTTCCAGGAGCTCTAGGAGAGCTGGGCAGGCCCTGGTGGGGCTACTGCCCCCTCTAATCTCCTGAGCACCTCCAGTTCTCTAGGCCACTGCTGGTGGCTTGGGGCTACAGAGGATCATGGGAGTGGACAGCATTGTGCATGGCACATGTCCTCACCATGCCCTCCTCTCCCCCAGCACTTCACCACAGACCCCGTGGCCGCCTCCATCATGAAGATCCACACATTCAACAGAGACCGTGACCGGGTGAAGCTGGGAGTGGACACCATTGCCAAGTGAGTGAACCACGCAGGCCTTGGAAGGGCTGGGCCACCCTCACCTATATGAGGGTGTCTTGGGGGTCTTGGGCCAGATTCCACATTGCTGCTTCCTTTGGGGGATGGAGACAGAGCCGGAGCCCACTCCTGGTGTTGGGCTGGGCAAACTGGGGAGGGCTTGAGTCTGTCCATTGGTCACCACCCCATCACCTGGGCTGGTGAACTCCCTGGGACCTGCAGCAGTGCTGTGGTCCCCTGGCTTGGTGGTCCCTCATTCTAGCTGTCAACTCTGCCACTGCTGTGGCTCGCGGGTATCCCAGAGCAAGGCCCTCCAGTGGCCTCAGGCTCCTGCCCAGTAGGCATGGGCTCTGCCGCGTCTGTGGGGTGACTGTGACCACAAACTCCACCCTGACTGCGGGGGCTCCTCCTTGCGGCTGGCCACGCTCCCCTCAGGTACCTAGACAACATCCACCTGCACCCTGAGGAGGAGAAGTACCGGAAGATCAAGCTACAGAACAAGGTGTTCCAGGTGGGCCCTACCCCGACCCTTGGCCCTGACCTGGTCTCCTGCAACAGCATGCAGTGGGGGGCTTGGCCAGAGGCAGGGCAGGGCCCTGCGGGATTGGGACCCTGAAGATCCAATTCTTTGGGGCACACTGCTAAGGATTTTTCAAACTAGCAGACTCGAGGCTTCTCTGGAAAGCTAGGGTTTGGGTCCCCCCTGGTCACAGATGCCACCCCACTGGGCCCACTCACCCTACTCCCCACCTTGGGCGCCCTCCGCCGCCAGTCGTTTGGGGCTTTAGACCCCTTCTCCACCCCAGCGCTGGGTGGCCGCGGCCCGCAGGCTGTAAAGGTGCTGGTGGGAACTGCAAGTGGGCTCTGTCTGTATATCTGTATACAGTGCTCCCCGTTCAGCACAGGTCTGGGGCTCCTGCCGGGGTGGGGCTTTGTGTGACCCTTGCCCCCCCTCTCCCCAGGAGCGCATCAACTGCCTGGAGGGAACGCACGAGTTCCTGGAGGCCATCGGGTTCCAGCGGGTGCTGCTGCCCGTCGCGGACCAGGGTGCGGGGGGCCTGGCGGGGCCGGCGCGGGCGGGCGGGCGGGCGGCGGGGCTGACCCAGGCCCCGGCCCCGGCCGCCGCTGACACCGCGTGGCCTTGGCACAGAGGCCGCCGAGGAGTTCTACGTGCTGAGCGAGGCGGCGCTGGCGCAGCCCGAGAGCCTGGAGCGCCACAAGGAGCGGCTGGTGGGCGCCGAGCCGGTGCGGGCGCAGCTGGACCGCCAGCGCCGCGTCTTCCGGCCCTCGGCCCGGGCCGCGCAGTTCGACCTCCCCGCCGACTTCTTCAACCTCTCGGCCGAGGAGCTCAAGCGTGAGCAGAGGCTCAGGTGGGGGCGCCGCGGCCGCCTCGGTCGGGGGGGCCGCCTGGGGAGGAGGGCGAGGCCTGAGCCGCTGCGGCCCGCAGGTCGGAGGCGGTGGAGCGGCTGAGCACGCTGCGGACCAAGGCCATGCGGGAGAAGGAGGAGCAGCGGGAGCTGCGCAAGTACACCTACACGCTGCTGCGCGTGCGCCTGCCCGACGGCTGCCTCCTGCAGGGTGAGGGGGAGGGGGGCGTGGGGGGCCCTGCCCGACGGCTGCCTCCTGCAGGGTGAGGGTGAGGGGGGCCCTGCCCGACGGCTGCCTCCTGCAGGGTGAGGGGGAGGGGGGGCGTGGGGAGGCCTGCCCGACGGCTGCCTCCTGCAGGGTGAGGGGGAGGGGGGGCGTGGGGAGCCCTGCCCGACGGCTGCCTCCTGCAGGGTGAGGGTGAGGGGGGCCCTGCCCCACGGCTGCCTCCTGCAGGGTGAGGGGGGTGTGGGGGGCCCTGCCCGACGGCTGCCTCCCGCAGGGGGAGGGTGGGGGGCCCTGCCCGACGGCTGCCTCCCGCAGGGGGAGGGTGGGGGGCCGTCCCGCCTTCTCCCAGGCAGGGGGTGTGTGTCTGACCGCCGCCCTTCCGGCCCCGCCCCCTCGCCCGTCTCCAGGCACCTTCTACGCCCGGGAGCGGCTGTCGGCGCTGTACCAGTTCGTGCGCGAGTCCCTGCAGAGCGACTGGCTGCCTTTTGAGCTGCTGGCATCCGGAGGGCACAAGTTGGTGGAGGAAGAGAACCAGGCCTTCAACGAGTGCGGGCTGGTGAGTGAGGTCCCGCTGGGTGCCGCGCCTGGGCGGGGCCTGAAGGGGGGGAGGGGAGGAAGGCGGGGCCTGAACGGGGGGAGGGGAGGAAGGCGGGGCCTGAAGCGGGGGGAGGGGGGGGTGAGGGGGAGGAAGGCGGGGCCTGAAGCCGCGGGAGGGGGGAGTGAGGGGGAGGAAGGCGGGGCCTGAAGCCGCGGGGGCGGGGTGAGGGGAGGAAGGCGGGGCCTGAAGCCGCGGGGGCGGGGTGAGGGGGAGGAAGGCGGGGCCTGAAGCCGCGGGGGGGGGGTGAGGGGGAGGCCGGGCTAGGGCTCCCCGTGGGTCCCTGCTGCCATGGACTCAGGAGGATCTGTCTTGATGTGGGACAGGGCCTAGGAGCAGGGTCTACCTTATGACTAGCATGACCCTGAATGACTTGTAACTTCCTGGTGGCTCAGCTGCTCTCCTTTCTTAAAGGGGGGGGGGGTGGAGGTCTTTTTTTTTTGTCCATCATGGGGCTTGAACTCTGGGCCTGGGCGCTGTCCCTCAGCCCTTCAGCTCAAGGCTAGTGCTCTACCACTTGAGCCACAGCACCACCTCTGGTTTTCTGGTGGTTCATTGGCGATCAGAGTCTCACAGACTTTTCCCCCTCTGAGCTGGCTTTGAACCATGATCCTCAGATCTCAGCCACTTGAGTAGCTACGATTGCAGGCATGAGCCACAGGCGCTGGGCAGGGTGGAGGTTTTCTGAGTCTTGGAATGAGATTAAGACACAGGGACCTTGTGGGAGGCCACAGGCCGGACAGTGTGGGCAGACATGTGGGAACCTCAGACTTTGTTTGCATCCAGTGGCTTTGGCTGGGTTCAAGTCTCTGAGCCCAGGTCCCCCTTCAGAGGAGTCTGCTGTAGGAGTGGCCAACTCCACTTGACTGTCCTGTTGTGAGGTCACACAGAGACAAGGTGACCTTTGATGTCCCACTGTAGGTACCCTCTGCTCTCCTGACTTTCGCGTGGGATGCTGCTGTGCTGGAGGACATCAGGGCTGCAGGGACAGATCTGGACTCCTCGGTGCTGAAACCGGAGCTCCTGGAGGCCATGGAGAAGCTCTCCTGAAATAAAAGCAGGGTTGGCTCGGCCTGCGGCTCTGTTTCATGCTCTCCCCATCCGTCCCTCCCTGGAGCTGCCCTGCCGCCTTGCCCCAGAGCCCCTGGCCTTACAAGGGTGCTGGCTGGCTGTGTTGCTGTGTAAGGGGCCCATTCCAGAGACTTCGTCCCAGGCAGGGGTGCTACAGACATGCACTGGAGCCCACTAGGGACAGCACTGCATCTAAGGCCTCCCCAGCCCCTGTCCTGTGGAGCCTAGGGTGCTCCCAGGTGGGCCTCTCCCTGGGTCTAGCAGATCTGAGGCTTGAGGACAGGGCCACAAGCTGTGGACCGAGGCAGCACATAGATGTGTAATTTCTAAATTATGAACCTAAATAAAATAGGATATTTAACTATAGCTTCCTGGTGTTTTGTTGGGGCCCTAGACACGGCTCCCTGCTCTCAGGGGCTTATGTCTGGCCAGGCCATAGCCCCAGAAATGGAGAAGATACCTGTACCCACAATGCCCAGCCCTGAGTGAGTGCTGTTTTATGTTGCTGTAACAAGATGGCCAAGGCTGGCTGAAGTATGATTGTGTAGCTGTTTTGGTGGTAGATGGCATGATGGGGGGGCCTGGGAGAGGCCAGGGTCACAAGGTGAAAGGAAGCCAGTGGAGGGGCAGGGCCACCTCTTTTGCAACAGCGTGTTCTTCACAACTATCTGGGTGCATGCATGTGTAAGTACCAGGGCCCACTCCCTCTCAGCATGCTTGCTCATGCTGGTGCTCTACCACTTGAGCCACAGCTCCTGTCTGGCATTTTGCTGGTTAGTTGGTGATGGCTTCCTATGGACAGGCTGGCTGCCTCCGCCTCCTGAGCAGCTCGGATAACAGCTTGAGCCACCAACTCCTGAATCTCTTTTGAGGGTAATGACCTAGTTATCATCTCCCTAGGGCTGTGCCTTAGAGGTTCTACCTCTTGAACTGTGGGCGACACCACATCCAGGCCACACCTGTGGCCTGAGGTTCCCATTTGTTCACACATGGCCAAAATTCTCAGGACCTGACTGTCCCTCCTGTGTCAGAAGGGTCTTTAGGGCACATGGGATCAAGTGACAGGCCCAGAGCTGGGATCATCCTGAACTATTCAAGACCCATCCTTTTCACAGGATCCTCATAGGAGGCTGAAACAGACTGGGAGAAAGTGCACTGGGATAGAGAGGATAGGTCCAGGAGTCAAGGGATGGGACTGGCCAGCATGGAATCTCCCTGGAACCCCCACCCCTGCAGCAGGGAGGCTGGCGTTGGGCCTTGGGCCTCTAAATGTGAGATAAACCTGCACCATTTCTGGCTTGTTCTAGTGGACACGGGAGGCTAGACGCCTAGGGCTGAGAGTGTGTCCGGAGACCAGTGACTTGATCTGTCCATATAGAGCCCATTCCCACTCCAGGCTGACTCAAGGTGGGATCTGAGCCACCTGGCTCAAACCCTTCATGCCAGCCCATGAGGGGGCTGTGGTTGCTGGTGCTGGTCCTCTGACCAGTCACCTCTGACAGACTAAAAGTTCTTTTTTTGGTCGGTTGTGGGGCCTGAGTTTGGCCTGGGAGCTGTCCCTCAGCTCAAGGTGAGCGCTCTACCACTTGAGCCACAGAACTTCTGGCCTTTTCTGCTTACGTGGTGCTGAGGAATCAAACCCAGGGCCTCATGCATGCAAAGCAAGCATTCTACCACCGAGCTACCTTCCCAGCCCCCAAGACTTCAAGTTTTAAGGTCCTTCATTTCCTAGTGAGAAATAAGCAAAAATGTGTCACTATTAGTTCCCTCTGTGGCCACTAGCAGCATTGTCAGCACTGCGCTGAACTGCACAAGCGTACCTGGGTATCTTCACCCTGGCTGGCTGTGGGTGGCCTGTCTTCCACCTGCCTACCTGTTCCCAGGATTCCAAGTTGCCAGGTGCCCTAGTAATATGGTCTAAGGACTGCATGTGTCCCTATTCCCCAGTAGAAGGGCCTGGTTGGACCCCATCTGGTTGATATTTTTGGCCGAGGGCTTGAACTGGACCCCATCTGGAACTAGGGTGGTAGGCTGTAGGAAAAGAGATGGGGGCCAGGTACTGGTGGTGCACAGCTAGAACCCTAGCTACTCAAGAGGATCTGAGGATCATGAGCAACATGGTTCAAAGCCAACCCAGGCAGTTAAGTCCATAGGCTTTAAAAAAAAAATTGGGGGCTGGAAAGATGGCTCAGTGGTAGAGCGCTTGCCTTGCATGCCTGAGGCCCTGGGTTCGATTCCTCAGCACCACATAAGCAAAAAGAAAAAAAGCCGGAAGTGGTGCTGTGGCTCAAATGGTAGAGCGCTAGCCTTGAGCTGAAGAGTTGAGGTACAGTGCCCTTGCCCAGAGTTCAGGCCCCACAACCGGACCCTCCCCCCCAAAAAAAAGAAAAAAATGGGTTGTGGGGCTTGGAACTCTGGGCCTGGGCGCTGTCCCTTAGCTCAAGGCTAGCACCGTCAGCTTAAGGCTAATGCTCTAACATTTGAGCCACAGTGTCACTTCCGGTTTTCTGGAGATAAGAGTCTCATGGACTTTCCTGCCCTGGCTGGCTTTGAACCATGATCCTCAGATCTCAGCCTCCTGAATAGCTAGGGTTACAGGTGTAAGTCACCAACCCTGGTTCCATGAGACTCTTATCACCAATGAACCAGCAAAAAGTTGGAAGCGGAGCTGTGGCTCAAGTGGGAGAGTACCAGCCTTGAGCAAAAAAGCTCAGGGCAGTGCCCAGGCATGTGCACAGAGTTGGGGGGAGGAGCATGAGTGAACTCAGGAACACACACTTGACTGAGCGGCAGAAACACCTGTGCCAGGGCAGCCGGGGAAGCTGAGGAATTAAGGACTATACACCTGGGGCAACGCTTTCCCAGCAGAGCAGACCATACTGGGCCGCAGCTAGACAACTCACCAAAGAAATGATGCATCTGACACAAGACAGTTCAGGGCTAGAGAATAAGTTTATACACTTCCATATCAGTCCAGGCACTGGCCTCCAGGCCCCAGCATCCCTGTTGCTTCAATTCATTTACAGGCGTTTGACCCCGGCACCTGCCCTCTCGGGTACCTCAGGGCCTGAGGGTAGGGTGGGGGGCAGCAGGCGGCCGGGAGGAGTCACCACCTTGCAATAATGCTTTATTAAAGGACAGATTATATGCAGCTTTTCTGGGAAATTTTTACACGTGTCTAAAGGAAAGGAATCAAGCATCCTATATAAAAACTCTCCAGGCCTCGGTGAGGCCAGCGAAGCAGGACAAAGTGCTCTTTACAGGAGTCCAAGTAGAAAGTTCAAGTATCCGGTCAGCGGTGGGGCGCCCAGCGGTGCTGGGCCCTCACGAGGCACCGAGCGGGTTTGCGGGCAGCAGGCTCTCGCCAGTGCCCAGCCCCACGGTGCCCTCAGCTCCAGAAGTGACTCTGCACGGCTGTTGGGCTTCTGAGGGAGGCAGAGAGGAGGGTCTTTGCGCAGCTGTATCCCTCAAGGTAGGTCCCCCGCCCCGGGGAAGAACCTTCTTGGGGGTGCATCTGGTGGGAGGGGGGAGGTACTGGGGCCCACTCACCGGCCCTGCCTCCTCTCTGGTGACCAGCTGATGGGTGTGCCCATGGCTGGGCCCCTGAAATTCCTTCTGCCCAGCTCGTGATCCCTCTGTACCTGCGGCTCTGCCCTCCTTACCAACATCGGGGATGTCCACTATCATGCAGTCGCTGTCCTCTTCCTCCTCCTCCTCCGTGTCTGCCTGGAACCCATCCATGTCCCCAGCTCCTGCCTGCACAGAGAAACCACAGGCCGTCACAGGAAGGGTGGACCCCTGCTGGGGCCTCCTCTCCCTCCTTGCACACAGGGCAGAAAACCCAGTTCAGCCCAATTTGACAGTTCAGTCTCCATACGTGAGCCCTATGGCCAGGGAAAGCCTGGAGGCGGGGGGAGTCCCCTAAAAAAACGAGCCATACTTCCATCTTCCAGAACTCTCCTTTACACCACTGTCCACCTCACTACAAAAACCACCTGAGGACTTGTTGCTGGGACAAAACTGGAGGCTAGGTAAGGAGGAGACGAAATCTTTGAATTCCAAAGACACAGTTCTGGGTTTCTGCTTGAAGAGGAACTGATGAAACATCTTCTCAGCACCTGCTTTTTGCAAGCCCCTAGTGGCCCAGCTCGCTGCCCAGATCTCCGGCCAGACCAGCTGTGCCTGGGGTGCCACAGGGCAACTGCAGAGGTCTCAGAGTTCTGATTGTCGGCCTCTGTCCCAGCAAGGACGGGATGCATCCGTGGCAGGGCAGGAGGGAAATCACGGTGCTTCTGCAACCAGTCCATAGCAAGGACCATCCAAGGACAGAGCTAGGCTTACTCTAGAGGGCAGCTTTCTCTCAGACCTTTTTTTTTTTTGCTCATCCTAGAACTTGAACTGTGGGGGTTGTTCCTAACTTTTGTGCTCAAGACGGGTGCTCTACCACTCGATCCAGAGCTCCACTTCCAGCTTTTTCTGGTCAATTGGAGATAAGAGTCTCATGCACTTTCTTGCCTAGGCTGGCTTTGAACCATGACCCTCAGGTCTCAGCCTCCTGAATAGCAAGGGATTATAGGTGTGAGCCATGGGCACCTGGGTCTCAGACCACTTTTAAAATTCTTCCACACAAATGTTTGCCTAAGAGGGGGATCCTTGTGGTGAGTGCTTGGAATCTTAGCTCGTTGGGAGGCTGAGACACTGGAATCATGTGAGATTTGAAGCTAGCCCGGGTAAAAACAAACATCTCAGCCATTTCAACCAATCAAAACTGGGTCTGGTGACTCCTGTCATGCCTGTTATGTCAGAAGCCTGAGCTGGAAGACCACAGTCCAGGCCAGACTAGGCACACGTTTAAGACCCTAGCTGAAAAACAACTAAGACAAACAGGACTGGGGGCATGGTTCAAGTGGCAAAGCACAAGGACTTGAGTTAAAGTCCCAGTGCCACCAAACAACAAACACAAAGAACAAAATCAGCAATAGCCAACAAATGACAGGCTTCCCGGCCTCTCAGGCAGGCTTCCCGCCCGTGGCCTGTCAGCACTCAGGGGGCGGTCCCACATCGGCTCTGGGTAGAGGCAACCCTGCCTTGGGAAGAGGTGGTGCCCCCTTTTTCCAGGCACCCACCTCCAGGACAATGCCCACAGCGTCTCATTGTGCCCATCAGCCACTAATTCTGGAGGGGCCAAGGCAGACCAGTAGAAGAGCTGCTGTGGTGTCCGCAGGAAGAGCTGGTGGAAGTGGACATTTTCCTCTGATGGAGGAAAATCACCGTCCTGCCTCCACTGGGCACCGGGTTCGGTGCGCGCTTATGCAGTACGCACCCTGTGTTGAAGTCACAGGCTGTAACTGTCACTTCCCCATCACCACTGTCCCTGCCCAAGTAGAAACACGGTGGTCAAGAAAGCAATGGGACTAATGTCTAGTGTTGTCTTCCTTTGTTTTTGACATACGGTCTGTTACCAGGGCTGGCTTCAGAAGTCCTACGCTCCTGTAATCCTTTTGCCTCTAGAAGGCTGGGACCACAGATGCCTGCCACTATACTGGCCTGCCCTTTTCCTTTTCTTTTTTTGCAAGGTACTGGGGCTGGAACTTGGGGTCTTGCGCTTGGCTAGTCAGGTGCTCTGCCCTTGAGGTCCTGTGTGTGTCACGGGATCACTGGAGGCACCTCAGGGCTGGAAGCTGGACTGAGAGGTAAAGGAAAACATAGAAATGGAGAAGCTCAGCCCACAAACATGCACACGAGACAATCTCTGTGGACGCCTAGCGGAGGACAGAGGCTACACAGTGGGCAGCGCCGGTGTGCGTGGCATTCTCAGACCAGGGTCTCTAGGAAGGCACAGGACACAGATGTCTCCTGGGACATCCGAGGACTATGTGGCGGTGCTGTCCGTGCAGTGTCTGGCTTTGTTTCTCTGCACAGAATCCTGTGCTGGGTCTTTTTACAAAGCAGGTGGCAGCCCCAGGTCCTGCTGATGCCCATTACCATTGCCAGCCCCAGGGCAAAGATGAGCCCACGCTGGGCGGGCACCGCGTGGCTTTCACTTAGGCCCTGCGCGCTACTGTGCCCATCTGAGGGCCCTGTGAAGCCCATCTGAGACCCCTCATGTCCCTGTCACCCGAGCCTGGACTCCTCACAGGCCAGCTGGTGACTTGTTCTAGCAGTGGCAGAATTTCCTTCCCTGGAGGTTGGAAGAGGTGGAAAGCACCTCACAGTCTCTACCAGCACTCACCGCACCCTGGGAGGAGAAGGGGCCTCTAGATCACTCCCAACAAGTGGCGCCTGCCCCAGGGCAAGCCTGAGGGTGCAAAGGCGACACCCTGCTTGAATGCTAAGCACAATCATGACTTTGAGTGGCCCCTAGCTTAGCCCTACCCAGGCAACGGCTGGACACAGTCTAAGATTGGGGAAATGCTAATGAGGAGGTCCTTTTGAGCCACAGCACCACTAACGGTTTTCTGGTGGTTCATTGGAGGTAAGAGTCTCATGGATTTTCCTGCCTGGGCTGGCTTTGAGCCGTAATCTTCAGATCTTAGTCTCCTAAGTAGCTAGGATTACTGGCGTGAGACCCTGGCATCTGGCTAACAAGGTTCTTAAGCTAGGGGACACTGTGTGCACAGGCCAGAGGTGCTGGGGTCCACCTCATGTCACCAAGCTTGAGAGGTTTCCTCCAAATCCGGTGGCAGGGAGGCTCATGGTGCCTAACCCATGTGCCATGGGCAGCAGCAAGGTGCCAGGCACCTCCGTGGAACTATTTCTTCACCATGTCTCGGAGCACTTAATTCTACTGTTGCCAAGTAAACACGGCACACAGCCTCCTATCCCCACTCCTGTGGGGAGAGGCATGTGCATCTTGCCCCCCTGCAGGCTTCTAGAAAGCCACAGGACACCAGGCCCAGGCAGGGCGGTGGTGTTCACACGGCAGAGCCCGGCCACGGTGAGCAGAGGTGCGTCCTCTGAGCGCCTCTCCTGTGCCGTGATCGCTCGGGTGTCCCGTGCACACGCTTCCTACACAGACGGGGACCCTGCCACTGACTGTGCTAAGGGACAGCAAGCACGAGCAGCCCCGCAGGGCCACCGGAGGGCTGGTCACCATGCAGCTGGGCCCCAAGAGCGAGCCCTAACTCTGGTGGAAGTGCACGTGACTGGGCAGGACCTGCGTGGGTGCTGCTTCTCCACCTCAGATGACTAGGGCGGGTGTGTGCGCTCAGTGTGGAGGCGCCCTGGCGGCTCACCTGGCCATCATGCCTGCGCTTCTTCATGAACTGCGTGATGCACATGCTGCCCGCAGACTTCCGCTTCAGCGTCACAGGCGGGCCCGGGACGCTGCCACTGTCCTCCCGGGGCGCCGCGGGCTCCATGGTGACGTAGCTCCACTGACAGGGCACGGGCAGGTGCTCCTGGTCGAAGCTCTTCAGCACCTGTGCGTGGACGTACCAGCACATCCGGAAGTCCGGCCTCTTCTCGTACACCGAGTTCTCGGAGATGAGCCGCTTGAGCCGGGCTTTGGAGGGCACGGTGGCGGCCTCCTCGATGGAGCTGGGGCTCGGAGGGCGGGAGGAGGTGGGGCTGGGGGGACTGGGGGCGCTCCCGGGGCTCAGCAGGCCGCGGCGGCAGTGCTCCTGGAACTCCCGGATGATCACTTTGCTCCCGTTTACGTTGCCGTGCAGCAGCGGGAGCAGCTGGGCCAGGACTGGCGGGACAGGGGGAACAGGGAGGACTTGAGACACTTGGGAAAACATGCCCCAGCCTGGAGGCTGTGGGGTCACACAGCCAGGTTGGCCATGTGTGCCCAGCAGCCCCGGCCAGCACCGGCGAGCTGCCACAGGCACCTCAGCTGCCATCAACACCACCGTGGGCTCTTGCTCAGCCACTAGTTGCCGGGCACTCGAAAAGCTCAGAGGTGAGGCAGGGAGGTGTCACCCCCTCATTGTAGCAAGCACTCTGGTTGGTGGTGAAAACCACCAGGAACAAGACCGCACTAAGAGTGGGGTGTGGCATGGCCGGTCACCCCAACACTCCAGAGGCCCCGTGTGGGAGGATCCAAGTCTGAGGCCAGGTGGGCTGCAGAGCAAGACCTTGTCTCCTAAGACTGGGGTGCAGCTCAGTGGCAGTAGCCATGCTTATCAGTACAGCCAAGGCCCTGGGTTCCATCCTCAGGATATGAAACCAGCCCGGGAGTGGGATTTGCAGGGCCTACCCTCAGTGCTGTGGCCGGGTCAGCTCAGGTGAGCCTGCCCATCCACCCCAGACACCTGAGGCCTGACTCACTCTGCTGGTCTCTCTTCTCTCGCTTGGAAACCTTGGGTGTCCGCTCTTCCTCGGGGGGCGCGGTGTCCAGCAGGCACACCGTGAATTGCTGCAGCAGCTTCAGCTCAGCGCTCGCGCAAGCGCTGTCAGCGGCCCACACGCAGCCCACCTTGACGGGCTGCAGGACACGGAACCGCTTGCCCTTGGCCAGGTACTCGTCCCACTCCTTGGCCTTCAGCTTCTGCCGCACCTTGTGGTTCTCCGGGTCGGCGCATTCCTGCAGGTGGCAGACAAGTTTGTCCGGCATCCCCATTTCTAGACGGTCTGGTGTGCACCTGACCAGGTATTTCCATTCAAGCCCCTTCCTGCCTCTCTGGCTAATGCACCCCACCAAGCAAGGCCACCTTGGGACCACTCTTCAAGCAAGGGCCATCTAGGGCACAGCAGGACATTCTGACCTTTAAATCTGACCCCACGACGTTTTTTTTTTTTTTTTTGGTCACTCATGGGGCCTTACCTCTGGGCCTGGCAAGCACTCTACCACTGAGCCACCTTCCCAGCCTAACACCTCAGTCTTCCACTAATGTGAGGTTTCTTTATTTTGTTTTTTTTGTGCTAGGGTTTGAACTCAGGGCCTTGCACTTATTAGCATCTACAGATGCTCTGCCCATTTGAACCAGTTCCCCAGTCCTTTGTGTTTTAGTTGTTTCTCAGGTAAGAATTCAGGAAAGTAGAATTAGGGGCAAGTGATAGAGCACTAGTTTTGAGCAAAAGATCAGGGACATCGCCCAGTCCCTGAGTTCAAACCCCAGGATCAACACACAACACCAAAAAAGACACAGATACAAGCTCATATTTTTGCTTGGGCCAGGCGTGAGGAGATCCTTCTACCACTCCATCCAGAGTAGCTAGGATCATAGGTATGTACTACCATACCCAGCTTTGTTGAGTTCATTGAGATAGGATCTCACTAACTTTGGGGGGAGGGAGGGGCCTGATTTGGCCTCCAACTTCTGTCTTTCTGTCTCTGCCTCCTAACAAGCTGGGGTTAACCATTGGCTATGTCTGTTGTTGGTGAAACTCCCACTGGAGATAAACTATCCCATCACCCCAGAAGACTCCCTGGGTCCCACAGTGGTCTCACCACCCATTGCTTTCTAGTATCAGAGACACGGCTTTGAAAGTCATTGGGTGCAGCAACAAGGAGGCAACTGTCTTGTGGGTCTGGGAAGGTGGTTCAGTGGTAGTGCTTGCCTCGCATGCATGAGGCCTTGGGTTCAATTCCTCAGCACCACATGAGCAGAAAAAGCTGGAAGTGGTGCTGTGGCTCAAGTGGTAGAGTGCTAGCCTTGAGCTGGAGCTGAGGGGCAGCGCCCAGGCCCAGAGTTCAGGCCCCATGAGCAAAAAAAAGACTGAGGTGTATAGGTTGAAGTGCAGGTTGATGGCACCTAAGAATGTTGCGTTCCCCTCCCACCCCCCGCTTTCTGCACATACACCTCTTTGCTCAGAAGCTTCTACTAGGTGCATCCTGCCACTCTCCCGGGCTGCAGTGGGGATCAGGACCACTGTCAGGAGGTTAGAGGTCAGAGGCCAGAGCACCCGCTCCCAGGTCAGTACTCTGCCCTCTGCCATCCTCACCTCAGTCACACCCTCGTCTTCAGACAGGTACCCGTGGGGCACAAAAAAGCCATCATCCTCATCTTCATCTTCGCCCACTTCATCGTCATCATCCTTGAGAGGAAAGGAAGTAACTGAACATGTGTGGGAACGGCAAAGGGGGCTTCACCATGAACACACATCTGAGTGTGCTGGGCTGGGTGCGGCTCCCCGGAGGAGCTGCCCAGCGAGGCCCTGGGTTCCCAGCCAGAGCACAGAAGGAAAGGAAGGAAGCAGGTGCAGTCTGTGACACTGCCACAGGGCAGCAAGAATCCTATGGGGCCACAGGGTTGGGCAGAAGCAGACACGTGTAGCCTGGGGGTACAAGGAGAGTGGGAACCTGGGCTTGTGGCCCATCCTTACCCCTTCGCTGTGGGACAGGGACTCCCCGGGCTCCTCCTCCTCCCACTCATCATCACTGTCCACCTCATAGTCCAGGAGCTTCTGCAAAGAGTGGTGCAATGTGGGTTACAAAGGAAGGGTGAAGCCAGCACGTCCAAGGAACTGGAGTGTGAGGAAAGCTGGGCAAAGGAAGAGACCTGCAAGGGCTCACCTTGTCTTGGGCCCAGGGATCCCGTGGCCGAATGACTGCTGTCTTCTTATTCCACGTGCCCCAGTACGCTGGCCGGTGGTTCTCAGAGAACTGCAGGAGCTTCATTCGGCCAAACTTGCTTCGCTCAGGCACACCATCGACTTTGCTGCTCTCCACGATCATGACATCACTGAGGGCGAGCTGAGCTCAGGAATGTGCCTCCTCCGCCACCCACTCTGCCCTTGCTGCCCACTCTGCCCACAGGCTGCAGCAAGAGCTGGATGGATGGGGTGCCCTACACAGAAGCACCACTGTCCCCAAAGCATGGTGGGGGGCTTTTACATAAGGCACATAGCCAAGCTGTGAGGGTGCAGCATGAAGAACGGGGCCAGCAAGGAGAGGCAGGAAACCCCACGATTCATGAGCCAGAGTCTGGCAACAGCAGAGCAGAACCAGGATTGGGCCATGGGGGAGGTGTGGGGTGAGGGTTAGGGTCTCAGCTCCGCTCCCTGGGACTGACTCTCCTCTGGAAGAGGCTCTAACCTGCTGAACGAGTCAGAGTCCTCGTTGTGGCTGTGGGCTCGAGTGGGTCCCGACCTGAGGGGCTGGCGGCCTTTCAGCTCTTTCAGGAAGGAGAAGTCTCCGCTCTGCTGCTGGAGGAGCTGGTCTAACCGATCGCAGAGGTCCGGGTCGAAGGCAGCCCGGCACCGAGGGGCAAGGATCATGTGCTCTTTAATCTCAAAGGGGGCAAACTTCCCACAGTAGCCAGCCAGGGTCTGAAACACAAAGGCTGAGTGGGCATGAAGGGCCCGGACGCACCAGGAGAACCTGGCAGGGCACAGAGACATGGCCAGGCGTGGAGGTCAATAGCGATGGCTCCACTGGGCAGGCGCGTACACTCGTCAACCCAGCAGTCAGCAGTGAAAGCCGAAGCTCGGGAGTCCCGAGCTAGGCTGGACGGCACAGGAAGACGCTATGGATAAATTATTCCTCCATTTCTCCTGGCTGAGTGAATGTGCAGCAAAGACCTGAGCAGAGTGGTCAAGGTCAAATAGGATGATTATACATCAGGTCTCATTTCTCAGTCTCACCTCAGTGTTGGGGTGATCTGAACCCTTCTTTCTGACCCCATTAGCTGTGGTACCAAGCAATGGAAGACTGCTGGGGGACAAGAGGAAAGGCCACTGCTGGGATGTACACAGGCTCAGGAGAAAAGTAGACCTCATTGGCGGCGATACCCATAGAACGCCTGGGAAATGGTGGGGGCCAGGCACCCACAGAATGAGCGGATCTGAGCCCAGCACCAGCAGAGGTCTTCATGACAGAGGCCCTGGGACATGGTCAGCACAGTGGACAGGTGAGGGCCACGCCCCGGGTACCACACATTCTGGTGATACCAAGCCAAATGTCAAAACAAAAATTAAGTTTTGTTTTTTTTAAAAAGAAAATAGAAAAAATTAAGAGAATGTATTTACAACAACAGAACACAGCCAGTTGTTGTTAAAGAATAAAAACGGTGACATGAGAAACAAAACACTGGGCTGGGAAGGTGGCTTTGTGTAGAGTGCTTGCCTTGCATGCATGAGGCCCTGGGTTCGATCCCTTAGCACCACATAAGCAGAAAAAGCTGGCAGTGGTGCTGTAGCTCAAGTGGTAGAGTACTCGCCTTCAGCAAGACCCAGGACGGTGCAAGCCCTGGCCGTGGACACCACAAAGGATTAATGTCTAGACTGAGCCTCCCTGAAAGCACGTGCCACTGGATGCGGTGTAACAGGATGGTGAGACCTCAGCACCCCCTCCCCCCCTTTCCCTAGTTGTAAGGTGAGCTATTCTGCTCCACCATGATGGAAGCCAATGTAAACCTTTCTTTTGAGTTTCTCAGGCCAGCTGCTCCATGGCACGAGGAACTGAGTAGGAAGGTTCCTGGGACAGTGTACACCCTGGCCTGGGAGCCAACAGTTCTGCCCATGTGGGTGTCCTCTGCTGAGCAAGGTCACTTCTGGGTGAAGGAAAGGATGTGTGGGTGCATAGGTGGGTTTGGGCCACCGATAGTCCAAAACCATGCTCACAAATGTCAAAGAGGCTCATACCTATAATCCTAGCTACTCAGGAGACTGAGATCTGAGGATCATGGTTCAAAGCCAACCCAGGCAAGAAAGTCTGTGAGACCCTTATCTTTAATTAATAAGCAAACAGCCAGAAGCAAAGATGTGGCTCAAAAGTGGTAGAGTACCACAGTCTTTTTTTGGGGTGCGGGGGGTGGGGGAGTGGTGGTTGTGGGGCTTGAACTCTAGACCTAGGTGCTCTACCACTTGAACCACAGTGCCACTTCTGGTTTTCTGGTAGTTAACTGGAGATAGAGAATGCCACAGATTTTCCTGCCCAGGCTGGCTTTGAACTGTGATCCTCAGATCTTAGCCTTCTGAGTAGCTAGGAATATAGGCATGAGCCACTGGTGCCTGGCAAGCACCACAGTCTTGAGTGAAAAAGCTCAGTCAAGTGAAAAGACAACTGTGTCCAAGCACGTAGTTTTACACAAGAACCACAATGTTTCCAAGTTTATGTGAATGATCAAATGAACCAAGCACACGAAGTCCAAGTTGTAACAAGAGTGACTACAGACCCACCAAGTGGCCTGCATGTGAACAGCAGCCTGTGCGGATATCTATGAGCAGCAAAGGACCCATGGCCACCCTTGCACTGGAGGGGTGAGGGAAGCAGTGTCAGTTGGGAGGTGAGGGCTGCGAGGGTGGCCCCACGCTGGGATGGAGCTGGCCCCAGTGGTATCGCATTCTTAGGTAAGGCCAGGTGGTGGCTCTCACCCCTTCACCCCTGCATGGCCTGCCAAGGCGGCCTCTGAAAACAGCACATTCAAAAGGACCCCCTTTTCCTCTTTGGGACAAACGAGAAGACCAATAATTGAACCTCCAGATCGGGTGTGGGGGAAGGGAAAGGGGGAAGCTACGCACCTTGGGGGCCTGCGGAGTCTTTGGTTTCTGGAAGAATCTGGTGATTTCAGCCTTCTCAGCCTTGATGCGCTGGGACAGAGCAGAGGATGGGGAGACAGGAGCAGTTTTCGATCACAGTCTAATCCTCCAAAAGAGAACCCCAGGAGTGTGGACGAGCAACACATTGCCACTGGCTAGAGGGAGGCTGGTGGGATGCCAGCGCCATCCCACGGGCAGCCGGGGAGGTGTGATGGGCCAGCACTCGGCAGCTGCTGCGGATGTCCCCTGGTTCCCCAAGGCAGGATAGGGGGTGACAAAGAAGGTAAAAGCACCCTTTCGGGACAGCGGCTCTCGGGTGTGGGGGAGTGAGCCAATTTACCTTTTCTTCTTCTCGTAACCGTTTCTCCTCCTCTTTTTTCCTCTTCTCCTCAAGCTTAGCCCTATGAGAGAGCAAATGAGGTTTGAGCCACCCTTGGGCTGGGGTTCTGGTAGGAAGTGTTGGGTGTGCTGATTGGGACGCAGTGCTCTGTCTCCAGTGGCTAGAAGTTGGCTTGATGTCCACCTTCAAAGTATGTAATGAGTATAAACAAGGAAAAATGAAAATCAGAATTTGTTTTCTTTTGGTCGTGGGGCTTAAACTCTTGGCCTGGGCGCTATCCCTCAGCTCTTCAGCTGAAGGCAAGCACTCTACTGCTTGAGCCACAGCGGCACTTCCGGTTTTCTAGTGGTTTACAACTGGAGATAAGAGTCTCACGGACTTTCCTGTCTGGGCTTGCTTTGAACCAAGATCCTCAGATCTCAGTTTCCTGAGTAGGTAGGATTAAAGGTGTGAGCCACCAGCACCCAGCTACAATTAAATTTTGTGTTTTGTTTGATTTTGGTTGGTTGTAGGGCCTGAACTCTGGGCCTGGGCACTGTCTCTCAGCTCTTCAGCTCAAGGTTAGTGCTCTACCACTCGAGCCCCAACACCCACTGCAGCTTTTTCTGTAAATGTGGTGCTGAGGAATCGAACCCAGGGCCTCATGCATGCCACCTCCCAGCTAGAGTTAAATTTTGTGAGACAGGGTTTCACTACAGAGCACAGGCTGGGCTGGAACTGCAACCTTCCAGTCCTGGCCTTCTAAAATGCTGGGGTTACAGTTGTGCATCACTATACTCCCTCTCAGTATGAATTATTCTAGGGGAGGGACAATTGGGACTTCAACTCAGGGCCTTGTACTCTCACTTAGTTCTCTACCACTTGAGCCTTGCCTGCAGCTGGGCTTCTTGGTGGTTAAATAATGAGTCTTGTAGACTTTTCTGAGTAGGCTGGTCTTGAACAGAGATTCTCAAGAGTCCAACTTCCTAAGTAGATAGGATTATAAGAGTGAGTCCAGCAGTGTCTAGTTCAATATGAATTCTTTTTTTGTGTGTGTGTGCCAGTCCCAAGGCTTGAACTCAATGCCTGGGCGCTGTTCCTAAACTCCTTTTATTCGAGGCTAGCAATCTACCACTTGAGCCACAGCACCACCGGTGGCTTTTTCTGTGATTAATTGGAAATAAGTCTTACAGACTTCCCTGCTCTAGAGAGACTTCAAACCATAATCTTCAGAACTCAGCCTAAATAGCTAGGATTGCAGGTGTGAGCCACCAGTGCCTGGCTTCAATACAAAATTTTAATGGGAATTGGAACACAGCGAAATAAACAAGTCTCAACTAGCCAGAGAGCCACCAGCACAGACAATACCCACATTTGAAGGAAATCTGAAAAAGGGATCTGTAGAAGCTTGTCATGGGGACGGGAACAGGGGCAACATTAGCCCCAACTTACCCACCATTACCCCACCCAGCAGCCCATGAGGGCAAATGGACTGGAGGCCACTGTTTTGCCTTCTCAGTACAATAGCAAAGAGGTAAGGGTCAAGCCCAGTAGCTGGGGAGGCACGGTGGCCATGCTTGGCTTGGGGAACTCACTCCAGAGCTTCCTGTCTCTCTTTGCGCCTCTCTTCCTTGATCCGCTGCTTTTCTGCTTTCTCCTTCTCATCCTTCTCCCGTTTCTCACGCCGTTCCTTTTCTTTCAGCTCTTTTTCTTCTTCCTTCTTCTTCTTGGCTTCTTCCTTGGCCCGACGGGCCTCTTCCTTCAGCTTTTCCTTCTCTTCCTTCAACTGCTCTTTATCCTATGACACAAGTCAATACTGGCCTTGCACAAGCACCAGGGGCAGACCCAACACAGACAGATGGAGGGGAGCAAACTCTACAAGACTTTGGGCAAAGTCCAAAGGAGTGTAACCTGTGGCTAGTATGTGAAGCCCTGGGTGCACCCCCAGCTCCCCACCGTTGCAAGATATCCTTCACCCTTCCCATTTCTTTTGGTACCAGATTTTTAGGGTGTTTTTGTTGTTGTTTTGGGGTGGTAATGCTTGGGATTAAACTCAAGGCCTCCAGCTTGCTAGACAGGTGGCTCTGCCCCTTGTATTTTTTCTGTTATTTTTTTTTTCAAGATTTTTTTCAAGGCCTGTCTGTAATCCTGTTTTACTGCTGAAGTCTTACTAGGCATGTGCTACTACACCCACCCATTGGTTGAGATGGAGTCACGTTTTGCCCAGGCTGGCCTGTGATCCCTTCATCTCTACCAATGCAATGTACCATGGATTATAGGCACGTGCCACCTTGCCCAGATGCACTGGGGGCTTTATACTTCTTAGACAGGTGCTATTACTCCATGGAACTTCATCTCTAGTCCTTTTTGCTCTGGTGTATCTCGGAGATAGGGCTTATTTTTTGCCTGGACCAAGCTTGACTGTGATCCTACTTATGTTTTTCACTTAGCTGTGATGACAGGAGTTTACCACGGTTCTCAGCTACTGCTTAAGATAGGGTCTTGTGAACTTTTACCCAGGCTGGTCTCAAATGGATCCTGATTTCAACCCTAGGGGGGTTTGAACTCAGAACCTGGATGCTATCCTTAAGCTTTTTGCTCAAGGCTGATGCTCTACCACAAAAGCTACAGCTTTTTGGCGGTTAATTAGAGATAAGAGTGTCATGGTCATTTCTGCTCAAGCTGGCTTCAAACCACAATTGTTTGATCTTAGCTTCCTGAGTAACTGGGATCACAGGTGTGAGTCACCAGCACATGGCAAAATTTCTCTTTAAAACCGTTTCCTCAGCTCTGGAAAAAGTGAAGTCAAAGAGCCGCCTAAATGGCTGTACTGGCATCGTCTCATTAAAACGGCTTCTTTGATGTCTCTGAGGTGGGTGATTTTCATTTTATCACTTAGTTCCTGATGTGGCAGGGATGGGACATGAAACAAAACCTAGGTCCCAGGAGTTACCAAATCCTAAGTGTCAGGTGAGCTCACCTGCCTGCGCTGCTGATGTGTTTCTCACATGGCAGTGCCCCTCAGAACGGCACCCCATGAACTGACTACTCAGTTTGGGCATCTGGTGTGATACCACAGGCCCCATGTGTAAAATAACATTATAAATCTGCCCTGACAGACCTCTGGTCACTGTGTTGAGAAAGAGGGCTGGTCGATTGCTTTATCTTGCCAAAAATGTTGCAAGTCATTCCTGGACATGGAAGACACCCTAGGGCAGGGGGGGAGAGGGGACAGGCCTGAAGGATAATGAGGCACTGGGCTTAGCTGCAGGGCGGGAAGCTGCAAAGATGAACATCACACCACTGTAGCCATCTTGAGTCTTTTCCCCTCCTGGACACCCAACTCGGGAGTTGGCAGGTGAATACTCCAGCCCTTTCTGAGGCGATTTCAAATTAAGGGAAGCCAGGGCATTGAGGCAGTAGTAACAATACTATTGCTAATAATAAAAGCTTAGACAAGGCTCTGAGCTAAACCTGAGGGCTTGGCAAAGCAGAGGAGGCAACCCTGAAGCTGCGTGGCCCTGTTATATAGAACATGGCTGTGGCTGTGGCAAAGGGGAGATGGGCAGGGAGGGGCCAGGGACTCTGTTCCCTACAGAAAGAGAAGTACATGGAGTGTGCATGTGTGCGTGTGTGTGTGAACACGCCTTACTCTTTGTAGTCTCATCTTGTTCTTCTCTGTAGAGCCCTTGACGAATTTCTTGGTTATCTGAAATGAAAGACATTTATTTTTTTATTTCTTTGAACCATGAGCCTGAGCACTGTCCCTCAGCTCTTCAGCTCAAGGCTAGCACTCTACCACTTGAGCCACAGTGCCACTTCTGGTTTTCTGGTGGTTTATTGGAGGTAAGGGTTTCACAGCTTTTCCTGCTGGTCCCGAGTAGCTAGGTTGACAGGCATGAGCTACCTGTGCCCAGCTAAGACATCTATTTATTTATTTTTGTCCGGTTGTAGGGCCTGAACTCTCTCTCAGCTCTTCAGCTCAAGGCTAGCACTTTATCACAGAGCCACTTCTAGCTTTTTCTGCTTATGTGATACTGAAGAATTGAACCCAGGGCCTCATGCATGCAAGGCAAGCACTCTACCACTGAGCCACCTTCCCAGCCCTAAGACATTTATTTTTAGTATTTTTTTTTTTTGGGGGGGGTGTGTGTGTGTCAGTCGTGGGACTTGAACTCTGGGCTTGGGCCCTGTCCCTGTGCTCTTCAGCTCAAGGCGAGTGCTCTACTGCTTGAGCCACAGGGCCACTTCCCCCAAGACATTTATTTTTAACTGTGGATGGTTTCAGTCACTTTCTCCCCAGGGATTCGGGCTATAAGTCCTAGGGGAGAGGAAAGGTCTGGGAGGAGCTTGCTAAGAATGTCTCTGGCACCAGTGGTTCATACCTATTATCCCAGATACTCAGGAGACTGAGATCTGAGGATCATGGTTTGAAGCCAACCCAGGCAAGAAAGTTTATGAGACAATAAACCACACACAAAAAAAGCTAGAAGTAGAGCTGTGGTTCAAGGGGTAGAACACCAGCCTTGAGCAAAAGAAGCTTGGGGATAGTGCCCAGGCTGACTTCAAGCCCTAGGATCCACAGACAGACAGACAGACAGACAGACAGACAGACAGACAGACAGACAGACAGACAGACAGACAGACAGACAGACACACACACACACACACACACACACACACACACACACACACACACACACACACACACACACACACACAGCTCAGTCATGAGCACTTGCCTAGCATACTAAGACCCTGGATTCATTCCCCAAACAAAAAGAACACCTTTATAAAACAAGAAACATTACAGCCTTTCTCAGTAACTTGTTTGTCCATAGACAAACTCAAATGCCACAGTGGGGCCAGGGACTTGATAAATGTGCACATATATGCCCAGATAAGAGGGAATCTGGGAAGGCAGATAAAGAACGACAGAAGCTCAGTGCCAAGCCCTCCAGAAGCCAGGTCAGCTCAGGACTAAAAGCCAAGGGTCACAGGGCAGGGTGGGATTTGTAGCACTGGACCAACCTGCCTGCCTGGAGGCAACAGTGCTAGGACAGGAACCAGGGCCCTCAGCTGACCTTGCCATGTTCCTAGGAATAAGGGGTACCACAGGGTCAGTCATACAAGATGTATCTGGGGTGGGGCCCTGTGGTCTCTGGTCAACGTTGCCTACCACAACTTCACTTCTTTCCTTTCTTGGTGGTACTGGGGATGGAGCCCAGAGCCTTCTGTGGACTAGGCGAGTGTTTACCAGCCAGCTGTACCCAGCCCATTGTTTGCTTTTGAGAGTTTGGAGAGTGAGAAAAGCTCCCCTTTGCCAGGGGCAGAAAGCTGCTGCGAAGCTGTGTTTTGGGGCATAAGGGTCTCCAGGTTCTCCGCTGACTAGCTTTGAACCAGGCACAGGCTACAAGGACCTGGGGCTCCACAGGCTCCTGTCGCCTGAAGGGCTCAGGTGCAAAGACGCCCAGAGGAATTGACTGTTACCTAACTACCGTCCCAGCAAGTCTACACTCCTGACAGCCAAACTGCTTGGGTGAAGAACAATGAGGGAAAAGGTGAAAACTGAAAGAACAGAGCTCCCCATTCCCTTAGATGGAAAGAGGCTGTGAGAGAGGGGCTGGACCTGACTTGAGAAGGACGTGAGTTGCAAAAGGCCCTGTCTTGTGGAGGGGGATGAAGTTGCAGATGTTTTCATCTGGTGCCGAGCCCCCTTGGGGCTGGTCTTTAGCCCGAATGGAACTTCCAGATTACCACACCCCAAAGGCAGCCGTGAAGCCAAGCAGTTTTGGGACTTAGCCTTAGCTTTAGGGGAGGGGCCAGGCCTAGACATGAACAAGGCCCCCTGTGCTTCCCGCTCCCCCCCAAGAGTTGGCAAGAACACATCGTCACTGCTCCATCTCTGCTGGGGCGTGGTGACACCAATGCCAGCCCCAGGCAGTCTCAAATGCTGGCAAATGTTTGGGGAACCTGGACCGTAAGGTGCCTGCCAAGTCCCTGATGTAATGGCCATGGCTACATTGAAGGCCTTCTGGGCAGAATATGTACGCCCTTTCTGTTGCTGTGCTTTGTGCGGGACCCAGATGGCAATTTCCTAGAGGCCAGGTTTGCCCACACCTGCTGGGCATCAGCTGCCGTGCAAGGCCCTCCATGATGTCTCTGTTGCCTCTGCACCCAGGACTCACCATGGTCCAGGAGCCCTGGAGCTTTAGGCGGAGGAGGCGCCCAGGCTTCCCCATCACAGCATGGCTACCACTTCCCTGATGGTCACGTGACCTTGTCTAAGAAATAGTATCTGTCTGAAACAGGGCCCAGTTTTAGAGCTGGCTCCCAAACCAATGCGCAATCCACCTTAGCCAGCTGGAGCAGGGCCAAACAGCAACCATCTGCCCAGGGCCAGATCCAGGAGCCCAGGAAGAAGCTCACACGTAAGAGGCAGCCGCCCCAGGTGGGGTGGCAAGATGGGCTTCATGGTGCCAGGGCACTGAGATTCCTGCAGGCTGGCTCCGACTCTAACCCCAGGGTACCTCATTTCCAAGTCTAGGCAGGGAGCCGCAGGGGAGGGGGGAGGGGGGAATGGTTGCTAGGGCAGCCTCACTTGAGAGAACATAACAGTAGAGACTGGTCCAACCTTACTGGAGTGTGAGGGGGCAGAAATGAATGCATGTTTCTTTGAGGCAGGAGGAGCTTGCTCTTCTAACAGCCCACGTCAGCCTGCAGAAGGCAGGCACAACAATTGTCATGTTGTCAGGGGGAGCATGGGGACAACAGGACACCCACTAGCAAGCGAGCTGCAGGGCCTCCTGCCACATGAATGCTGCAGAGCAGTTAAAGCAGAAGCGTCCTTCACCCCCATCCCCCAACCCCACACCAAATGCTGGATACATTGAGTGAAGGAGAAACCTGCATCTAATTATGTCACATGCATAGAAACAAAAGAATACAATGTATACCCCAGGCCAAGATGCAGAAAACATTAGATTGTACTTTCAGGGGACACAGAAGGAGCCAAAGGGAGTTGTAATACTTTCATTACTTTATCTTTGAAATGGGGTTGTGCAGGGCTGGGAAGGTGGCTCAGTGGTAGAGCGCTTGCCTTGCATGCATGAGGCCCTGGGTTCGATTCCTCAGCACCACATAAGCAGAAAAAAAGTCGGAAGTGGCGCAGTGGCTCAAGTGGTAGGGTGCTAGCCTTGAGCTGAAGAGCTGAGGGACAGCACCCAGGCCCAGAGTTCAAGTCTCACGACCAACAAAAAGAGAAAGAAATGTGTCACTTAGTGTCTTAATCTCAAACTCCTGGACTCAAGGATCCTTCTCTGCTCTAAGCCTCTAGAGTGCTGAGGGATGGTGAGACTAGATATATACCACTATGCTTAGAACATTTAAAAAAAAATCAGCTGATATATTTATTTATACCAGTCCTTGGACTTGAACTCAGGGCTTAGGTGCTGACCTTCAACTTTTGTGCTCAAGGTTGGCACTCCTGGGCTGGGAAGGTGGCTCAGTGGGATGCAGGCATGAGGCCCTGGGTTCGATTCCTCAGCAAAAAGAAAAAAGCCAGAAGTGGCGCTGTGGTTCAAGTGGTAGAGAGCTAGCCTTGAGCTGAAAGGCTGAGGGACAGCGCCCAGGCCCAGAGTTCAGGCCCCACACCTGGACTCTCCCCCCCACAAAAAAAGGCTGGCACTCTTTCACTGAGCCACAGCTCCGCTTCTGGCTTTTTAGTGGTTAACTGGAGATAAGAGTCTCATGGATAGCTTTGATCTGCAACTCTCAAATCCCAGGCTCCCTGACTAGGTTGGATAATAGATGTGAGCCACTGGCACCCTGTTATTTATTGTTTTCGGGTGTACCAGTCCTAGGGCTTGAATTCAGGGCCTGGGTGCAGTCCCTTAATTTTTTCACTCAAGGCTGGCACTCTACCACTTGAGTCAAAGCTCCACTTTAGGCCTTTTGATGGTTAATGGGAGATATGAGTGTCCCAGACTTTTTTTTTTGCAGACTGGCTTTGAACTGTGATCCTTAGAGTTCAACCTCCTAAAGCAGCTAGGATTACTTAGTGTCTTAGAGCACTGCTCCAGGGTCCCTATAAGACAGCAAAACCCAAACAATGCTCATCCTGTCTTATTTAAAATGCCCTCAAGATGGGGCTGGGAAGGTGGCTCGCTTGCCTTGCATGCCTGAGGCTCTGGGTTTGATTCCTCAGCACCACATAAGCAAAAAGAAAAAAAGCCAGAAGTGGCGCTGTGGCTCAAGTGGTAGAGCGCTAGCTTTGAGCTGAAGAGCTGAGGGACAGCGCCCAGGCCCAGAGTGCAGGCCCCATGTCCGCCCCCCCCCCCCAAAAAAAAAGTGGTATGAATTAGAGCTCAAATTCTGAAATTATACCTGGAAAAAAATGGTAGAGTAACAACTTACATGTTTTTTCCTCCCTCGAGATGTGTGTGTGTGTGCGTGTCAGTACGATGTCCAGGCTAGCCTGACACATCTGGGTTTATATGCTCCTGCCTCAGCATCATATGACGCTGGAGGAAGCAGGATGTCCAGCCTTCTGTATAAACTCCTAACAGAAATCCTTCTAGCTTCTTGTATGTGATTCTTCTCCCAGTTTAGTCATCAAAACCACTGCTTTTCTGTATTGCACTGTCACTTTAAATACAGTACTTGACTTTTTTTTTTAAACTAATTTATTATGTAACTATTTTTTTTCCTCTGGGGCTTGAGCTCTGGGCCTGGGCACTGTCCTTCAGCATTTCAGCTCAAGGCTAGCGCTCTACCACTTGAGCCAGAGAGCTACATCCGTAACCAATTATTTTCAACATGTGAATACTTTGTATTCCCTCTGAAAAAAAATAAACAAAATGTCCTCATGTTTACATAGCATAGATTAGCTAACATGTGACCTCTCACAGACACCCAATTTGACTTTTGTACAGAATCCTACTGATGTAAATGCTGATACAATGTAGGCCCCATGCAGCATTGTAACACTGTAGGGAATGACCTAAGGGAATGTCTGTACATGTTTGTATTCAGGACACACTTTATTTGTGACCCAAGGTTGGCTGATTACAAACAGGTGGACCAATAGATAAGGGGGAAACAATAACTTCATTAAAACAAGCCCTCAGATCTGTGGGAAGGGATGGCAAGAAATGCTTTTTTTTGGGTGCCAGTCTTGGGGCTTAAACTAAGGCAAGGCCTAAACTTTTCTGCTCAAGGCTCGTACTCTTACCACTTGAGCCACAGCTCTACTTCTGGCTTTTTGGTGATTGATTAGAGATATGAGTCTTAAGGATTTTTCTGTCTGGGTTGGTTTCAAACTGCATTTCCTCAGATCTCAGCCTCCTGAGAGGCTAGGATTATAGGTGTGAGGTACAGGTATCTGGCATGGGACATGCTTTTTTTTTTTTTTTTTTTAATAAAACAAAACAAACCACAAAACTCCTATTTCCTTGTATTTTTGGGTCCGGTCGTGGGGCCTGAACTCCAGGCCTGGGCGCTGTCCCTCAGCTCTTCAGCTCAAGGCTAGCACCCTACCACTTAAGCCATAGCACCACTTCCGTTTTTTTTTTTTTTTTCCTGCTTATGTGGTGCTGAGGAAATGAACCCAGGACCTCATGCATGCAAGGCAAGTGCTCTACCACTGAACCACCTTCCTAGTACTCCTATTGCCTTGTAATACAAGAAAAAGTAAAGCAAGAGCACCAATAAGCACAAGGATGCTCAGTGAAAGAGGATATAAGCAAAGGAGGACCAGCCCTGTGAGTGTCACATCTTTCACCAATGTACACAGCCTACAATGTCCAACACATCCCTACCTAGGAAGAAGGCAGACAGGAGGAAAGTAGAGAATAAAAATGAAGTATTCCCCAAGGGGGATCCCATGGCTGGGAAAGATATTAAGAGTTAGGTGCCAACTATGATGTGGACAAACAAAAACTTCACTGCTAGGTCTGGTGGTGCACACATGTAATCCCAGCATTTGAGATGCAGAGGGAAGAAGACTGCAAGCGTGCAACCATCTGAACTACATAGAAAGACTGTCTTTAAAATAAAATAAAGACAATTGCTAGACACTGGTGATTCAGGCCTGTAATCCTAATTACCCAGGAAGTTAAGATCTGAGGATTGTGGTTCAATGCTAGCTCAGGTAGGAAAGTCAATGAGATTCTTCGCATGCATGCATGCGCACTCATGTACACACATACAAACACACAAGCCCACAAGTGCGCGCTCACACGCACACACACTCAATACCATTGGTCACACATATCCACAGGTTCCACAAGTTCAAATTTAATCATTGGTAGTTATAAATATTTGGGGGGAGAAATACTGTGTTTGTACTATTCAAACTTTGTTGTTTGTTGTTATTGTTGGTCATGGGGCTTGAACTGGGAGCCTGGGCACTGTCCCTGAGCTCTTTTACTCAAGGCTAGTGTGCTCTACCACTTGAGCCACAACGCCACTTCTGGTTTTCCAGTGGTTAATCAGAGATAAGAGTGTCATAGCCGGGCTGGGAAGGTGGCTCAGTGGTAGAGCGCTTGCCTTGCATGCCTGAGCCCCTGGGTATGATTCCTCAGCACCACCTAAGTAAAAAGAAAAACAAGCTGGAAGTGGCGCTGTGGCTCAAGTGGTAGAGCGCTAGCCTTGAGCTGAAGAGCTGAGGGACAGCACCCAGGCCCAGAGTTCAGGCTCCACGACCGGACCCAAAAAAAAAAAAAAGAGTGTCATAGCCTTTCCAGCCTCAGCTGGCTTTGAACTGCGATCCTTAGATCTTAGTGCCTCCTGAGTAGCCAGAATTGTAGGCGTGAGCCACCAGCACCTGCCATACAAACTTTTTCCTGTCATAATTCCCTAGGCCACTTATCTAAGGACTTACACAGCAGTCACACTGCACTGGATATTGTGTCTCAAAAAAGGATTTAAATGCTCAGGAGCACGCACGTGGGCCCCATGGAACTACTACTGTACCATATTATATAAAGGACTTGTACACCTGTGGTTTCAAAATCTAGGATACTGCAAGATGACTGCATCTTAAGAGGTGTGTGTGTGATTGAACATGACCAGAGGCTCTCCTGCTCTTGATTCCACATCATCCAGAAGCCTGGCAACTACTTCCTTCTTCCTTCTCATTCTTTGGGACACCCAACATCAGGGGGTAGAGCATCCACCCTTAGCAGCCAGGTCTACTGGGTGGCTGGTAGTTTCCTGCCAAGGCTCTCTGGGGTGCTGAAGCCACCTACAGTATTTGTAAGTTACTCAAAGAGTTGTGATAATATTGCCTTATAGGGCATTCTTAAATCTTCTTTGAGAATTTATTCATATTAAGGCATACCACCTTAAATGTAAGATTTCCTAAATTTAAAACATTTGGTGGCCGGGCGCCGGTGGCTCACGCCTGTAATCCTAGCTACTCAGGAGGCTGAGATCTGAGGATCACGGTTCAAAGCCAGCCCAGGTCGTGGGGCCTGAACTCTGGGCCTGGGCGCTGTCCCTCAGCTCTTCAGCTCAAGGCTAGCGCTCTACCACTTGAGCCACAGCACCACTTCCAGCTTGTTTTTCTTTTTACTTATGGGGTGCTGAGGAATCATACCCAGGGGCTCAGGCATGCAAGGCAAGCGCTCTACCACTGAGCCACCTTCCCAGCCCCTCTGTGAGATTCTTATCTCCAATAACCACTAGAAAACCGGAAGTGGTGCTGTGGCTCAAGTGGTAAAGTGCTAGCCTTGAGCTGAAGAGCTGAGGAACAGTGCCTAGGCCCAGAGTTCAGGCTCCAAGACTGACAAAAAAAAAAAAAAAAAAAAAATATATATATATATATATATATATTATATACCCCAGTCTGATGTATTTAAACTTCGTAAGTGCGCCGTGTGGTACAGCACATCTGTAATCCCAGCACCAGAAAGGATGAAGCAGGACTATTTTAGTGAGATCCTGTCTTAAGGAGGAAAAAAAGTGGGAGACCTCTGAAAAGAGAGCAAAGCAGAAGGGGAGGGGAGAAGAGGATTTTCTAGTCTTGACTGATAGTTTATAAATAAGCCCAGGAGGTAAAAAGATAGAAATCACTGAGAAAACTAAGTAGTCCTGAACAGATTAGAATTCACAAAACAATCAAGGTTGTTGGTTTATGATCTGATTAATCAGGAAAAGTACAGATTAAAAGACCCACCTCAAGGTCTGATGTTTACATACAGGTACCCCCCACCCCTGAACAAGGGCAGAGCAAAGGCTAAGTGGTAGACAGAACACTCCCTTCATATGCACAAATTCCTGGGATCAACTCCCCAAACTGCAAACCAAAATATACAAAACAAACTAAAGGTGAACAAACAGAACCTATAAAACCAAACAATATGCTTTAGGATTCTGGACTGCTCAAGTTTCACCCATGAGACCCTAAAGCCAAATGAGAGTTGATGTTCACCGCTGTGCTGGTCAGCTACCAACAAACTCTGAGCTTCGTTGACCCACCATCAAAAACATAAAATCGTCCAAAATCTGAGAATTTCTAGCAACCAAGATGATTGTACAAGTGGAAGATTCCACATTTGATCGTGACAGATCTCAGCCAAAGAGCAGGTGCGTGGGCATGTATAAAATTACCTTCAGGTGATGTTTACACAGTGTACAGGAGGCACTGGGGCGGACTAGTGAGCCCTGGCCTAGCAGATATGAGGACTTGGGCTCTAGAAGCATCTAGTGGCTCCATATGTGCTTAGCTGGGTGTTGGTGGCTGGCAAGTATATAGCTACTCAAGAAGCTGAGATCTGAGGATGGAGGTTTGCAGTCAGCTCTGCCAGGAAATTCTGTGAAACTCTTTACTTCCAATTAACTATCAAAAAGCCAGAAATGGTGTTGTACAAAGTGTTAGAACACTAATTTTTTTTTTTTTGGGGGGGGGGGGGGGGAGTCAGGTCGTGGGGCCTGAACTCTGGGCCTGGGCGCTGTCCCTCAGCTCTTCAGCTCAAGGACAGTGCTCTACCACTTGAGCCACAGCGCCACTTCTGGCTTTTTTCTTTTTGCTTAAGTGGTGCTGAAGAATTGAACCCAGGGCCTCACGCATGCAAGGCAAGCGCTCTACCACTGACCCACCTTCCCAGCCCCTAGAGCATTAATCTTGAGCCAAAAAAAATCTAAGGAATGGTGGGGTGCTGGTGGCTCATACCTGAGTCCTAGCTACTCAGGAGGCTGAGATCTGAGGATCACAGTTCAAAGCCAGGCTGGGAAGGAAAGTCTGTGAGACGCTTATCTCCGGTTAACCACTGAAAAGCAGAAGTGGTACCTGTGGCTCAAGTGGTAGAGTGCTCACCTTGAGCTGAGGAGCTCAGGGATAGCACCCAGGCCCAGAGTTCAAGCCCCATGACTGGGGTGTGTGTGTGTGGGGGGAGATGGAGGAGGGAATTAGCTAATGAATGGTGTCCAGGATCCCAGTTCAAGCTCTAGTACTAGTATGCCCACACCCATTCCCCAACATGTGTTTTGGCTTGAGATTATCTTCAAGATATTTCATTGTATACATACAAATATTCCAAAATCCTAAACACTTCTGGTCCCCGAGTATTTTGGCTAAGGGATCCTGGTAGAACGACAGAAACAATTTTATTGTTGCTTGGTTGTACAAGAGTTTTTTAAAAAAAAAATTCAAGGCTTTGTGCTTACTAGGCAGGTACTCTCCTGCTTGAAGCAACCATTCTGCCTCCTTTTGCTCTGGTTTCATTTGTTTGCATATATTAGCCATCCAAGGGCAAGGTGCTCCAGTTATTTTCTGAGATATGATCTATCTGGCTTTTTGTCTCGGCTGGCTTGAACTGTGTTCTATTTATACTTCCTGCTGTAGGTAGGATGACAGGTGCACTCCACCTTGCCCAGCCTTTTCTGTTGAGTTGAACGCTTTTGCTTGACCTGCAATCGCTGCCTCCTGAGGAGCATGAGCCTCCAGCATCTGGCTTTTTGGGCCAGGACCTTGCTGTGTCACTCAGGCTGGCAATTCTCCCATGATGGCTCCAGAATGCTGAGATTACACATGTGTACCACCACACCCAGCCAAAAGCACATCATTTAAATGTCAGCCTCCTTGGGTCTTTTACAATGGCTCCAGGTTTCTCATTCTATTGCTCCAGTCCCTCAGGGGAGGTTATGAGATGGTGGCCACGATACAAGGCCAATTACACAGTAGTCCCTTTTACCCTTCTGTGTTGTTGCTTCACCACGGACTCCCTAACCCATCTATATGGGGATGTGGGTAGGCACCGGGTGAAGTGAGGGTGACGGGGCCAGGCTGGCAGTTCTTATTCTCCCAAAGGGCTATGTTGGCAATCACTATTCATTAGGAGTCGATGAAGTTTACAGAATCCCTCCCTGAAGATATTCAGCCCCCTGTAGAATAACCAAGGCCCTCCCCATCACTCTACACACAACTGCATTTACAGTTCTTGTTGGTTTTTTGCCAGTCCTGGGGCTTGAACTCTGGGCCTGGGTACTGTCCCTGAGCTTCTCTTGCTCAAGGCTAGCACTCTACCATTTGAGCCACAGCATCACTTCCAGCTTTTTCTTATTATATGGTACTGAGGAATGGAACCAAGGATTTCATGCATGCTGGGCAAGCACTCTACCTCTAAGTCACATTCCCAGTCCTCAGTTCTTGCTTTTGTTTGTTTTTTTTTTTGGATCTGGTCGTGGGGCCTGAACTCTGGGCCTGGGCACTGTCCCTCAGCTCTTCAGCTCAAGGCTAGTGCACTACCACTTGAGCCACAGTGCCACTTCCGGCTTTTATCTTTTTGCTTATGTGGTGCTGAGGAATCAAACCCAGGGCCTCAGGCATGCAAGGCAAGTGCTCTACCACTGAGCCACCTTCCCAGCCCTCAGTTCTTGCTTTTGAAATGGGGTCTTGATGTGTAACTCAGGCTGACTCCTGACTAGAGCTCCTTCTGCTTTTACCTCCCAACTGCTGGAACTGTAGGTGTGCAACACCACATCTGGCTTACTTTATGGCATGTGATCTCAGAAAGACTTCTGGTATCTTACTCTTTGTGTGCCAGTAGTGGGGCTTGAACTCAGGGCCTCACACTCTTGCTTGGCCTCTTCATTCAAGTCAGGAGCTCTACCATTTGAGCCACACTCCAACTTCCTCAGAAAGACATCTGTGTTGTTACAAAGTCATCCCTCTGTGGCTCTGCTGTGTGCACTGACCATGTGAGCGACCTGGTTAGAAAGGAAGGTACCGAGACCTATCAGTGTGTGAGTGGATGTTCTGTGGGATACTTACTCTGCAGGTGGACGGTGTGGAAGGACTGGTCCTGATGCCATGTTGTTTCTCAGGAGCGACCGGGCCCTCGGGAGAGCTGGTGGGAGAGGACGAGCTCAGAGATGAGTGACTGAGGACAGAGTCGTCTTCAGGGCAGGATTCCAACACATCACTCTCTGAGATTCTGCTCTTATCCAGGGGGGTAGTGGGAGGAGAGGTGGATGGAGGAGGTTTCAAAGCCAAGATGTCCTGTAAGATCACCAGGGGCATCTTCCCCTTGAACAGGATGCCCTTGGCCTCACTCCAGCCGTCTGACTCCTGCGGAGGGCACGGTGGCAGATCCTCTGTCAGCTTGGTTGAGCTCTGTAGTAAGACTTCCTGGGAGCTGCCTTTTCCCTCTAGGCCTCCTGGTCTAGCAGGCTCCTTTATTTTACAAGGACTGTCTGAAAGGGGCTTTTCAGGAAACACTGCCTCCTCACAAAGCGCGTTTACCTCTGATGGCCTCTGCTCATCTCTGCCTTCTCTGATCCCATTAACAGCCTCCTTGGGGAAGGAGGCTTCAGGAGGGAGTTTACTGTGATCCATGGCATTGTCTGTCGGGTCATTTGAATCCTCTGTCAGATCGATGATGACCACATTCTGGGCAATGCTGGTTTTGATTCTATTTCTTAAGAAGTTATCTAAAGGACCCTTCCCATTGACCAGTTTGGGTCTGAAGTCTAGGTCAGAAACCACATGACAGTCGCTCTCCAAGTTAACCAAGGAGCGTTCCAGATGGGGGACCTTGCCATCCACAGAAATGCTCTGAGGGTGTCTTAGGTCATCAGGCTCATCCTCGGCTTTCTCCTTGGGCACAAGATTCAGGCGTTTGAATGGCAGGCGGGCTGAATCCAACAGGGAAAAAAAAGACTTTTCAGTGAAAGTGTGAGAGAATAATTGAGTAATAATATTGAGTAATCTGTATGCTGGATATTACCCATTTTGTTGGGCTTTGGGGGAATTTTATTTTCCCCCACTCATTCTGGGGCTTGAACTCAGGGCTTGAGCCCTGTTCCTAAGCTCTTTTTGCTCAAGGCTAGTACTCTACCACTTGAGCCACAATGCCACTTCTCATTTTCAGGTGGTTAATTGGAGATAGGAGTCTCACAGATGTGCTGGGAAGGTGACTCAGTGGTAGAGTGCTTGCTTTGTGTGCATGAGGCCCTGGGTTCAATTCCTCAGACCCACATAAACAGAAAAAGCTACAAGTGGCACTGTGGCTCAAGCACTAGAGCGCTAGCCTTGAGCTGAAGAGCTGAGAGACAGCGCCGAGGCCGAGTTCAAGCCCAGGCAGAGTTCAAGCCCCACGACTGACCAAAAACAAAGCAAAACAAACAAACAAACAAACAAAAAACCAATCTCACAGACTTTCCTGCCCAGGCTTGCTTTGAACCATGATCCTGAGTAGCTAGGATTACAAGCATGAGCCACCAGTAACTGGCTGAGGATAAAGGTTTTGCAGCTTTGAAATGGAGCCATAGGAGACTGGGGGTGTGCTCAGCAGTATAGTGCTTTCTATGCTTCACCTCTAGTGCCCCTAAATACATTAAAACTACTACCATCTCCATCAACAACAATAAAACTTAACCAATTGTGGTTGTCTGTCCTGTATGAGGCTCTGTGTTCCATTCCCAGCACTGCAAATATATAAACTACAACAAATACAGATTTGCCTGGCACTGGTGGCCCATATCTGTAATTCTAACTCCTCAAATCTCTAATCAAAGCAGCAAAAAGCTAGAAGTGGAGCTCTGACTCAAGTGGTAGAGAACCAGCCTTGAGCAAAAAAGATCAGGGACAGTAGTACCCAGGCAGGGTTCAAGCTGTAGTATTAACACAAAGAAATTTTTGTTGGGGCTGGGAAGGTGGCTCAGTGATAGAGCACTTGCCTTGCATGCATGAGGCCCTGGTTTCGATTCCTCAGCACCACATAAGCAAAAAGAAAAAAAAGCCAGAAGTGGCGCTGTGGCTCAAGTGGTAGAGTGCTAGCCTTGAGCTGAAGAGCTGAGGGACAGTGCCCAGGCCCAGAGTTCAGGCCCACGACCGGACCCCCCCCCCCAAAAAAAATTTTTGTTTAGAACAAAATTACCTTCAGGTTAGATAGGGTACATATAAACAAATTTCACATTTAAAGTCAGGTTCTAGCTCTAAGGTACTGTATACACAAATAAATGCTAGCTGGGGCTGGGAAGGTGGCCTAGTGGTAGAGCGCTTGCCTTGTAAGCTCGAGGCCCTGGGTTCGATTCCTCAGCACCACATAAGCAAAAAAAAAGAAAAGAAAAGAAAAGAAAACAAAACAAAACAAAAAAAAAACAAATAAATGCTAGCTGGGCGCTGGTGGCTCACACCTGTAATCCTAGCTACTCAGGAGAATTGCGGTTCAAAGCCAGCCTGGGCAGGAAAGACCTTGAGACTCCTATCTCCAATAAACCACCAGAAAACCGGAAGTGGCGCTGTAGCTCAAGTGGTAGAGCGCTTGACTTGAGCTGAAGAGCTGAGAGCAGCGCCCAGGCCCAGAGTTCAAGCCCCATGACCAACAAAAAAAAAAAAAAAAAGCTAAATTTTTTAAGTGCTACAGAAGCACTCTGGCTGTCCCCTTCAAGCTCCCCCACCCCCACCCCAACCCCAATGCTTCTACTAAGAACTCCCACAGGAGAAAATAAATGAAGGGCATGAGTTAGGAACAACATGAGAGTTAAGTTACCTTGTATTAACTTCTTAACTGGAAAAGTTGGTCTGTCTTTGCAATCCATGGCTATAAATAAAGATGTGAAAGTTAAGTTACTAAGAGATAGAAATGTTACATAAAGGTCCAACTACCTGCCAGGATTCTTAGGTAGGAATGATTTTGCCACCTTTCCCTGTCCCAAGAAGAGTATCTGGCAATGTCTGCTGGTTTGGTTGTCATGATGGCAGGAGGCTCCAGGGACACTACTCATCTCCAGTTGGAAGAAGTAAACAGGTTAGCACCCCACCCCACAAAGAACTATTTGTCTCAAAAATGTTGATAGGGCCGGGCGCCGGTGGCTCACACCTGTAATCCTAGCTACTCAGGAGGCTGAGATCTGAGAATCGCGGTTCAAAGCCAGCCCGGGCAGGAAAGACCGTGAGACTCCTATCTCCAATAAACCACTAGAAAACCGGAAGTGGCGCTGTAGCTCAAGTGGTAGAGCATTTGCCTTGAGCTGAAGAGCTAAGGGACAGCGCCCAGGCCCAGAGTTCAAGCCCCATGACCGACAAAAAAAAAAATGTTGATAGGTTGACCCCTAAATATAACCATACCTTGATTCATTTTCCTTATGGCATTCACTTTGAAATGTTTCTTTTATTGTTGCTTGTGCCCCGGCCCATAAAGCCAGCTCTTTGTCAAGTAGCTCCACACTGTACTTAGAGCTGTAGGCTCAAGTTTTGGAATTCACTAGGAAGCCAATGAGTGATACGGTAAGTAACAAGGACAATAAGTGGAATGAGGAAAGGTGGAGCTTAGAGAAGACATCCAATTACTATTTTCACAAATAATAAGACACCTCAAAACACTCTCCTTCAACTCAATCCCCTCCCATATATTACCACCAAATCTACAAAATCAGAAAAGGATTCATTTTGTTTATTTAAAGAAGTGCATGAAAAGCACATAACATCAGCTGTTCTCTAAGGTTCTTGCTGTCAAGATATAGTAAGGGAGAATATCATCTTGCACCATAATATAAAAATCTCAAGAAAAGCATCTAATAATACTAAGGTTGATGCAGAGCTGACCATAAATAGAATCGAATCTTTGGATAAATATTTTTTAGTTAGAGTAAATTTAGAAGCTCACACCTGCTAGGCGATCTGTTTTAGAAAAATCTAGGTTGGTTATTTTAAGAGGACTGTGCATATATTTTCTAAAAGCTACATGAAAATCAGACTTGAGCTTCCATTTAAAAAAAATAAAATAAAACTCAGCTGTCTGTAGCTGAAATTACCCTCTCCCTCAGCTCCAAGCTTGGAAAGTAAGAAAAGAATCTTGGTTCACATTTCCTTTCTACTCTTTTCATGAAAGAAAGATGTTTAATTTCCAAGTTTTCAGTTATAAAAAAATAAGGATTCTCCCCCCCCCCCCCGGCAAAATCATCATTTACTCTGTAGGCTTTAGCCATTTAAAAACATCTTCAGAGGGATTGGGAGGGAGAAATGTGGGGGAAAAATGAGGGAGGGGGTAACAATGTTTGACAAGAAATGTACTCACTACCTTATGTATGTAACTGTAACCCCTCTGTACATCACCTTGACAATAAAATTTTAAAAAAATAATAAAACTCAACTTCAGAACCAACAAGAACTTATTTGCATGGTTCTAGGTGTTCATACAAGGGAAACAGATAAGACCTGAGACCCTAAGTGGAGCTCCAGATCTGATATAAATAAGGAACTCCTTGAAGTAAAAAGTATATATGTGTATATACATGTATATACACACACACATATATACATATGTGTGTATGTGTATGTAGCTACGTGCATATGACACTGGTAGGAATAGAATTATCAAGTGTTCTTCATTCTGAGATCACACCCTTCCCAACAGGAACACTAAAACCTCTTTTTTATGACTGGATGGTCAGAGTGAGTGGTGATTGCCTTTTCTAATTTTTAATTCCACATCTTGTATCCCAGCTCCATGAAAGCACGTCTTCCCGATTTATTTCTATTAATTATATATCTGTAAAACTCAAGTATTGGTTCTCAAAGGGGGAGGGCCAGGTATCCCCCAGCCACCTCCAGGGACACTTGGCCACATCTGGGGGACATTTTGGTCTATTGCAACTGTAGAGGATGGGGTTGCTACTGGCATGGAGACAGGGTGGTGGTCAGGGATGCAACTCAGCACCCGAAAGGGCCAAATCCAACCGCAAATGTCAGTAGTGCTGAGACTGAGGAAGCCTGGATGCTTTGAAGTCACTTCCATCCACTCAACCAGCACACATATGATTAGGTAGGTACCAAAAAATGCGCCAAGCTCGGGGAAGTGGGGGAGGAAGGGGACGGGGAAGGGGCGGACAATGCGGAGTCGAAGATGGGGAACGGTCTGGATTTCTTTGGTCCGCCACCTCACATTCTAGGGGTGTTAGAAAAGACTCCCCTCTCCTGCAAGATGCAGAGAGGAGAAAGACACCATGTGTATCAGACGGGAACAAGAATACGGAGTCCTAGCTCCCTGGCCATTCCCCAGCTCCCCCCAAAACTCTCATTTGGCCTTGTCCTGACCCCTGAGACCAGGAGACCTCGGGCTTCACAGTTTCCGCTCCTGCTGCAAGGTCCAAGATTCTCTGGGGACACAAATAACACTCAGTTTCCCTTCTCGGCCCCACCAATCCGTCAACCACCAGAAAGCTCCGGAAAAAACGAAGGGACGCAAATGTGCAGGAATTAAAAAAAAAAGGAAATACGCATATATATGCATACATTTGGGCGTAAGTGGTCGCGGCTACAACAATGACGCCAGGGAGGGGGCCCTGCGGGTCGCGCGGAGCCTCTGGCTCCGGGCATGGAACGCCCGGCACGGAACAGCAGGCCCGGACACTCGATCAACCCCAACCGCCACCCCGGGTCCGCACAGGCCGCGCCGCCCCTTCCCCTTCAGTCCTGGCCGGAACCGACCTGTGGCCGCTGTCCCGGGGCCCGGCGCCCCGCACTCCGGCTCCTCCAGCATCGTTGCGGCGGGGGTTCGAGCACTCCTCAAGCGGCGGAGGCGCGGGCTCCACTGTGGCGGCCGCTGCTGCTCGCCCTCCCGCCCGCGCCGCTGTGGCCGCGGCCGCCGCGCTCGTATTTGGCGGGAACCGTGGCGACCCTCGCAGCCCGGGCGCCGATTGGGCGAGGCCGCGTCACGTGACAGCGCGTCTCGGGTTCAGAGTACCGCCGGAAGCAACCTCGCGAGAGCTGTGCTTCTCAGTCCTCCGTCGGCTCCTCTATTGATATTTTCGCGGGCGGGGGTGGGATGGGGGCGGGAGCAAAGGCTTTCGTCGGCTAGTCCTTGGTTGAGAGAATAAGCCCTCCGATTGGGGGTAAAAGATGTCTTATCTGAGAGTTCGGAACTGCGATTGGCTGAGCGCGTGGGATTAAAGGGAGGAGGGCCATGCTTTTTGCGTCAGGAGTGACGCAAAACTGGTTTAGGTGAGAACTTTGAAGTTTTGAGTTTCTCCTAATTAGATATTGGCTGAATGTAACTATTGCAATCAGAATAATGCATTCCTTTGGGCAGTATTGAGATTGGACAGTGTAGCTCTTCCTAGGTAGGCACTCTACCACGGGGGTTAACTGGGATTGCAGAAGTGAATTGCCCTGCCTGGACCCACTACACTAGTCTGGATAGAGCTTTAAATACATTCAGAGGGAATGAATGAATCAGACTTACATTTTAAATTCAAGACTTTCAGACATGTGTATTTCTTCTGCAAGAAGCTTTTTGTTGTTTTTTATTTCTACCGATTTTCAGATAAATCGACATTGAGAAAATTCCTCCACCTTCAACGACAAAAAGTATTTGCACACTTCTTTCTTATGACTAGGCAGTTTATGTTTGTCATTCATGAAGACAAAAACCAGTCATCACCAGGATCTGTCAGTTACTGAGGCAGTCACTGAGCCAAGGAAGTTCAAAAAATATTTGTGTGAATGCACAAATATAATTTGATGAAGTTGTGTAGATCACGGGCACTGGTGGCTAATGCCTGTAATCCCAGTGACTCAGCTCGGGAGGCTCAGATCTGAGGATCACGATTGGAAGTCAGCTTTGGTAGGAAAGTCTATGAAACTCTTAGATCCAGTTAACCACCAAAAACCAAAGTGGAGCTGTAGTTCAAGTGGTAGAACACTGGCCTTCAGGAAAAAAATAACAAACTCAAGAACAGCACCCAGGCTCTGAGTTCAAGCCCCAGTACTGGTACACACACAAAAAAAATGGGGGAAAAAACTTCATAATTCAAACTATTAATAATAGATACATTGATATCTTAAAAAGTAGGTTGGGGGGCTGGGAAGGTAGCTCAGCGGTAGAGTGCATGCCTTGCAAGCATGAGGCCCTGGGTTCGATTCCTCAGTACCACATAAACAGAAAAAGCCAGAAGTGGTGCTGTGGCTCCAGTGGTAGAGCGCTAGCCTTGAGCTGAAGAGCTGAGGGACAACGCCCAGACCCAGAGTTCAGGCCCCATGACCGGCAAAAAAAAAAAAAAAGTGAGGTTGGGGCGTTTGTATTATGAACCAAACCTTTGACCAACTACTCCACTACTTTCTAGTGAATCATTAGGAAACATCCAGCAGTTTTCTACTTCAGAAAATCATCCCAAACTGTCTGCAGTTTCATCACTCATGTTTCATTTCAAGCATTTCCGTTGTAGCCATTTTCTTGTTCCTATTTTTTATTCATTTACTCTTCAGTTAATTATTTATTCCCCATTCATTCTGAACACTTAAAAAATCCAGAACAATTGATTTAAAGTTCACTATTAGTTAAAATGTATCGACCTTGGGAGATTCTTGAACAAGGTAGCATTCTAAGAGGAGTCCTTGTTGGGCTCAAAAGATGGAGACAAGATTGGGGAAGAACGTTCAAAAGAGCAAGTAAGATTACACATCTCATAAGAAACCAGATCAGAGAAAAGCATCAGTGGACTTGCCCGGGCAGCGTTTGTGGCAAGTGTTAGGAAGATGGGAGTGTACCATTTAATTTGAGTTTCCTGATGACAAACTGGAGGGAAACTTGAAGGTGAGAACTCTAAAATAATAATATAATCATGGTTAACTGGAGTAAGAGTCTCATGGACTTTCCTGCCCAGACGGTTTTGAACCGTGATCTTCATATCTCAGCTCCCAGAGTAGAGTTTACTGCCGAAAGCCACTTGAGCCTGTCTGCCTAGAAGAATTTTAAACCTGAGCTTCCCCTCCTCTTTCCTAGATCCCTTTTCGAAATGGATTATAGATAAGCAACTTCCTTGAGACTTAGCTTCACCTCCTGCTCTCCAAGGGGCGCTGCAGCCACCATGGCCTCTCTAGGATACGACAAAAAAAAATCACACTCGTTGGTTGGAGCGGGTCTACCCTGATCCCACCATCCTCTGCGGACGGAATGCGCGTGCGCTCGGCCGCCGACAGAGGGCGCGCGTGCGCAGACGCGTGTGCCTGTGGCGCGCCCTCCGACACGCGCACGCGCACGCGCGCGCTGGCGGGCGGGCGGGTGCCGGCACCGGAAGTGTGTGGTTGCCATGTAATATCCTGGCCGCGCGAGCGCGCGAGTGGCTGAGGCGGCGCCGGGGCGGGTGTGGAAGTGGCGAGCGCCGAGTGGCGGAGGCGGTGCCGACTCGGGGGGTAGGTGGGGTGGGGGGAAGCAGTTGAGGCGCGAGAGAGGGTCAGCAGCGCCCAGCTTCCTGTAAGTTTGCACGGGACGGGCGGTTCGCTGGGTCCAGGCCTGCGGAGGGCAGCAGCATGTCGGTGGCGGGGCTGAAGAAACAGTTCTACAAGGCGAGCCAGGTGAGCGCAGGCCGGGTTTGTTTGGGGGTGTGCCGGCCGACGTTGGGGGTCCCCGCTTCCTGGAGTGCGTGTGTAGCGGGAGAGGGGGGCACCGCAGTACGGGAGGGGACTCTCGGGACCAAAGTGGCCGCGTTGGCGCGTGTCCCCGCGGGTGGGGGGGGTGGAGGGCCGCGGACGGACGGGGGTGGGGGTGGGTGCGGCGGGCCCTGGGGGAGCTCCAGCCTCCTCGGGAAGGGTCGGCTGAGCCCCTCGGAAGAGCAGAGATGCCCGACAGGCTGACCCGGAACGTGCCACCCATCAAAAAAAAACAAAAAAAAAAGCCCTCCCCTTAAAAATGTGTGTGTGTGTGTGTGTGTGTGTGTGTGTGTGTGTGTGTGTGTGTGTGTGTGTGTGTGTGTGTGTGTGTGTGTGTGTGTGTGTGTGTGTGTGTACTGCTCCTGGGGCTTGAACTCATGTCCTGGGCTCTCTATTCCTGAGCTTCCCCCTCACCCCCCGCGCGCCCCCAAGACTGGCGCTGTACCATGGAGCCACAGCTCTACTTCTGGCCTTTGGGTGGTTCATTGGAGATAAGGGTCTCACAGATTGTTCTTGTCCAGGCTGGCTTTGAGTCACAACCCTCGAGTCTCAGCCTCCTGAATAACTGCCAGGATTACAGGCCTGAGCCTCGTGGCTCAGGGGCGCCAGGCACCTTCTCCCCCAAATTCTAGATGCAGAAGCAATGAAGTCCCCAGGCTTTTGCTCCAAGCTAGACAGCCTTGGGCAAGGAAGTTTTCTATTTGGAGTGATTCTTTGCAGAAGTCTCTCATTTTGGACACAGGACCAAGTTGAAAGGGTAGTCAGAAGCCACTTCCCCGTCAACCACAACCTTCAGGCTTTTGGGATTGTTGCCAGTTCCTTAAAAAGCCCTTTCATTCTTATTTCGTTTTCAAAAAACCATGCACATAACGTGAGTGTATTTTGGATGATCCTAGATGTTTTATAAAATGCATCTTGGAGATCCTACTGGAGGTGGAATTCTCCAGCTGGGGCTTTGTTGATGCTGGGAAATGGTTTGTTCTCTGGAGTGGGCGTCCTGAGCCCTACAGGATGGTGTAGCTGTGTCCCTGGCCTCCACCCACTCCATGGCAGCAGTGCCCTTCAGTCTTACCACTCAAAATGTCCTTAGACATCATTGTAATGTCACTCCTAAAGGCAGAATTTGCCTCCCTTCTCTGATTCCCCCCCACCCCCATCCCTTTTTATTTTGTTTTGTTTTGAGGCAGGGTCTCATAGTGTTGGCCAGACTGGCCTCGAACTCTTGGGTTTAATTGTAGTCTCCTGACAGGCACATACCAGGCTTCCTTCTAGACCATCTGCACTAAAGCAAACTCCTAGTTTCTTGGGTTGTTTGATTGATTTTTGAGACAGGTGGCCACAAATTCCTAAGCTCAAGGGGTTATACTGCCTCAGTTTCTCAATAGCTAGATTGTCAGGCAGGTGCTAGTTTGCATCTTGTTTTTTTTTTAATCCGTGTGTGTGTGTGTGTGTGTGTGTGTGTGTGTGTGTGTGTGTGTGTACGTGTGTGTACTGGGACTTGAACTCAGGGCCTGGGCTCTGTCCCTGAGCTTTTTCACTGAAGACTGGTGCTCTACAATTTGTGAGCCACTGATCCAATTTTAGCTTTTTGCTGGTTAATTGGAGAGAAGTGTCTTACAGACTTTTCTGCCCTGGCTGGTTTCAAACGTAGATTCTCAGATCTCAGCTTCCTCCAGGGTTACAGGCATGAACCACCAGCTCCTGCTTTATATCTTTGATAGATATTCATATTGTTTCTGAAACCTTCTGCTACACCACAGTGAATAGCCAGTGAACATCTTGGCACCCAGGTGAGAATGATTTTGTAGGAAAAATTCCCAGAAGTTGAATACTAAATTCAAGACTACATGCATTTTACCTGTGACAGGTCTAGAGAACTTTCGTAAAGTCCAGGACCTGCTGCTCTTAAATCTGGGCAAAGCTGCAGTTTACTCTGCAAAATGCTGGATATATATGTGGTTCAGTAGGCTGGCTTACATCTCTAACCCTGTTTTTTTCCTGGTAACTTTTTTTTTTTTTTTTTTTTGGGTCCAGTCGTGGGGCCTGAACTCTGGGCCTGGGCACTGTCCTTCAGCTCTTCAGCTCAAGGCTAGCGCTCTACCACTTGAGTCACAGCGCCACTTCTGGCTTTTTTCTTTTTGCTTATGTGGTGCTGAGAAATCGAACCCAGGGCCTTAGGCATGCAAGGCAAGTGCTCTACCACTGAGACACCTTCCCAGCCCCTTCCTGGTAACTTTTGAGATAGGGTCTCCCTGTTTGCCCAGGCATGTGCCTGAGCCATGATCTGCTACATTAGGCTTCCCTTCATAGCTCCACTCATTGCTTCCAGAAACTAGTTTCTTGAACTTTTCTGCCCTGGCTCTCCTGGAACTGTGATCCTCCTGACATTGGCCACCCAGGTAGTTGGTTTTTTTGTTTTTGTTTTTGTTTTTTTGCACTCAGGGCCTTATACTTACAGAAACTATCACTTGAGCCACACCCCCAGCCCTTTTTGCTTCAGTTGTTTTTTTCAGATAAGGTCTGTATCTCTCATTAGCCATCCTGTACCATTACCCTTCTATTTAAGTATCCTGCGTAGCTGGGACCACAGTTGCATATGCCACTATGTCCAACTTATATGTTGAGATGGAACAACAACCCTTCTGCTGCCTGCTTCCCAAGTAGCTGGGATTGCAAGCATAAGCCACTTGTGCCTGATGACAGTTGTGTTTACAATTTCAAAGCCAAGAAGCCCTGAGTACCTTGATTCATGCTGGACTGTGCATCAGTGCAGATTAAGAGCATTGGATGTGGAGTTTGGGCAGATGGACTCCACAGAGGATGAGCAACCCATTGGGAATTGTTTGGGCCGTGCTGGTGAGCAGGGTCTCCCCACAGTTTGAAGGGGCCCAATGAGAAGGAAGAGAAATGAATGTCCACCGACAGACAGCTGGTGTCTTTTGTCCCTGGAGGAAAAAAAGCAATGACTAATAGTTGTCTAAGAAGAAAGGATTAGGTGTCATCTCTAGATGGCAGGTGATTGCTAAACCGTAGAGGAAGAGAGATTTAATACAGAGGAATTTGAAGGCTGTTCAACACAGCACTGCCCCATTGCTCCAGCAGGATGGAATTAAGTGGGCAAGGCCTTGGCCAGCAGGTAGGAGCCCATGTGCCCGTGGAAGTCCTTAGAAATGTGACTTGCTGGTCCAATGAGGTCTCTCCCACAGGGCAGATGATTGTGGTGATCGTAGAAGAATTCCTGCACCATGAAGTCACCTCAGAGTGATGTCTGAGGACCTTCCCCTCCCCACCCCTAGCTGTGAGAGCCTACTGGTGGTCCACATTGCTTGCACTCTGCCAGAGGCACCTGCTTAGCCTTGTGGGCCAGCCACCAGAGCCTTCTGTCTTTGGGCTTGTGGTTGGAACTATGAAGTGTACATGGGGCAGCTTGGCCTTACTTACTTGTGTAAGGATCCATTTACTGTTTCTGAATTCCGAGGCCTGTCCCGGCAAGGACTGCCAGTGGTCCTGCCAATGGACTCTGTGATGTCCAAGCTGTGGAGAATGACCCAGGCTGAATTCCATTCCCTTCCACAAGACTGTGTGCACTCCCCACCCTCCTACTTGTTCATCTGGCTGAGGATGTCCATGTGGCTTTTCTCCTCAGCCCTCTCCAGCCACTCAGCCAGTAGACTCAACTGCAATAAATGCACTGCCCTCTTTACGCAGGGGCATTTTCCCTCTTCCTGTAGGACGGTGATCTCACCCAGGGCCAGTTCGGCCCTGCAGGGCTTTTTGACAGCACCCAAGGACATGTTTGGTCACAACTCAGCAGGTGCTGCTGGCATCTAGTAAGCAGTAGAAGGAAGCTAGGAACACTGCTGAGTATCACCATGAGTAGAGCAGACCCACACCCCAAGAATGACCTGGCTCCAACTGTCCACAGCGAGGAGCTGGGGGGAGGGTCCCTGCTTTAAGGTCTGATGGAAATGAGGATAATTAAACTAGAAGCCAGAGAATCATGGCGGGCTATTTTTAGGGTAGCTCCCGAATCTTCCAGTGCCCAACCCAAAGGTAGCCTAATATATCTTGGTGGATACTATGTAAAACTCAACATCCAGATCTCTGTGTCTGCTCTGTCAGGTCTTTTGGTTTTAGTGGTGGCAGTGTGAGGGGGGAGTGTGTGTGTTTGTGTGCTCATGCCTGCATGCTTGCCTTCCCTTTTTACTTGGCTTTCTTACACATGGCTGGTATTCTACCACTTGAGCCATGCCTCCAGTCTGGCTTTTAGCTGGTTAATTGGAGATGGAATCTCTTGGATTTTTTTTTTTTGCCAGGGCTGGTCTTGAACCATGATCTTCAGATCTCAACCTCCTGAGTAGTTACCACCCCTGCCTGGTTTTTTTTTGTTGTTGTTGTTGGTTATAGGGCTTGAACTCTGGGCCTGGACGCTGTCCCTCAGCTCTTCAGCTCAGGGCCAGCACTCTATCACTTAAGCCACAATACTACTTCTGGCTTTTTCTGCTTATGTGGTGCTAAGAAATCAAACTCAGGGCCTCATGCATGCGAGGCAAGCGCTCTACCCCTGAGCCACCTTCCCAGTCCTATGGTTCTGGTATTTTTGAAATGGCAGAAGCTTGTGCCCTTTCTTTTCCTGTCATCTCACTTTGACTCCTCATCCACCCTTCATCCGGCAGAGTCTGAGACCTTGTTGGGTTGTCACAGGCTACAGAGAAGGAGCTGATGGCTCAGAGTGGGTAGAGCCAGGGGTCCTGCCTTTCAGTTCACTAGTTAGCTCAAGCATCTTCCTTCCCAGATATCAGCAGTTTTGCCCACTGAGCTTGAGAATTCCCACTCTAAGACAGGCTCTATATTCCAAAGACTTGCCAAAGTGTTGCTTCTAAATTAAGAAACAAGCCAGGTGGAGAGGGGAGCTGGATCCCAGCAGGTGAGGCTGTGAGAGGAGAGCTGCAGCCTCCTGAGATGGCCTGCACCCTCTCCACACAGCCATCACCAGCATAGCCTGTCAGGTGGAACGAGGGCCGGAAGTATGTGAGCTTTTACTTCTCTTCCTGGCCAGGGAAGTCAGCTCAGTACAGAGCCTGGTGGTACAGCCTCCCTGGCTCATGCCCTTGTAATCCACTCTAGATATGTGCCCATCTAGAAGGGGTGGGAGTGAGAGTATTTTGGGGGATCTAAGGAAATTTATACACGAAGAAAACCCCCTAGCAGGATGCAGACTCAGTTTATGTCCCACTGCACACGTGTGTTTGGGGACGTGACTTCCAGCCCCAGCCACTTGCCTGGTTTCCTGATCGCTCTTGTGGCCTGACCACATGCAGATTGGAAAGAGTAACTAAGGCTAGCACTGACAGCTGTCTGGAATGCTGAACTGACCTTTTTCTTTTCTTTTTTTGCCTGAAAGGAGGGAGAAGGTTTGAAAGGGAAAAACTTGGCAGACCTGAGTGAGGGGGAAAATTCACAACCACCACCTCTCTCTTTTTCTTTTTTTTAATGGTTGCTGGGGATGGAACCCAGCGCCTCTTGCATGCTAGGCAAGCTCTCTATCACCGAGCCATGCCTCCCTTCCTCTCCTGCTGTTTCCCTGTCCAGGTTCTGGGTTTGGAAAGAAGGCTCACTCTTCCTATGAGAAGCATAGTAGGAATAGGGGAGGATCAGATGCTGGGGACCCCTGGCCCCATCTCATGGGAAAGGCAGGAGGCAGAGTAAGCAGTACCTGGAGACATGGCTGGCATCTTAGAAGGCCCTCAAGTACCATCTGCTCTGTAAACCAGGACTGTGCCTGGAGCAAGTATTGTTTTTCCTTGATTCTTTCCCTTTGCAGTACTAGGGCTGGAGCCTAGGGCCTTGCACAATGTGGGCAAGGGCTCCAACATAGAGCCCCACCCCTGGCCCCTTTCTCGAATTTCTGCCACGTGTGACTGTTGTACATTATTAGGCCATGTATAAGCACAGAGCCAAAAGTTCGCTTCTGACTCAGACTCCTGTGTTTTCTAAAGACCAGTTGGGGCTCCGTGGGAGCTAATCGCCCTGCTTATCTGGGTGTGTGAGTACCAGGCCCTGCCATGCTTAATTACAGTCCAAGTGCCACCTCATCACCGCCTGCAGGGTGAGGGTCACAGTTCCTCCCTGTTCCACTTGAGAAGCTGGGGGCACTAGTTTTGGTTTGGTTTTGAGACTACCAAACCCAGCAATGTCCCTACCCCTCCAGCTTAGCCACCCTCGAAGCATGGATTGCATCTGGGGCCCAAGCACCCCTAAGTATCTGTGTATGTGTCATACACATTGGTCCGCCCCATTCCTCAGAGGACAACTTTCAGGTCTGGCTTGTCCAACGCAGACCTGCCCTCCCATTGTTCTTTGTGTGTGTGTCCAGTGGCCTTTGTCCCAGGAATGGGGAGCACAGTTGTGTCCTTCCTCCTTTGTGCCTCAGGCCTGTGTTCCTCTTCCATGTTGCCAATATCTGAAACCAGCCACATTGGGGAAACTTCGTGTTTGTTTGTTTTCATTTAGAGCTTGTAGCCAACTTCCCCACCTTGGCCAGGTGGGGGGTGGGAGGAAGGGAAGGCGGTCCTGTGTTTCTCCTTTCCTGGGCTGGAGGGCAGGCAGAAGCCCCAGGGCTCCAAGTCCAGTCTTAGTCACTTTTTCATGTGCCTGATGGAGTATGGGGTGCTCTGCTGGCCCCTTTTCAGAGCTGTCCCTGGAAAGCTGGAGGGAAGAATGCACAAGCTTCCGCAGCAGCAGCTGGTCTCTCTCTCCCTTCCCTCCCCCTTCCCTCCCCCCAGTCCCTGGTCTTCCGCAGGGCTGGGTTCCACAGGCGCGTTCCTGGCACTGCATTTTGGGTGCCTTTCTGCTCCTGTTTTCCATTGGGCAGTCTCCAGCCCCCACAGGCTTCTTCCTTCTTTTCCATTCAGCTCCTAGAAAAACCTGCTGACTAGGCCCCTTGCAGGGGCCACGCAAACTTCCCAACCCGCCGGGCAGGAGGCAGGAAGACAGACGCACTGTTTCCTTCCTGGCCCTGACGCAGCACTGCCGCTGGTCACTTGGGAAAGGACTCCCTGGACAGTGGTTACGGGGTGAACTGGGGGTTCATGCTGTGTGCTAATACCTTGGGTGCGAACATCTACATATAGTGTTAAGTACCCAGGCAGGGAGTGGCAGGGTAGGGGCTTGCCCTTCCCTGTCACCTCTGCCTCCACCCCACTGTCTTCCTGGACCCCCAAATGGTGGATATCCCACTCAAAGTTTCACATTCATGTCCATCATCAGGGACTGTATTTCTATTCAGTGCTGTATCTGTTAAGCCTGGTCCTTGACCCATCCCACTACTCCCTGAAAGGCAGATAGCAATGACCTTGTGAAAGTAGACCCTAGCGGGAAGAAGAGAAGAATGCCCCCTCCCCCTCACCTGGAGGGAAGTCCCAGCACTCCTTCCTCCCTCCCCTCCCCATTGAGAGGATCCTGGGTTCCTAAACCCTGGTCCCACCCTTAAATCCCATCCTGGCCCTACATGTAATGCACCTAAGTCAAACCAGTCTGCTCTGTCTGCTCTGCTCAGGGCCCTTCCCCGTGTCCTGTACTCTGTTCTTCCCGTGCCTCTTACCTCCCTAACCCTGTCTTCTCTGCTTCCCACCTCCCTGCCTGCCTCCTCCTTTGTCCTCAGCATCATCGGAGGACCACTGCTTAAAGTGGGTCCTTCACCCTCTAAGCATTGGTGGCTTACATCCAACGTGCTGGGTCAGAAGAATATCGGCAGGCTGAGTTTGGTGACACACATCTGTAGTCCCAGCACTCAAGAGGCAGAGGCAGGAGATCCAGGCCAGCCTAGGCTACATAATAAGACCTTGTCTTAAAAAGAGAGAGGCGGGGCTGGGAAGGTGGCTCAGTGGTAGAGGGCTTGCCTTGCATGCCTGAGGCCCTGGGTTCGATTCCTCAGCACCACATAAGCAAAAAGAAAAAAGCTGGAAGTGGCGCTGTGGCTCAAGTGGTAGAGCGCTAACCTTGAGCTGAAGAGCCGAGGGACAGTGCCCAGGCCCAGAGTGCAGGCCACATGACCAGAACCAAAAAAAAAAACAAAAACAAAAAGAGAGAGGCATGGGGTGCTGGTGGCTCACACCTGTAATACTAGCTACCAAGGAGGCCAAGATCTGAGGATCATGATTCAAGCCACCCCAGGTAGGAAAGTCCATGAGACTTATCTCCAATAAACCACCAGAAAACCAGAAGTGGTGCTTTGGCTCATGTAGAGCCTGAAGAGCTGAAAGACAGCATCTAAGCCCGGAGTTTGAGCCCCATGACTGACTGGGGGGGGGGGGGGGTATGTGGCTTCGTGGTAGAGTGCTTGCCTAGCATTCATGAAGCCCTGGGTTGGATTCCTCAGTACCACATAGAAAAAGCCAGAAGTGGTGTTGTGGCTTTCAGTTGTAGAATGCTAACCTTGAGCAAAAGAAGCTCAGGGACAGTGTGCAGGCCCTGAGGTCAAGTCCCAGGACTGACAGGGGGAGGAGGGGGCTTATGCCTGTAATCCTCAGGAGGCTAAGATCTCGGGATCATGGTTCAAAGCCAGCCCGAGCAGGAAAGTTCATGGAATCTTCTCTCTAGTTAACCACAAGGAAAACTGGAAGTGAAGCTGTGGCTCAAGTGGTAGAACACTAGCCTTGAGCACAAAAGCTCAGAGACAGTACCCAGGCCCCAAGTCATGCCCAAAACTGGCACCAAAGGAGAGAGGGAGGGGGTGGGGGAGCATGAGTGCACCAGGTGCTGGTAGTGACTCAAGAAGCTGGATCTGAGGATTGAAGTTCAAAATCAGCCCAGGCAGGAAAGTCTTACCATGAGACTTTTATTACCAATTAACCACCAAAAAGACAGAAATTATACTGTGGCTTAAATGGTAGAGAACATTGGACAAAAAGAGTTAAGGGACAGAACCCAAGGCCCTGAGTTCAAGCCATGGGATGGGGGGCATAAAGAGGGGGGGTAGAGAGGGGAGGGACAGAGACACTGACAAGAAGTTCTGCTTTCTGGGACCTTCCTCAGAGTGAGAGGGGCTGCCCCTCAGTGTGGTCTGTGGATGGCTGGCATCAGGTCTGCCTGAGTTGGGCTCCAGGGAGTCCAGGGAATTGGGTAGCCAACGAGACCTTTGAGAACTTGGTTGCAACAGGTCTAACTGGTCTACAAAGGAGATCAGAAAAGTCAAAGACCAGACGGCCTTTTAGCTTAGGATGTGCCTTGAGCCCTTGGGGGGCTATGACCAGGAGTGCACTGACAGGGCCGGAGGGTCCAAGTTTAACACAGGGCCATAGCAGGCCCAGGATACACAGTAAGTGTATTTCCTTCTCCTCGAAGGGGCTCAAACACACCAGGTTTGCACGTACAGGCTGGCCTACTTGTTCCAAACCGGACTACTCCCTGTTCCCCAGAACCTGCTCCCCAGGTCCAGTTGGCCTGGCTTCTACTTCCCTCTCTTGAGCCTCACCCGAGCCTGGCATCCACACCAGGGTCCTGTCAGACTCCTTCTGTGGACGCCTCCTGCCTGTTGTCCTGGTTCTCTTTGGGGATCTCGGGTCCTGTCTGTGGGCCTCCTGCTTCCCACCACATCTTTATACCCACCTTCCAGCCTGTGTCCACATGCCTCCACTCCCCTGGCTCCCACCTCACAGGTGTCTGTCCAGCCTGCAGGTAGCAGTCCACCCAGTGCCATCACTCACTGCCAGCACTTTGGGTACATGCTGCATGCTCTGTGACTCCATACGTCTCATGGGTGAGCTCTTTTCCTTTGTGATAAGCTCACCTACTAAAACAGTTTAGAAAAGTCTGGCTGCATTATGGCCATTGGGTGAAAACCCTGCCCAGTAGCCATGAGTCTCTGGATTCCCAGCCCCACAAAACAAAGAGGGAGAGCCTTGTCTTCTTCCCTGTCAGTCACAGCCAGTGGGGCAGTAAGAGCAGTGGACCTAAACAGAGGATAAACAGAGGTTGAGTCCTCAGATGTATCCTGTACTAGAGCTCATTGTCTTGTTAGGAATCCGGCCTCCCGACCCCCCATTTCTCCTGGCTGAAAGCATCTTCAAAATCATTGTGGTAAGGGTAACTTACATTCTGCAGTATATGCAGTGCGTTTTGTGTGTCTTTTCCCATGTCAACTCCAACCCTATATCAGGGGGTCCTGCAGACTGCTTCCCCTCAGCTGACAGCTGTAGGTCAGGTAACTTGGTGACAGCCAGATCCCTGTGAGACCTTGAGTCAGGCCTGGCTGGCTGGGTGTTGCCATACTGATATTCCTATATATTATTCCATGGCTTTGGCTAGTAAGCCACAGTCCAGCCCTGTTTTCTCCTTGTTGGTTTGGTTGTTTTGTGTGTGTGTGTGTGTGTGTGTGTGTGTGTGTGTGTGTGTGTGTGTGTGTGTGTGTGTGTGTGTGTGTGTGTGTGTGTGTGTGTGTGTGTGTGTGTGTGTGTGTGTGTGTGTGTGTGTGTGTGTGTGTGTGTGTGTGTGTGTGTTGTCTTCTATGGTACGGGGGATCAAACCCAAGATATAATAGTTGTGAGTCCCAGCCTTTTCCTTATTAATGTAATTAATTGTACAAAGGGGGTTCACTGTGATATCAAAGCATATAAAGTGCTTTGATCAAATTCACTATTGCTCTTTCTTGACCTCTCACCCTTCTAAAGAGGTTTACTGGGTTATGTTACATTTACTTACCTATAGCTGTAGTTTACTTCTGTAATATTCACACACGTTCCTCTTATCCTCTCCTTTCTCCCTCCCCACCTATCCATCCACCCCCCACTCCAGTACTGTTTTACAGTCATGCCATATTTTTTTTTTTAGGTCTACATGCCACATATGAGTGGAAACATGGTTGCTCGTCTTTCTAACCTTGGTTTATCTTACTTGTTTTTATTAGCCATGGGGCTTGAACTCAGGGCCTGGGCGCTGTCCCTGAGCTTTTTCACTCAAGGCTAGCACTCTACTACTTTGAACCACTGCTCCACATCTGGTTTTTGGGTGGTGTTGCCTGGGCCGATTTTGATACGTGATCCTCAGATCTCAGCCTCCTGAGTAGCTAAGATGACAGGCGTGAGCCAGCGGCATCCAGCTAAGTTGACTTACTTTGATGATCCTCTTTGGGCTGGTGGAGTTGGCCCAAGCAAGCACAAGGCCCTGAATTCAAACTCTAATATGTCAAAAAGAAAACCTCCCCAAACCCTCCAGTTCCAGTTGTAATTTCATTCTTCTTTTTGGCTAATACATTTTCTTTACCTGGTTGTTGGTTGTTGGTGCACTGTGGTGAATAGTGCCACTGTAACATGGTGTGCAGTGTCTTCTTGCATGTTGCTGACGTTTCTCTGCTGTGCACTCAAGAGCTGCAGAACAGGACCATGTGGTGGTGGCTCTGCTTAGTTTCTTGGGGAACTTCCATATTGATTTCATTAGTGGCTTCGCTGATTTACATTCCCAAGATTGATTCTTACCCATATTTTCCCACCTGCATTCATTTTTCTGTGTGTATAGATTCCTTAATAGTCCTGCTTCCTTTAAGCAGGGCAATTCTGTCATTTTGGGGGGCTTAACTTGTTCCCTGGAGGACCCTACAAGGACCCTGCATATCAGTTTCCCACTCATGTCCCCCCTGCCCCTCTCCTCACCCTGCACATAGCAGTTAACACCCAGGCTTCTACTTACAAGTGCTTTCTGTTTGGGGACACCCTGGGTACAATCTCTCCATCCTGACCCACTCTGGCCTGGTTCCCATCTTTCCTTTTCCCTGGGGGTGAAACTCTTCCTTGCTGTCATTTTAAGAAGATTTGGAGACATCATAACAAAACACTTTGAGTTAGTCTAGTGCTTCTTGCTTTCCCCCTTCCTGCCACTCCATCAGCCCTGAGTCTCACCCCCAAGAAGAAACAGGAGTCGCTGTGGGCCCCCCTGGGTGGGGCTGATATGATGGTCTGATGTCATTTTTGCCTGGTGTTAGGGCTGTTTTCCCCAGGCCCTCTGGGAAGCTCTATCCTGGCACACTCTGGGCTGTGAGCTTTGGAGCTCACCTGCTAGAACGTTGTAGGTTCCCAGGAGAAGCTGTGGAGCTGGAGGGTGCTGGGAGGAATTGGGAGCCCCAGGTGTGGGGAGTACCCTCCACTGAGCCAGTTACACTCAGCCCACATACCACAAGGGCATGTCCCTTCCTTGCTAAGTGTGTGTCATGAGGTGTTTCCCACCTCAAGAGGCACCAAAGGGATGACAGCCATAGTCCGTGCCCACCACCCAGTATAAATGAACCACAAGCATCATGCCGCCCTGTGAGCAGGAAGGAGGCAGTACTATGTCTGGTCTGCACCTCACTGAAATGGGCTGTATGGTTGGCTGGTTCTTTGGAATTGCTTCTCTGGCTGGGTGCTGTTGGTGGGCTGCAGGGGCTGAGTTGGTGGCACTCTGACCCGGTGCACTTAGCTGCTCTGTGGCTTTCTCTCAGGCCCTTGCACAACCACTGTGCATCCTTCCTCCTGCAGCCACATATGGGGTGATATGGGGGAGATGCTCAGAAGAGCTTTCCCTCGTTCCCCAGTGGGCGGGAGGAGGAGCCTGGGGCCTGTGTCAGGTTAAGAGCCTGCCTGCCTTTATGTAACCATGCAGGCCTTTAGGAGTCCTAGCCTGGAAACAATACAGCTCATCTGACTTGTGTGACCTAAAACTTTGGCCCCAGAGCTGCGGGGTGTCAGGTGTATGGGTACTTGTAAGGTGTGATATTTCAGCTGCCCTGTGCTGTTTGTGCCTGGGCTCCTGGCCAGCAAGGTAGGGGGGCGTTCGAAGCCAGGGTCTGCACCGTGTGGCCTCACATCTGGGGGAACTGAGGGCAACCATGCCATTCCCTGCTCTGAGACCTCAGTTTGGCCTGTGAAATCCCGCAAGAACCTCTATTTTCAGTTTGTTCACTCAGAGGCTGAGTCCCCTAAAATCCTCTCCTCCTAGGTCTCCTGGGCTCCCCAGGACTTAGCATTTGCAAATACTTTTTTTTGTTGTTGGTCGTGGAGCTTGAACTCAGGGCCTGGGCGCCGTCCTTGAGCTTTTTTGCTCAAGATTAGTGCTCTGCCACTTTGAGCCACAGGTCCACCTACGAGAAGGTAAGTCTCACAAACTATGAGGCTGCCCAAACTGGCTTTGAACCACAACCCTTAGGTCTCAGCTTCCTGAGTAGCTAGGATTGCAGGCATGAACCACCAGCGCCCAGCTTGCAAATACTTTCTGAGATTTACTTGTAGTGCCAGCAGCATGAGCTCACAGCAGCGAGGGCCTGGGTGAAAGGGCAGCTGGCCGCTTGCCCCAGCTCTGAGCTAGCTATACGGTGGCACCTTTCTTTTTCAGGGCTAGGGTTAGACTTGACCTTGCCAGGCCAAGGGCCTACCTGCACCCCAGGGCATCTTTTCCGCAGTCTATTTAGTGCCACACTTCTCATACTCTTGTGTGTTTGGTTGGTGATTTTGCTGTTTGGGACTCACGCACCATCTAGTGTTCCTAAGGCACCAAGGCTGTGACTAGCATCACAGAGAAAAAGTATCAGAGAACCTTTGCTCTGTGAGGAAATAAAAGGGGTTCTTCCCTATGCACAGAGCAAGGCCACGTACTGACCCCTGATGAAAGCATTGTGTCCAGAGCCTCACGGAGCCCTGGCCCTGTGCTTCCCCGAGGGTGAGGGCCAGCTGTGCGTCAGCTTTGCGCTTCTGTCACAGAAGACCTGAGGCCATTAGGCCATGGTGGGTGACAGAGCTACAGGTGGCAGACCTGTGGGGTGGCTGCTCACCACGGCAGCAGTGTGTGGCAGAGCAAACAAAAAGGAGAAGGGCTGGGGCCCCCCATCCCCTTGCAGGTCCACCCTAAAGGCCTCCCCAGGGCCATCCCTTTATGTTTCACCACCCCCTGACAGTGCCACCCCTCAGTGCCCAGGCCTCGCGGGGACACTCCACACAGCCCAGCAGTGGTGTGTGTGCCAAAGTGAGCAAGGTTAGGACCCAGCGCTGACCACCAACGTAGGTGACATTGCCAAGAGTGGTGCTTCCTCTGACTTCCCTCAGCTCTTCAGCTCCACAGAAGTTGGCCCCAGGGGCCCTGGAGTCCCACCGTAGGGACCAGCAGACCCAGCACTCCCTCAGCCATTGCCGTTTAACTAGAATGTTCAGGTAACCCTGTGGCTCTGAAGCCCTACAACAGGGTCCTGGCCATTGTGTTAAAAGCCCAAACTGTGGAAAGGGTGGTGGGCACCTCCAAGCTCCACAATGCTCTCCTACCCTTGAGCCTACAGGCCCCAGCCACACTCCGGTTAAATCGTACAGCCATGCTTCCAGGGCAGCCCCATGTTTCCTTTTTCCTGCCTTTCTGTCCCCAGCCCTGCCCTCCTCCTGCAAGCACGCAGGGCCTCCCTCCTGCACTCACTCTTCCTGGCATTCATGTGTACACTCAAGTTCCACATACTCACCTTTCTTCCTCTCCTTCACCTGGCATGGAAAAATAACAAATAGCTGTTGCGTGAACAGGAAGGAAGGTTGGACCTGACCAGCTCCTGACTGTCAGCCCAGGGCAGGAGCTGTTCCAGATGTGCGTGGTGATGGCTCAGACTGATGACAAACAGCCCTGGGGGGAGGCGCCCTCCTGTGTGGGAAGGACACCGGGATGACACACAGGACGCAGCGTTGGAGGACAGCTGGAAATGGATGTAGGAAGGAATGAGGAGGAGGGAGCTGTCGCCAGGATGGCACGCACCCTGTCCTGGCATCTCTCCAGGCTCCTGGGGAGGCCCGAGCTGCCCTCTGCTTATGCCCGGGATGGGGGGGGGGGCTTTTCTGCCAGCCTCCACTGGTCTTGGTGCACATTCCTTGTTGCCACTTCACAGGTGCTCCCCCAGCCAGCACCACATGTGTCTGGGGCATGAGCCTTGCTGTGTTGCACTGGTTCTGGGAGTTCTGGCAGCTTCACTCCCTGACCTGGGGCTGGTGGGGTCGTATACCCCTGTAATGCCTGTACTTGGGAGGCAGAGGAGGCAGGAGGATCAAGAGTTCCAAGCCAGCCTGAAACAGAAGGGTCAAGCAGTGCTGGCTCATGCCTATAACTAAGCTACTTAGGAAGCCAGCCTGGGGAAGCAAAGTGGAGGAGACTGCCTCCAGTTAACCAACAAAAAGCTTAAATGGTGGAGCATCCGCAATCAGCAAGCAAGACAGTCAAGTGTACAAGACCTTGAGGCCAAAGCCCTGTGTGAGCAAAAAAGGAAAGAAGGGTCGCCATGAAGCCTCTTCACAGCAGCCATGTGACAGGGCTAAAGCCCCTCCTCACTCTACCCTCAGGACAGACTCCCCCAGCTGACACTCAGCTTAGCGGAGAGCGGCCAGAGTTGGTAGGGTTGTATAGTGTTTGTGTGTGTGTGTGTGTGTGTGTGTGTGTGTGTGTGTGTGTGTGTGTGTGTGTTGATGTGATGCTGGGGCTGGAACCCAGGGTCTCCTCATGCATACCAGGCAAGTGATCTACTGCCCCCAAGTTTGCACTCTGCTTAGACTGACTGGCAGTGCCAAGCATAGCCTGTGGTAGAGCTACCAGGCCAGCCACCTGCCTGCCACCTGCCCTTGCCTCATGGCTACACTGCTGTTTTGACCTGTTGCTGATAGCCCGCCCAAGGGCAAAGCTGTTCACTTACTGTCTCAACAAATATGATTCCAACCAATATGCTTTGCCCGAGCCCTTACTGGGTGTGGAGCTATGTCCACCAGCCCTGCCAGGCGCCCACCCTGCTGGCTGGAAGCACCCGTTCGGGTGGGCTCCATGTGGGTGTTACTCAAATGCACATTGGCCGTGGTAAGGAAGTCCTGGGGTGCCTTTCTCTCTGTGGCCTTTAAGGCTCTCTTAGAAGGGAATAGCCCCTGCCCACCCGGAGCCTCCTGGGTTGGTGTGCGCAGGCATCCCTCCTAGGGCACAAGGGGCAGCTTTGTGGAAAGGAAGGCCACCCCCAGGGTGAGTGGAAGGGCAGAGCAGCCCACAGCTAGCTCCCTCCTCTGCCCAGGGCGTCTCCTTTCTGAGTTTCCCCCAGCCAGGCTTTCAGGCCTGACTCACTAGGTTAAAGGGCAGCATTAGTGGGAGCACCATGACCCTTTGCCTGGGGCCGATGTCCAGGGACTGGGGCTGGATGGCAGACCCCAGTGGGGGCAGGGCGGGGTGGTGCTGATTGCAGGGTACTTCCCTCCCCTCACCCTCCTCTTACCCCACACTGTCCTGGGGCTGTGACAGCCCACTGTGATGGATAGATGACCTCAGCTAGAGCCAGCTTCTCGGGCCCACAGGAGGGGCCTTGGAGGAGGAGTCCTGTCCTCTGGGCTGCCCAGAGCTGGGGTACATTGCGTTCCCCTAGATATCCCATCATCACTGGGTGCTAGGTTCTCAGGGAGCGCTTCCTTGCGTTGGAGGCTGTGCTGACTTGAGAATGGAATTACAGCAGTGGGAGATGGGCAGGGGCTGGAACAGCCTCTGTGAGCAGGGCACAAGTCCCCAGCAGGGGGGTCACACTCTCAGAACCGCAGGGCAAAGACTGTGTGTGGGGTGCAGCAGTGGCCAAGTCCCTCCTCCAGCGAGGAGGCAGGGGCTAGTCATTCAGGAGAGATTCAGACCAGGTTTCTCTTTAATTAGGTCTTTAAAAGTAGAAGGAGCTGGGCGCTGGTGGCTCAAGCCTATAACCCTAGCTACTTAGGCGACTCAAATCTGAGGCTCAAGGTTTGAAACAAGCCCAGCAGTGAGTCTCTTATCTCCCACTAACCACCAAAAACCCGGAAGTGGAGCTGTGACTCAAGTGGTTGAGGGCTAGCCTTAAGCAGGGAAGCTCAGGGATAGCGCCCAAGCCTTGAGTTCAAGCCCCAGGACTGACACGTACACAAAGGTAGAAGGGTCTTAGGCTTGGAGAGGTATTATCTGTGTTCGCACTGGCGAGGGGCTCTGGGCCTTGATCTGCCACCTGGCTTTCTAGTCCTGAAGGGAGCACCTGACCCTTGGTGGGACCCCCCCCCCCACCTGTGCCCGTCTGCCTCCTCCCAGGGTTTAATGCAGGTGGTGTGGGTGGCACTTTCCCCAGCTCTGCAGTCCCCTGGGATGGCCAGGCCCCATTTCCAGGCTCTCCTGAAGAGCCTTCTGCATCAGCCCGCCATCGATGAAAGATCTGTTCTGGGACACACCTCATCCTCCCTGCGCATGCGGGGACAGCATTGTACCTTGCAGTCCCCAGCAGGTGCTCACGGCGCTCATGCCTGGCAGGGCCCCCAGGGATTCATGGCTTCATTTGTTTGTGGCTTCAGTTTCTCCTTTTAGAACTTTTCGTCTGACATTGATTTTTTACCAGCATTTGACCCACAGCCTTCCTGCCTTAACCCCAGGTTGAAAAACTTAAGTGCACCCAGCTGATTTCTGTCTGGGCATTGTTGCTCTGGAGAACATTCCAGATGCAGCTTGTTTCTAGGAGAAGCTTCTCTGGCAGCCACTGCACCTCAAGCTCAGCTGGGTCTTGAGGCCAAGAGCTGTGTCTCCTCAGTGTCTCTGTGAGGCCAGGGCCAGCTCTGCTGAGGCGCCTGTGTTCTTCACAGGACCCGGAGCTTTGCCCTCTTTACCTGGCCGGCCGTGTCCTGGGCCGAGCCACCTTCCCAGGTTGGGGGTATCTGGTGAGACCTGCCTCTGCCTGTGCTGTTGCTGGCCTGAGCTGCCACGTGGGCCCCACATGCTGGGGACTGGAGCTCCAGGCCTGCCCTGCCATAGCAGCCCCTCTGGATATTGTCCCTGTGTCCCTGGGGTGCAGGGATGGAGGGCCGGCGCCTGCCTGCAAATCTGCTCCCCTGTGTGGCGAGCATAGGTGTTCCTGGGCTGGGCCCTTTCTGTAGGTGGAAAGGAGTGCGGTCTCTTGCATGGTCTGCCGGACCAGCCCTGGCACCCTCAGAGCCAGTGTCTGGCTGGCCAGGAGTGCCAGAGTTGCTGTGGCTTGGTACTTCTGCCTTCTGGGCAATCCCTGTGGTTTCAGTGGAAACCCCAGGAATGGCTCGCATTGGAGCTGGACCTCAGCCAAGCTCATGTAGATAGGGAGCAGGTTCCCCACAAAAGTCCCCAGGAGCAGTGAACCATGGGCCTGCTGATGCCACACCCCAGCACAGTGTGAGGACAGCCCATGGGCCAGGTCCTGGGCTTTGGGAGGACAGCTGCCCAGGGCCCCTTCTGGGTTGAGTTGCTCAGCCTGCCCTATCCTCCACCAGCACAGGGGACAGGCCAGGCGGGTGGGCAGCCTCACCTCCCTATTTCTGGGACTGCAGAGTCACCTCCAAGGGAGGAGCATTGGCCAGTGCCTGCACCCAGCTTGGTTACGGCAGGGACTGGCCATCAGGAAAGGGCCCTTGCCACACCTGTCCGGCTCACTCCAGTGCTTGCTCCTGTGGGCAGCAAGAAGGGGAGCTGGTCCCTGCCAGCTATCAGCTCTTAACTGCCAGGTAACACCCCGTGGGCCAGGTGCTTTGGGGCCCTGAGGGGTGCCTACACTGTGCAGGTGATGGCAGAAACCAGAGCCACGGGCGCCCTGCCACCCAGTGCACAGTATGGGCACAGGAGAGAGCTGGGTGTGAGGCAGGGGTGCAAGGCTGGTGAGACCAAGAAGCAGTGCTGAGGGCCGTCTGAGGTCAGGGGGCAAGGGTGAAGCTGTTGAGACACTGGGCCCCGGGGGGGATTGTTCCATGTCGCTGCTGGTGGGGCGAGGCCCGGGCAGCAGGAAGACAGCCTGACAGGCTCCTTGATCCCAAGCAGCCAGGAGAGGAGCTTCAGGCCATCTGGCACCCACCAGGAAGCCGCAGCATGGCAGATGATGTCCTCAGGCTGGAGATCAGCCCCAGCGGTGCCAGGCTTCCACAGCTGGTGTGTGCTTTCAGTCTAGGGGGTGTGAGGGACCTAGGCTCTCAGGACCCACGCCAGTAGGCCGCCAGCCCAGGCCCAGGGGACTGCTGCCTCTCCCACCAAGAGAACACCCTGGGCCTGCAGTGTCCTGTCCTACTCTCACCACCAGTGTTTGGGTCCACAGACACCTTCAGAAGCCATGGAGGGCTCGCCCGGGACCTAACCAAGTAGCACTAGCAGCGCCTGGTCAGGAGTCCCCACAGGAAGGAGCTCCATTCCCCCACAATGGAACTCCAGTGGGCTCCAGCACATCAGGGACATGTGGGCTCCTGCCCTGGGGTTCCATCTTGGCAGGGCATTACCTCCCCTATTTCAAAAGAGGAGCATCTCCAGGCATCAGCACCCCAAATACTTAAAAGAGCTGGTGATGCGCAGTTGTTCTGATCACCCTGCTTCCAGCCTGACCCACCACCACCGTGGTATTCCAGGGCCTTGTACACACACACAGACACAGACACACACACAGACACACACACAGACACACACACACAGACACACACCACACACACACACACACACACACACACACACACACACACACACACACACACACACACACACACACACACACACACACACACACACACACACACACACACACACACACACACACACACACACACACACACACACACACACACACACACACACACACACACACACCCTGGTGCTGCTCCATTTAGGAGACATTCCAGGCTACAGCAACCAGAATCTCTGCAGTTCCGTCACGTGGAAGCTCAAGGCCACCCAGTGCCAGCGCTGCCCCTGAGGCAGGCATGTCCTGGTGGAGCCCCACGTGAGGGCCTGGCTCTGCACATCCTCTGGGTGGCACTGGGGGCACTGGCAGGCTCCTCAGCAGAGCTCAGCTCCCTTCTGAGAGCCCAGCACGCCGCCAGTGGACACCTGTGATATCCTGCCCGGTGTCCTTGAGTCAGGAGCTGGGGCACAAGCAGGGCTGACCGCTGCTGGGGCTTGGTGTTCAGCGGGCAATGATTGTCATAGGAAGTAGGGAGGCAGCACTCAGGAGTCGAGGAATGGATCCACGCTCCCTTCCTCCCTTCCCACCCCCTCATCCCCGCCAGGGATGGTCTGGGGGCCTCCCTCGGCTCAGCTCCATTATGCCCATGCTTAGCCATCTAATGCCTGCTCCCTTGCGATGGTGCTACTGCATGCCCCAGCTCCCCTGTGCGCATAGCTCTCGTCCTCACGCCTGGGGGCTGTTCACCTGCAGTCTAGAGCTCTAGGGCCTTTGGGGGCGCTTGTGGTGGTTTTGTTTTAGCCACACCTCCAAGCCTTTTAGGTTTTTAGTTATTTTTCATGGAAGGGCTTGAGTTTATGCCTGGACCATGATCCTCCTAGTCATGCCTCCCACAGAACTGGGATCACAGGTGTGCAGCGCCACCTCTGGCTTGTTGGTTGAGATATGGGGTCTTTTTGCCTGGCTTAGACTTGAACTGTGATCCTCTCAATCCCCACCTCCCAAGAGCTGGGGCTAGAGGCGTCAGCCGCTGTTCGGAGCTCCCTTTGAGTTCTCCCATCTTTCTGTAAATGGGGCACGGTGAAGTAGGTATGACGGGTAGCACAGTCAATGCCTGGGCCCTGCATGGCCCCCCTGAGGTGGTGCTCTTGTCTTCCCTGTGCATCCAGGGCCATGGTCCCTGCCACCTCTTCCGTGTCACTCTTCTGCCTTGTGTTCTTTCCTCCATCTGCCCAGGGGAAACCTCAAGGCCAAGACAGAGGCTCACGGTATCCATGGACACAGTCAGTCATGAAGATGGGCTAGTACCAGCCCATGGTTGTGGTGGACATGAGGCAGGCCATCTGTGGACAGCAGTCAGGCTGGAGGATGGAGGGAGGACCCCTCACCCACCGTGGTGCTGTCCTTATCTTTGCCCTATGTGGTTCCACAGGAGCCCTGGGAAGCCCTGGCCTCCTCACAAACCCCAGCCTCCTGGCCACTGTGTGCCTCTCCCTTAACTCCTCGTCGTCGATGCTGACTTGCCCCTGGCACCAAGCGCGCAGACTGGCCCACTTATTTTCCATGTCTTATTGATCGGGTTTCCCTGCCAAGATGATTAAGTAGCCAGGCTTTCCACTGGTTTTAGCCAAACCAGGCAGGATTGGAATTGCTCCCTGGGACACCGCCAAGTGGACGCCACAGGCGGCTGGCAGAGTACCAAAGGCACCTGCCTGGAGAGAAGTCCCACACCCCACCTGGCTTGCCCCTCACAGCCCCCTGATCAGGCCTGGCACATCTTCCGGACATGCTGGGTCTGTGTCTCCAGCACCTCCTCCTCTCCTTCCTCATGCTTATGTGGTGGCTACAAGTCCAGCACTCTGGGTAATGCCAGCCTTTGAAAGAATGTTGCTTTGTCTGATTTGCTCCTTTAAAAAAAAAAAAAAGTCTTTTTACTGGGGTGGCATGGAACTCAAGCCCCACACTCTAAGTAGGTGTTCTGCCACTAAGAACATACCCTTGCCTTTCATTGTTATTGTTGGTTTTTACCAATACCTGGGTCTGAACTCAGAGCCTTGAGCTCAGCTTTCTTTCTTGGGTGACACTCTACCACTTGAGCCACTCCCTCCTGTCTGGCTTTTTGCTAGAGTCTTTTTTTGGGGGGGAGGGGTCCAGTCGTGGGGCCTGAACTCTGGGCCTGGGCACTGTCCCTCAGCTCTTCAGCTCAAGGCTAGCACGCTACCACTTGAGCCATAGCACCACTTCCGGCTTTTTTTTTTTTTTCTGCTTATGTGGTTCTGAGGAATCCAACTCAGGGCCTCATTCATGCAAGACAAGCGCTCTACCACTGAGCCACCTTCCCAGCCCTTGCTAGAGTCTTAAGGACTTTTCTGCTCTGCCTGGGTTTTGAACTGTGATCCTCAGATTTCAGCCTCCTGAGTAGTTAGGATTACAGGTGTGAGCTACCACTGCCTGGCTTGCTTACATACTTATTTCATTTTTCTTTTGTTTGTTTCTGCCAGTCCTGGGCTTGAACTCAAGGCCTAGGCATTGTCCCTGAGCGTTTTTTTTGCTCAAGGCTAGTGTTCTACCACTTGAGCCACAGCACCACTTCCAGCTTTTTTCTATTTATGAGGTACTGAAGAATGGAACCCAGGGCTTCATGCATGCTAGGCAAGCACTCTACTACTAAGCCACCTTCCCAGCCCCTAAAGTTCATTTTGATAAGTATTTTACATGATCGGAGAGCTCACATTTTTATGGTCAGGTGTAGAACTTTGGCCCAGGACTGGCCTGCCCGGTAGCTGGGATCGCACTTCTACTCTCAGCTCATTGGCTAAGATGGGATGTAGCTTTTGCTGAGCCTTGAATAGAGTCTCCACCTCCGTGAGTACCTGGGGTTATAACTGTGTGCATTTTGCAAGGCCTTTTTGTTATTTTTCATTCTGTTTGCAGTGCTGGGAATGGAATCTAGGGCCCAGCACATAAGGCGCTGAGCAGCACCCCAGCCTTCATTATCACGCAGTGCCACCTGTGTGTGGCCAGCAGCTCCATGCAGGGGATCAGCAGGCTCGCTTCCAGGAGCTCTGTGGAGGGGAAGTGGCCTCGAGGCCCGCCGCCTGCCTTCACTGCTCTCACATTACTGGCCTATTTCCCCCTGTCACCTGGCTCTCAGGACATCCTGTCACCCAACCAAGAGAACTGAAACTGCCCTGGGAACAGAGCTGATACAGAAAGACTGTGAAAGACGGGGTCTCCCCTGTGTGGGCTCCTGTTCCTGTCCCCAGCCCAGACTTCTGCTGGGCGTGGACAAGGAGATGACTCTGAGAGCTGAGGCCCTCACCGTCCCCTCGTGCGTGCATGTTTGTGCATTTGTGTGTGTAGCACTGCCTGCATTCTGGGTCTGCACAGTGCCCAGCCTGCGCCTCACAGCAGTTGAGTCAGGAGACTCAGTGGACCCAGTGTGGTTACCATCTGTGCCTTCTGCTGCTCTGATCTCAAGCCTGCGGAAGCGTGCGTGCGTGCATGCATGCGTATGTGAGACCAGACCCCAGATGTTCAGTATCCCCCGTGACTGCCAGCTTCCTGACAGCCACCCCTAGTGGACAGGGCCTGAGAGCCAGGAGCCCAGAAGACCCTCCCAGGCCAGGGGGCACAGACCACCACGTCACATGAACCCCGATGGCTAGAAAGATCTTTCCTGGCTTCAAGACCAGGATGATGCATCTGGAAGTGCTGGGCCAGGCAGGCGGTGAGACTCCATCCTGGAGGCCAGATCCTTTGATGGGGGGAAATCAGGGGCCTAGGAACCCCTCAGCCTGGAGATAGAGGACTGCAGCGCTGCCCAGCTGTACGCTCCTGGTTGGGGGTGTCTCCGCTCCATTGTGGAGCCAGTGGCAGACAGTGCCTAGGCAGGTGTCACTGGAAATGCCCCGTTCAGTGCTTTTGACCTTTCCGTCCCCATGGGCGGGCCTGGTCATCCCTTCTCTAGTCCTGGCGTATTTTAGAAGAGTCACAACTGGTCACCATTGAGACACAGGAAGAAGGGTGGGCAGCCCCCAGGTCCCCTGCAGGAGGTACTTGAGCAGCCACACCTGGTGCCAGCTACACTCCCAGGGCCCTTCTGTCCCCAGAGGGTCGGGTCCCATTCATTGCCATCCCTGAGTGCCTGTCCTTGTTGGGCATCCTCACGGTCCCTGCCTGTGGAGGGCCCTCTGCAACCGTGTGGTTAGGGACGTGCCCCGGGTCTGCACCTGGGAGGCTGTGCTAGCCTCTGCACTGCGGTCCAGCCTAAGTGTCAATGCGCTGGTTTCCCTCTTTTCAGTATCAGGGTCTGAACTTAGCCTTTAAGTAACCAGGCAGGGGCTCTACTGCTGAGCCACCCCTCCGATCCTTTTTGCAGTGTTTTATTTATTTATTTTTTTATTTTTTTGTTGGTCGTGGGGCTTGAACTCTGGGCCTGGGCGCTGTCCCTCAGCTCTTCAGCTCAAGGCGAGCGCTCTGCCACTTGAGCTACAGCGCCACTTCTGGTTTTCTGGTGGTTTATTGGAGATAGGAGTCTCACGGTCTTTCCTGCCTGGGCTGGCTTTGAACCGCGATCCTCAGATCTCAGCCTCCTGAGTAGCTAGGATTACAGGCGTGAGCCACCAGCGCCCGGCTTTTATTTTGTTTTTTGTCAGTCATGGGGCCTGAACTCTGGGCCTGGGCACTGTCCCTCAGCTCTTCAGCTCAAGGTTAGCTCTGTACCCCTTGAGCCATAGCGCCACTTCCGGCTTTTTCTGCTTATGTGGTGCTGAGGAATCAAACTCAGGGCCTCAGGCATGCAAGGCAAGCGCTCTACCACTGAGCCCCTTCCCAGCCCCTGCAGTGGTTATTTTTAAGCCACTGTCTCGCGCCTGCCTGGTTGCCATTCAGTGACTGGCTGCTTGTTGGCCCCACATGGTTTCTGGATGACAGCACCGCACCACACCCAGCACAGTGCCTTAGAGGTAGAGATGCCTCTGTGGGCTGCCCTGAGACTGCCAACCTCAGATCTCAGCCACGAGCCACAGGTGCCCAGCTGCAAGTTGGATTTTTAATGTTGGTCCCTCAGCAGGCTGGAGCCACCACTGCAGTGTGTTTCAGTAGCGCCGGGGCTGTGTGGCCCTCGCCAGGGGCCTTTGGTGGGTCCCTGGCTTTGGTGTCACAGCACTGCCCGGCCCCACCCGCACTGCTGGTTTTCACTCGGATGTGGTTGGCTAATGAGCTTTCTCTTTTGTTTCAAGCTGGTCAGCGAGAAGGTCGGCGGGGCTGAGGGGACCAAGCTGGACGATGACTTCAAAGAGATGGAGAAGGTGAGGCAGCGGAGCTGTGAGACACCACGCCCACAGTTGGCATCCGTGGATGTGCCAACAGACCGCAGTGGTGTGGGGGGTTGCTGGAGTTCCATCAGTGGACTCCAGGAGTGACAGCCCCTCCCTCCCCCATGTTGTCTAGTGTGGGCGAGGGACGGGGAGAGGCGTCGGGCCGGAGCCCCCACCACCTTCTGCTTCTCTCCACAGAAGGTGGATGTCACCAGCAAGGCGGTGACAGAAGTGCTGGTCAGAACCATCGAGTACCTACAGCCCAACCCAGGTAGGGGGCCAGCCTGCCCGACTGCCCCCCACCCCCAGGTCTGCCCTCCTGTCACCCAGGAATCTTCTGAAATGGGATGAGTGGGCTGTAGCTGCCGTGCCCACTATGGGCAGGCTGGAGGCCTGGCTGAACCAGAGCCCCAGAGGCTGTGCCGGTGTGTGGCCAGCACCACTTCCTCTGCTGGCCTGCAGTCGCTGGGGCAACACTCCCCCACCCACCTTGACCAGGGACAGGAAGGAGCCTCTGCCGTCCTCCCTGGGAGGTGGGTGTGACCCGCCATTTCCCCTCGCAGCCTCCCGGGCCAAGCTGACGATGCTCAACACGGTGTCCAAGATCCGGGGCCAGGTGAAGAACCCTGGCTACCCACAGTCAGAGGGGCTGCTGGGCGAGTGTATGATCCGCCACGGGAAGGAGCTGGGCGGCGAGTCCAACTTCGGTGAGAGCGGGGCATCCCAGGGCCGGGGGGACCTGGGGGACCCACAGGGTCCACGTGTCCCAGTGCAGATGGACACTGCTGTCTGCCAGGCACTGTCCTAGGACAGGGCTCAGTAACCACCTTCCATGTGGGGACAGAGGGGCTGCGCAGCCGGCCATCCCTCAGCCCAGTGCCATGAAGGCAAGGTGGGAGGCAGGGGGGGTCTTGGCTTCTAGTCCCACCTGCTCCGTGTTGGGCTGTGGAGCACTGCGCTGCCAGGGGTGGCAGCCCCCCGTGACAGCCTCCCCTCCCCGCAGGAGATGCCCTGCTGGACGCAGGAGAGTCCATGAAGCGCCTGGCTGAGGTGAAGGACTCCCTGGACATAGAGGTCAAGCAGAACTTCATCGACCCGCTGCAGAACCTGTGCGACAAGGACCTGAAGGAGATCCAGGTGTGCCACCTGCGGCAGCCCTGTCCCCCACCCAGGCCAGTAGTGCAGGGTGACCGGGCCTGGCCGCTTGCTGACTTTGCCCCGCTGCCCACAGCACCACCTGAAGAAGCTGGAGGGCCGCCGGCTGGACTTTGACTACAAGAAGAAGCGTCAGGGCAAGATCCCAGACGAGGAGCTGCGCCAGGCTCTGGAGAAGTTCGAGGAGTCCAAGGAGGTGGCAGAGACCAGCATGCACAACCTCCTGGAGACTGACGTGCGTGGGGCAGCAGCCTAGCCACTGCGGGGGGGGGGGGGGGCGGGGAGGGCGGACTCTGGACCTCCAGAGGGTGGCTGTGCAGGGTGGCCTCAGCCTTGCTGCTCCCGCAGATCGAGCAGGTGAGCCAGCTCTCAGCACTGGTGGATGCACAGCTGGACTACCACCGGCAGGCTGTGCAGATCCTCGAAGAGCTGGCCAGCAAGCTAAAGCGCCGGTAAGCCCCTCCACTGCTCCTGAAGCCCTGATGCCACCACCACCCCCCACCATGCACGCACAGAGGCTCCCGGGCTGCCTGCGCCCTCTGCCTGTGGAAGCAGGCACTGCACTCGGCCTAGGCAGCCCTGGTGTGAATCCAATGCTGTCTCAGCTCTGGGCGTGTTGAGGGATCCCTGAAGGTAGCAAGGCCTGCTCGATTCATCCTCCCTCTCCACCCCCACCCCATGGAGACCACAGAGGAAACCAGCGGTCACCCTCAGTCAGTGACTCAGCTGGGGTCACCCCAGCCGCTGGCCCAGGACACCTCTGTGCCTTCCTTCCTGCTGGCTGGCCGGGCCCAGCCCTGTGAGGGCATGGTGGCTTGTGGGTGCACGGGGGTGGGGGGGGGACAGGGCAGTGGACAGCCTCTGGAGGTGCCCGACACTGGGGCACTGGTCCAGAGCCTTCGTTGAGGTTCAGCCAGGGCCTGTGGGTGCCCTGTGCCTCACGTCATGCTACGGAGGCCCTCCCCACCCCAGACCGGTCCCGGGCAGGCACTGGGTGGGTGTGGCTGTGCCTTGGCCAGTGCCCAGCACTCGACTCCCCACAGGGTGCGGGACGCCTCCTCGCGCCCCAGGCGTGAGTACAAGCCCAGGCCCCGGGAGTCCTTTGACCTAGGGGAGCCTGAGCAGTCCAACGGGGGCCTCCCCTGCGCCGCGCCCAAGACCACAGGTGATGCGGGCCACCCCTGGGAGCCATGGGGAGGGGGCACCCGCCCTCTGCACTGTGGTCCTGGGCCAGGCTCACTCCCCTTTGTCCTCCAGGAGTTTCATCGTCTTTCCGATCTTCCGAGAAGCCCATCCAGACGCCCAGCAGGAGCATGCGTGAGTGGCCTCTTGTGATGACTCCAGAGAGCACTGGAGGAAGGGGTGGGGCGGCCAGGGCCATAGCATGGGGCGGGGGGGGGGGCTGACTTTAGAGCAAAGCACCTGGCACCCCATCCCACAGCGCCCCTGGACCAGCCGAGCTGCAAGGCCCTGTATGACTTCGAGCCTGAGAACGACGGCGAGCTGGGCTTCCGTGAGGGCGACCTCATCACGCTCACCAACCAGATCGACGAGAACTGGTACGAGGGCATGCTGCACGGCCAGTCGGGCTTCTTCCCGCTCAGCTACGTGGAGGTGCTCGTGCCCCTGCCTCAGTGACGCCGCCCAGCCCCACCGGCCCCACCCGGGCGATCGCATTCCACGAGGCGGCTCAGCTCCCACCTCCGGGCAGGTGAGCTCCTGTTTACGTGGGCACCGTGGCTCAGCAGCAGCAGGCGGTGTGTGGAGCTCCTTCCACGTGGGGCTAACACTAAGGTGCTCTAGAAACACTAACGTTCCTCTTGCCCCTCCACGGGCGGCAACTCCAAGGGGACCCTCCAGCCCCTTCCCCAGGTCCACTGTCCTTGACTCACAAGGCCCAGCCCACAGCCTAACTGGGTGTGGCCCCCTGGCCATTCCACACCCCAGTTTGTAATCCCCTCCCGCCCGTTGCTGGCGATGGGCCTTGCCCCCCCCCCACTCACTCCAGGCGGCTCGGGGCACCTCACCCCCATCTTGCACACATCCCAGGTACTTGCTGGGTGCCGGGGTCCTCACCCCTCCAGCAGTACCCGCCTGCCAGCCTGAGCCCGGGCCTCGGCGGATCACACGAGGGGTTGCTCTGGCACAAGCCGCGGCCACCAGCTGAGCACCCCTCCCACGGGACCAGGCACAGGCTTCCAAGAGAATGTCCCCTGCCTGAGCCGCCCCGCCCCACCGCTGTGTGTGGTGACCCCTGCATCACCCCCATAGACAGCTGCCAGTGCGCACCCCCACCCCCCGCCGCCGGGCCACAGCCCAGCTTTTCCTCCCCTCACTGAACCAAGGCACTGGCTGAGTGGGGGCCGGGGTCCAGGTTTGCAGTCCCCCCCAGCCCGGCCCCTCTGGGGGGCACCCTGACCACAGGAAGTTCAACTTGCTCCGGGTCCAGGCAAAGCCATGTACTCCTCATTTTTACAAAGTATTAAACGTCTTTCTACAGCCTCCGTGTCCTCTCCCCTACCACACACACACAGAGCTGACACAGCCCCATCTTGGAGCACGGGGTGGGGGGGTGGAGACCTCAGCCTGTGGCCAGATGAGGGTGAGGATTTAAGCCCCAGGGGATTCACTGGGTGCCAGGGGAGTGGGGAGCTGCTGGCCTGCCCACACCACCCACACCAAAGCGATGCTCATGGCTGCCAGCTGCTTGCGCTTTATTATCCAAGCCTGAGTCACAGGGACGAGGGGCAGCCGGCCTGCTTGAGGATACCGCAGACCTGCTCCAGCACGTGGCCCACACCCTGGTCCTTGGGCGTCCTGCTGGCCAGGGAGATCTGAAACCCCAGGGCAGGCTGCTCAGGCGGTGCTGTGTCCCCAGGTCCTCCCGGGGTGCCTGCATTGCATTTTACAGGCTGGACCTCACCCTGCTGCCCTGAGAAGGTGGTGGGAAGGAAGCCCACAGGCTGGAGAAGCCCCAGTCTGGGCTCACCTTGGGAGCAGGCAGCCGCGTCCCAAGTGGTGGTATGTCCAACCACCCAGGGGTCTCAGGGCCTTGAAGCAGAGCACCGGCCTTCTCTGCGCATCTCACCTTGAGCTTGTCCAGGTAGCTGTGCTCCTGGCTCCAGGGCTCCTGGAAGCTCACGAGGTCCGGGGCGCCCTTGTAGAACTCCACCAGCAGCATCTGCAGACAGGTCACGCACCTGCCTCTCTCCAGTGGGCCTCCCGCCTTCCTCCCTCCACCTCCCAACCCGGGCACCACGAAGGAGAGTCCAGACCCAGCAGACAGAAGGACAGGCACCAGGCTGGACCGCCACTCACGCCTGCCTAAGCCAGGACAGCCCAGAGCCTGGCTCCTAACATCAGTGGCACTGGTGACAGGGAAGAGGCGGTGAGCACCTCCCACTTCGGTTTTTACAGGCTCTGAACTCAGGGCTTCGTACTTGCAAGGCAGACGCTCTACCCCTTGAGCCCCAGCCCCAGCCCTTTTTGTTGTTGTTAGGGTCTCGGTTTTCTTTTCCTTTTTTTTTTTTTCTTTTTGCTGCAGCAAGCCTGGACTTTGGTGTTCCTGTTTACACTTCCCACATAGTGGGGATGGGTGGATGGATGATAGACATATACTATCATGCCCTGCTTGTAGGTTGAGGAATCTCACTAATACTTTGCCTGGCTGGCCTCCTCTCCTCTCCTAATCTGCACTTCCTGAGTAGCGGGGATGGGAGCCATTGGGACGGACCACGTTCAACTTTTGGCATTTTCGTTTAAAAAAAAGAGTACCAGGGCTTGAATTAAGAAGAGCCTTGTGCTTTCACTTGGCTTTTTTGCTGACAGCAGGGGCTCTCCCCTGTGAGCCATGCTTGACTCCACTTCTTGGCTGGTTATTTAGAGATAAAGAGTCGGATTTATTTGCCTGGGCTGGCTTCAAACCTCCATCCTCAGATCTCAGGCTCCCACGGAGCTAGGATTTCAGTGCAAACTTTTCCAATGTACAACACACACACACACACACACACACGGCAGCACGGGCCGGGAGGGAGCTTACCATCTCATGCAGGATGTCATTGGTCAGGAAACTGTCCTGGACATAAGCCATCTCCACATCCATGGGGATGCCGTAGTCACTGGGCCTTTGCTGGGAGGGACACGCATGGTCAGAGAGGCCCCCACTGACTCTGACCTCTGCCCCGGAGTGGGAGGGGGCATGGAACAAGACCCGGCTCAGGAAGCGCTCACTGAAAGCTCAGTGAGTGGCCATCATGTCCCCGTTTCAGAGAAGCGACAAACAGGTGACAAACGGTGCCCCCACCTCAGCCCTGGCTTGTCTGTCACCCACACAACCTCCCTCCCTGGCCCCCAGCCTCCCCCAGAGGCCAGCCTACCTCAGGGGGCGGCATCACCCAGAAGGGGGAGATGTTAGACTCAGGGCCCGGGTTGCCTGGATAGTACGGGGCTGGGGGAAGAGACAGCGTGTGCTGGGTAAGTTGGTCTAGGCTGCTCCCCACACCCCACACCCTCCACCCCAGGTCTCACAGCAGAGCAGGGCCAGGCAGGGCTGGAAGCCATTGCTGGAGCCCTGCAGCCGCAGCTGGTACTCCATCTGCGCATCGATGTCCTGCAGTGTGGGCAGCGCCGGGCTGTGCGGGTGGCTGTGGTACCAGCCCACCAGCGACAGCCCCCGCAGAAACAGGCTCTGGTAGATCTGCAGGCAGAGGCACAGCCAAGGCTAAGCCAGGGAGCTCAGGGGCCAGGGCCTGCTATGTGCCAGGCCTGGGGCCCTGGGCACACCTTCACTACACCCACCATAATAGGCCAGTGGCTCACGCCTTGTCATCCCAGCTACTCAGGAGCCTGAGATCTGAGGATGAGACTCCTGTCTCAAATGAACCAGCACAAGGCTGCAAGTAGAGCTGTGGCCAAAGCGGTACAGCGCTAGCCTTGAGTGGAGACAATCAGGGACAGAGCCAGGCCCAGAGTTCAAGCTCTGACACAAAAATGAAGAGTGCTCAGAATCTACACTCGGCCTGCTGTACCCCACATTCTCTTGATTTAACACAAGGACAAAGCTGTTTGCAGATAGGAGAAAAAGTCTGTTTGTGGGGGAGACAATCTTCCCCAGCAAGGTTAGGGTGCAGCTCCGTAGAGGGCTCCTAGCACCAAAACAAAACCTGAGGCCGGGACAGCTGTGTCTCTCCCCTCCTCTCCTCCCCCCCCCCCCCCCCCCCGCAGTGATCCCCTCACCTCCTCTTCAATGCTGGCCGCAGTGTCAGGGTCCCCAAGCCGGCTCCTGCACGGGAAGGCTCTCAGCACGGTAAGCACTGCGGGGTGACAGGGAAGCCCCAAATAGTGACCCCGGTCTCCATGCCCCCTACCCACCGGGTCCCCAATACTCACTTTGGTTGTTGATGTCCCAGCGGCCCCCGAGGTAGCCCACAACCTCACTCCGTGTCAGGTGACTGTGGAAGTCCTGGGAGGAAAGGCAGAGGCTGGGGCTCCTGCCCCAACTTGAGCCAGCCACCTCCCCCCACCCCTTTATTTTTTTTGTGTGTTGGTTTTGGGGCTTGAACTCAGGGCCTGGGAGCTGTTCCTGAGCTCTTTTGCTCAAGGCGAGCGCTCTACCACTCAGCCACAGCGCCACTTCTGGTTTATTGGGGGTAAGAATGTTACAGACTTTCCTGCCTGGGCTGGATTTGAATGGTGATCCTCAAATCTCAGCTTCCTGAGTAGCCCCACTACCCCCTCCCCCACTTCTTAATTACAGAAACAAACATTTATTTTTCACTCACTGATTACCAGTAGCAAACATTTATTGAGCACCTACTGTTTATGAGCAGCAAACACAACACTGGTCTTCGAGTGGACATTTTGAACCCCTTCCCCTCCTGGCTGGTCCAGGCCCAGAGCCCCTGGCCCTGCTCACTAAGTGATGAGTTGGGAGCTTGGTCACACACCAGCAGAAAGAGCACGTTGCTGGAAATGGCCACGTTGAACGGCTGGAACTTGTTGATGGCTGCGAAGGAAGTTACTTCCACCAGGGTGTGGGGGTTCCTGGAGTAGCCAGGAGGGTCCCATGGTCTCAGGAAGCCCATGTTTTCCCTCACCTGCCCACCCTGCCCTGGCATTCCCCCACACCAAACAAGGATTCCGTGTAAGCTGAGGGTTGGGCTGCCTCCGGGGGGGGGGGGGGGGTGGGGCATCTGACCTGGCAGAGTCACGACTGCCCAGCATGCAGTAGCGCACGGGCACCCGCAGCTTGCTCTCCACCCGCTTCCCAGGGGGCATGGCCTCTGGAGACAGGAGAGAAGAAATGTCAACCACTCTGCACCCCAGTCTGGGTATACAACAAGGGGCAACTCAAGAAAAAACAAACAGCACTAGGCTGGAAAATCAGGCAGAAAGGTAGCAGAGACACGTGAGATTTGTTAAAAATATATAAAGATTTTTAAAATCAGACCAGGCACTGGTGGCTCACGCCTGTCATCCTAGCTACTCAGGAGGCTGAGATCTGAGGATCACAGTTCATAGCCAGCCAGGGAAGGAAAATCCATGAGATTTTTATCTCCAATAAACCACAAAGACAAAAGTGGAGCTGTGGCTCAAGTGGTAGAGCACCAGCCTTGAGTGACAAAAATCTTAAGAGACAGTGCAAAGTCCATGCGTTCTAAGACCCAGGAGCTTGGCGTCAAAAAAAGGAAAAAGAAGTAAAGCCAAGTGAGACTGCAGGGCCCTGAGTTCAAGCACCAGGCTGGGTACACACACACACACACACACACACAGTCAAGTGAATTCAGGAACCCATAATAAGGGAGAAGGTTGCCAAATCCAGCATCAGAGCTTCAGAACTCAGGCAGAGCGAAATCTGGTGGTGGGGTGCTAGGGAAGATCAACACCCCACCCCCACCCCAGTCTCGTCCCCCATCCTGATTTCCTGCTTCTGCTTGCCCTCACCTGAGTGTGCAGGCTCCGAGAGGCCCTTCCCCTGAGGTCTCCGGTTCTTATCCTCCACTGAGACCCCCGCCACCACCTCCTCATCCTCATCTTCCATCAGCAGCTCCTCCTCCTCCCCTTCGCTGGCGGGGCTCTGGCAGAATGTGTGTGGGAGAGTGACCCTGTCAATGGACTGCCCCCCTCCCTCACCCACCTCCCTCCCCATCAGCAGACTGTAGCTGTAGTTGTCGTTATCTAGACTGACCACTAGGGGTCGAGAGTGAATAGAGGCATGGAATGCCCACACCAGGGCAGCTCATTGATAAATCCTATCAGATCTATTTGTGGAAGACAAACAAACCAGAACTTGCCCACTCTACCACTTGATAGCGGCCAGATTCCACTTTGCAAGACCACTTCAATAGCTTTAGCGGGGTCTCCAGCTCCTACCCACATCCCACAGCCTGTTCTCCCACAATATCCACCAGAGGAACCCATGAGTGTGAAATCCCTTTCGCTCAGGGTCAAAGCCCCAAGTCCTGCCCCAAGGCCCTGCACAGCCCACCCTGTCCCCTCCCTACCTCTCCCCGGTCTCTCGGTTCCTTGATCCCTCTGCTCCTGCCACACAGGGCCTTTCTAACTGTTTCTCCAACACAGTCTGTCCCAGAGTCTTTCAGGCACCAGCTCCCTCTCTTTCTGTTCCGTGCTCTGATGGTGCCCTCCCTTTAACCCAGCTTGAACCCTCCTCACCAAACAGCGCATTGGGAAGGACTTTACCTCATCCACGGCAGCTACCGCCATGTGAAGCTGATGTCGTCGGAGCCAGGTGGCCTTGTACTTGTCCAGTTTCTGGCCCTTGTATTTGACGGAGGCCCAGCCGCAGCCGGACTTCTTGGCTGGGTTGACCAGCTTCTTGCAGTGGGTAGCCCAGGCACTGGGGGAATTGAAAACCTGCCCAGTTTCTTGCCACACGATCCTTCCATCCGGCTGCAAGTCCCCCAGGAACTTCTTCCCCTGTAGCAGCAAACGGGTTGGCTGAATGCGGGCAGCAGAGTCCCTCATGGAAGTCCTCCTAAACACATGCTCCCTGGAGTTTGCCAGACACTCTCCACTAACTACAGTGAACCCTCCCAGGCCAACCTCTGCCTTTGAACTGCGAGAGCGCCTACAGGTAAGGGGAAATGTCAATCTCCATCACTGCTGTATCCATGACAACCACACACAGCCTGGCTCCCAGCAGGTCCTAGAGAGTCCAGACATGGTAGTTTGTGGTTGTCACTTCCACACATAGGCTACCTGGCAAGATCCTGTCTTAAAAAAGCAGCCAGGAGCTGGTGGCTCACGCCTGTCATCCCAGCTACTCAAGAGGCTGAGATCTGAGGATCGGGCATTTGAAGCCAGCCCCTGGCAGGGATTCCAGGAGACTCCTATCCCCAAAGAACCCGCTAAAAGCTGGAAGCGGAGGTGTGACGGCTCAAGTGGTAGAGGCCATCCTTGAGTGAAAAAGTTAAGGACAGGCCCTGAGTTCAAGCCCCAGTTCTGACACAACCACCCCTCCTCTCCCCCCCAAAAAAGGCAATCAAACGCACAAACAGAAAAACTAAGAGGACTAGGGATATATAGCTCAGCAGTATCTACAGTAATTCAAGGACAGCAAAATCCTCCTAGATTCTAGATGTCACTATACTACTCCTGGGGGGGGGGGGCTACTGCCTCCGATTCCCCTCCCCCACAGTCGGGCACGTCCAGGGAGTCCTGGGCCTCAGTTTCCCCGTCGTGCAGGAGCAGGGATGGGCTGGGGACGCTCACCAGATAGTAGATGGACAGCACCCCGGCGCCGGGCTCCAGCAGCGCGTCTTTGAGCAGCACCCGCAGCGTGACGGCGCGCCGGGTGAGCGCGCCCCCCAGCCCGCCGCAGACCCCCGGCCCGGCCCCGCCGCCGCCGCCGCCGCCGCCGCGCCCCCCGCCGGTCCCCGCCGGCCGCTCGGGGTCCTCGGCCTCCGCCTCGTCCTCGTCCTCATCCGGGGCCTCCTCGCCCGCGCCGCCCGCGGGGGACAGCGGCTCCGGGGCTGCGGGATGAGGGGGAGGGGCAGCGACAGGCTGCAGCGGCCCCGCACCCCGAGGCCCGGCCCCACCGCGCCCCGACACCCCGCGCCCCAAGCCCGGCCCACCTACCTGCCATGGCCGCGCCCGCGCTTTCTTCCCGCACGTGACCCGGCCCCGCCTCCCGGGGCCGCCGCCGCGGGGTTGGAGGGCGGAGGGGAGGGGGAGGGCCCCTGCGGCGGACTGGCGGGGAAACTGAGGCCGCGCGCGAGAGAGTCAGGAAAAAAGATCAATCCTCCCGGATCATTTGGGGAAACGGAAGCCAGAGAGCGGTGATCGTCCGGCCGAGGAAACTGAGGCCCCGGACCTGCCTAGTGGCCGCACGGCCTGTGGGGCTGCATCCTGGCGATTGCGGGGTGCGGAGGGGACGGTGGTCAGGGCTGCTGGAACCCGCGGGGAAACTGAGGACCACGGCCTCCAGCTCTACAAGGACGCAGTGCGCTCCGTAGTTAGGAACAGAGGAGAAACTGAGGCCCGGGGAAACCCTCAGGCGGCAGGTGGAGAAGCAGCCCCGGGGGGGACCCGGAGGGAAAGCGCCCGAAGCGCCGCGTCAGTCCCCGAAGGGTTAACTCGCCCGCGCCCCGGGGCACGGTCTCCGCTCGACCTAAAGGAGAGCCCGCCCACCGAGCATTACCTTTCCCCTTCCACCACTCAGCAGCCGCTGCGGGATTCCGGGACAGCCAATCAGGATTAAGCTGCTGGTTCCACTCAAAGTCGGAATCAGCCAATGAGCATATCCAGGAACAGGCGCGGTCAATCATTACAATCATCCAATCAAAATTGTCGACTCTAGTTCACGGGCAACCAATCAGCTCTTAAGTTAAAAGCAGCGCCCTCTCCCCTCCCGTGGGGCTGAAGCCCGGGAGTTTAGAGGCGGGGCTCAGCTGGGCTCCCGCCCGGACCTTGCGGCCTCGGCCTTTGTCCCTGTGTCTGTCCTTTGTCCCTTTGTCTGTCCTTTGTTCCTGTTTCGGACCTTCTCTCCCAGGCCCAACTCTGGGCTCCCCGAGCGCGGTGGAGTTGAGAGGCGCTCCGAGCGCGCCTTGCAGGCCGGGAGGGAAAAGGACACTGGGCCTGGCCCGGATTTCTTGGAATAATCATAACGATAACAATAACAAATATTATGATAATAAATATTAATACACTGTGATAGATATTATCGCTTATTAACTATGATGCTTATCATTGACTATTATTAACAATTATGTTGTCATTAGGCGATGCTAGTTACTCTTATCAAATGTCATCAATGATGGATATATTAATAGGTTATTAATAATGTTGATTAAATTATCGTGTTTATCAAATATTAATGTAATGTTTATTATTATTATTATTACTGGTTGTATTCTCTAGGCCAGGCCTCCTTTTAAGAGAGCCACTCTGCGGCCCAGGTTTCCTCTAACTCCAGGCGAAGTAAGCAATATCAAACTAGCCTGAATTTCTTGTGTGTGTGTACTTGTGTGTGTGTGTGCATGCATGCATACATGCCAGTACTTGGATGTGAACTCAGGGCCTGGGTGCTGTCCCTGAGCTTTTATACTCAAGGCTGGTGCTGTATCACTTGAGCCACAGATCCACTTCTGGCTTTTTGCTGGTTAACTGGAGATAAGAGTCTCACAGGGGCTGGGAAGGTGGCTCAATGGTAGAGTGCTTGGCTTGTATGCATCAGGCCCTGGGTTTGATTCTTCAGCACCACATAAACAGGGAAAAAAAGCCGGAAGTGGCCCTGTGGCTCAAGTGGTAAAGCGCTAGCCTTGAGCTGAATTGCTGAGAAACAGCACCCAGGCCCAGAGTTCAGACTCCACAACCACTGCCAACAACAGCAAGGACTTTCCTTCTTAGGCTGGCTTGAAACCTTGATCTTTAGAGCTCAGCCTCCTGAATAAGGAAGATTAATTACAGGAGTGTGCCAACAAGCACCTAGCTGAATCTGTGATTTTAGAATTTCTCAAAAAAAAAAAAAAACCCACAAGAGGTTTTATCTTTGTTGCAATTGTTTTTAATGTACTTAAAATGTACTATGTAATTTTTTGTTTCTTTTGTATGTTCTTTCCCCATGGCATAACTCCTGTTTTCACTGTGTTTGATTCTGGTGCCTTGCATCTTTTTTTTTTTTTTTTTTTTTGGGTCCGGTCGTGGGGCCTGAACTCTGGGCCTGGGCGCTGTCCCTCAGCTCTTCAGCTCAAGGCTAGCGCCCTACCACTTGAGCCACAGCGCCACTTCCAGCTTTTTTCTTTTTGCTTCTGTGGTGCTGAGGAATCAAACCCAGGGCCTCAGGCATGCAAGGCAAGCGCTCTACCACTGAGCCACCTTCCCAGCCCCACCTTGCATCTTATATATACATATTTTTCTAATTTCGGGAGGGGAAGGGAAATAACAAAATGCTGAAACAAGGATACAGATTGACCTATTGTAGCAATGAGATGTACAAGACACTATGTTGGAAAGGAACTTTACAACTTGGGGGGAGGGAGAAGTTGGGGAAGTGGGGAGAGAAGGGATGGTAGGGGAAAAACAAAGGAGGGGGTAACAATGCTCCATAGGAAATGTACTCATTACCTTACTCATGTAACTGTAACCCCTCTGTACAGTATCTTTACAATAAAAAGTATTTTTTTAACTGTATTTTTTTTGTCTTTTCTTTTTTGGTACTGGGGATCGAACCCAGGACGTTGCACTTGCTAGGCAAGCGCTTTGCCACTGAGCTACATCCCAGCCCAATAAAAAGTATTTTTAAATGCAAAACAAAAAAATATCCAGGCCCGTAGAATTTCACAAAAAAAAAAAAACCGTTTCAAAGAAAAGAGGGACAAATAAAGTAATACCAATTTGCATAATCTATCCTAGAAATCAGAAGTTAGAACATATCCCAGCTCAGTTCATGGAGCTAGTGTTATTATGTTGATACCAAAACATAAAAATCAGAGAAGTCCAAAAGCCAAGAGTATCATTAAGTAGCACAGAATTTGCTGAGCAAGTCTCCTGGTCCCATTCCAGGAAGCAGGTGTCTCATGCTTGTAACCTTGGCTACTCAGGAGGCTGAAATCCAAGCATCACAGTTCAAAGCCAGCCCAGGAAAGAAAATCTAGGAGACTATGATTTCCAATTAACCAGGAAAAGGTTGGAAGCAGAGCTATGGTTCAAGTGGTAGAGAGCTATTTTGAATGAAAAAACAAAAACAAAAAACTCAGGGACAGTATCTAGGTCCTGAATCTAAGCCCCAGGATAAGCACATACCAAAATAAACTAATGACTAAATGTACCATTTATTTATTTACTTACTTATTGCCAGTCCTGGGGCTTGAACTCTGGGCCTGGGCACTGGTCCAAAGCTTCTTTTGCTTGAGCCACAGTGCCACTTCTGCCTTTTTCTGAGTAATTTATCGGAGATAAGAGTCTCACAGACATTCCTGCCTGGGCTGGCTTCCAACCACAGTCCTCAGATCTCAGCCTCCTGAATAGCTAGGCTTACAGGTGTGAGCCACCAGTGCCCAGTTTAAGTGCACCTTTTATGATTACTTTAAAAAGTGAACTGCTGGGGCTGGGAAGGTGGCTCAGTGGTGGAGCGCTTGCCTTGCATGCATGAGGCCCTGGTTCGATTCCTCAGAACCACATAAGCAGAAAAAGCCGAAAGTGGCGCTGTGGCTCAAGTGGTAGAGTGCTAGCCTTGAGCTGAGGAGCTAAGGGACCGCGCCCAGGCCCAGAGTTCAGGCCCCACAACCGACAAATAAACAAACAAACAAATAAGATAGATAGATAGATAGATAGATAGATAGATAGATAGATAGATAGATAGTGAACTGCTTAGACAGCAGTGAACAAACTATACGCATATAGAATTGGGGTGTTAGCTCAGTGGTAGTGTGCTTGCCTAGCCTGCACAAGGCCCCGAGTTCCGTCCCCAGCACCTCAAGAGAATGGGATCAATAGGCCCAAATTGATCAGCACACTTAGAGCCGTCCCTATCGGAATCCCAGAGATTCTGTCCACAGAGAGAACACAGGAGCTGGCTGTGAGGAGCCTTGGAGTTGTGTCTAAGGGGCATTTGCCCTGTGCCTGCGTTCTTCTCTCTCCTCCCCCATTCCCCTGACCCTTGGATGGCACCTTACCCCACGCATGCTCACTCACACTCCTATCTTTTGAGCCCAGAGAGGCTGGGACTTGCCCTGGGTTCCTGGATCTGCCCCGGCCCAGCCCCCGCCCAGTACGGGCAGGGAGAGGGAGGTGATTGCTGACAGCCAGAGGAAATTCCCCTGGAACCAGTTTCTCAGCTTCCTGGCCCAGCTGTGGAGGGACACCCCTGGAAGGAGCGGCAGGGCCAGGACCCCCTGGGCCCCAAATGGCCTCTGCCCTGGGCCCACCCCGGGTCCCCAAGCCCAAAGGAGTTGCGCCTTCACACTACTATGAGAGCTTTCTAGAGAAAAAGGGGCCCCGAGATCAGGTAAGGGTTGATGGGAAGCTCAGCATAGCTCTGGAGCCGGGGCAGAGGTGGATTGTGTTTCGGGGCCTCAGTTTCCCCACGGGGTGGCTGAATGTGGCTGGGCTGGTACTGGGGGCTGTCAAGGGTTCTAGGTATGTGTGTCTGTCTGTGTCTATCTCTGTCTGTCCTTGTATTTCTCTACTTGATTCTTTTTCTCTATGTGTCTCTGTCGTTCAGTCGGTCTGTCGGTCGGTCTGTGGGTCTGTCTGTCAGTCTTTCCATCTGTCTCTTTTTTGATCCTTTGGATACAAACAAGACTGGAACTTCCTCCAGGAAATGAAAAGCCCTCTGACTCCCACACCTCTCTTCTTCCCTCTCTCTTCCCCAGCCTGTTCTCACTGGGGCTTTAGGGGTCAAATCCTGGACAGGTGACAGTCAGGGACATTGAGAGCAGATGTCCGGCCATATCGGACAGGACATGTCTGTATGTGTGCATGCACACCTGTGTCTTCCTCAGTTTCCCCGAGGCCCCCCAGCTCTCCCTCCGCACACACCCTATGAAGACTCTGAGCCAGCCCTCTCTGCTCCTCGCTCCAGGCATCCCTGCCATTGCCCCTGGGGTTTTCCTCAAGGTGACCTTGGCCTTCCCTCCACCTCCCCACTACCCACTCCTCTAGAGTTTAGGGAACCAGGTACAAACCCCTACTGGAAGCCTCCTTGCTGTCCCTGACTCCTCTAGGGCCTCAGTTTTACCTCCAGTGAAAGGGGTAGAGGGAGCTGGGCACCGATGGCTCACACCTGTGACCCTAGCTACTCAGGAGGCTGAGATCTGAGGATCGCAGTTCAAAGCCAGCCCAAGCAGAAAAGTCTGTGAGATTCTGATCTTCAATGAGCCACCAAAAAGCCACAAGTGGAGCTGTGGCTCAAGTAGTAGAGCCCTATCCAGCCTTGAGTGCAAAAGCTCAGGGACTATGCCCAGGCCCTGAGTACGAGCCCCAGGACTGGCACAAAAAAAATGAATAAATAAAAATGGCTCTCCTAAATTCATAGTTCACCTGGTTTGTCTTAAGCTAAGGTCAAAGTGTTGGGTACAGTACTCCCATGGGCCAGGTGTGAAGTTCCAAGTACTCCAATTGTTTTGTTCTCCACCTCTCTCTGCCTCTCTCTCTCTCTCCCTCTCTCTCATGTGCATGAATCATGTGTGTACTGGGGCCTGAAACTCTGGGCCCACACACTGTCCCTTGACATTTTCCCTGAAGGCTGGCACTTTACCACTTGAGCCACAGCCCCACTTCTGATTTTTGGTGGTTAATTGGCTATAAGAGTCTCTCAGATTTATCTGCCTATGCCAACTTAGAACCATGATTCTCTTCCTAAGTAGCTAGGATTGCAGGTATGAATCACCAGTAGCCAGTTGTTTTTATTCTTTTATAGTTTGCTGAGAATTTGTGCAGGAAAAATGGACTAATGTAATAAAAGCTACCACAACTCAAGATGGCTGAGGTCACGTCCAGCTGAACCTCCGAATACCACACGGAGTTTGACTATACACTGCTCCATTCTGAGTAGCTAGCACATGGTAGATCCTCACTAAGCGCGAGGCAGATAAATGTGTGGATCCAGGGAGGATGGATGGGTGGGTAGACAGGTAGGTGGCTGGCTGGATGAGTGGATGGATGGACAGATGGGTGGATGGGTTGGTGGATGGATGGATAGATGGATGGATGGATGGATGGACAGATGGGTGGATGGGTGGGTTGATGGATGAACAGATAGGTGGATGGTTGGGTGGATGGATGGATGGATGGATGAGTGGGTTGATGGATGGGTAGGTTGTTGGATGGATGGTGGATGGGTGGGTGGTAGATGGATGAGTGGATGAATGGATGGATAGGTGAATTGGTGGATGGTGGATTGATGGATGGAGAGGCAAATATGAATGAATGGATAGGTGGATGAATGGATGAGTTGGTGGGTAAATGAATGATGGGTGGATGGGTGGGTGGGTGTATGGATGGATGGATGGATTATGAGTCAACGGATGGGTTGATGGATGGATGGAGGAATGGATGGATAGGTGAACTGATGGATGGTGGGTTGATGGATGGATAGGCAGACAGATGAAAGAATAGATAGGGGATGAATGGGTGGGTAGGTGGGTGGGTGGATATGGACGGCATACTATGAAGCAGTGAGATGTTCTTAATCCTAGAGAGCCTCCTCCTCCACAAATTGTGAGGCTGCAATGGGTCCAGTTGCTTTGGTTTGTTGTTTCAGGGCCTGGAATGGAACCCAGGACCTAGGGTGTGTTAGGCAAGGGTTCTACTTAGAGCTACACTCAAGCCCAAGGGTCTCTTTTGCCCTTCCCCCCTCCCCCCCATCAGTTGCGGGGCTTGAACTCTGGGCCTGGGCGCTGTCCTTCAGTTCTTCAGCTCAAGGTTAGTGCTCTACCACTGGAGCCACAGCGCCACTTCCAGTTTTCTGGTGGTTACTTGGAGATAAGAGTCTCATGGACTATCCTGCCCGGGCTGGCTTTGAACTGTGACCCTCAGATCTCAGCCTCTTGAGTAGCTAGGATTGATTACAGGCGTGAGCCACCAGTGCTGGGCTTCTTTTGTCCTTTCTTGATGAGAACAGCAGATCCCAGAATGTGAGTCACGATGCATAGAGCGGGACCTCCCTGAAGACAATATTTGACCAGAAAACCGAAGCAGTTAGCTTTGTGAAGATGTGGGGCAAGCATATCCAGGTCTAGGAAACCAACAGCCTGTGCAAAGGCCCTGATCAGGGCAGAAGTAGGTTACTGGAGCTCCCTCGTTGACTTCCTCATTGCTCGCCCTCCACTTCTTAGGGTTACAAGAAGTTCTGGGCAGGCCTCCAGGGTCTCACCATCTGCTTCTACAACAGCAATCGAGACTTCCAGGTAAGCCTGAGAATGGGGAGCAGGACCTTGCCCGCCCTTGACCCCCACAGATCATGCACAGGAAGTGTGCCCCACTGTCACAGGAACAGCTACATTCTCCAAGAGGCTTGGGGCTGTCACACCTCCTTGTTTTTGTGTTCTCTGCCATAGCCACTGGAGAAGCTGGACCTGAGAACATTTGTGAAGCTCACAGACAGCATTCCCCAACTAAGCTCCCGTGATTCTGGTATCCACCTCACTCTGGTCCTCAGGACCCAAGAGGTCAAGTTCAAGGTAGGTGGATGGGGTGAATGGGAAAGATCTCTTCCATTCATGCAAACAAACAAACAAACATGTAGTCCCTAAGATGGCCTGCAGCAGACACAGGCAGTGCAAAGGCCCTGGGGCAGGTCTGAGCCTGATGTATTATTATAGGAACAGCACGGAGGCCTGTGTGGCTGGACCAGAGGGAGCAAAGAAAGCAGAGTAGGAGAGAGGACAAGAGGCAGGTCGTGCATGGCATGTGGGCTGTGGGGATACATTGAGCTTCTACCCAAAGGAAACTGGGATGAAAGAATTTAGAGCATCAGAGGTGCAGGGGATGTAACCCACCCTTTCAGCTGGACAGTTGGGCATGGTGGTGTATGGTTGTCATCTGAGCTACAATAGTAAGCTTAAATATGATATTGGTCCAGGCCACTCTGGGTGAAACCAAAACTCAAACTCAAAAGTAACTAAAGCCGGATGCTGGTGGCTCGGGACTGTAATCTTAGTTACTCAGGAGGCTGAGATCTGAGGATCATGGTTCAAAGCCAGCCTGGGCAGGAAAGTCTGTGAGACTTATCTCCAACGAACAACAGAAAACCAGAAGTAGAGCTGTGGCTCAAAGTAGTAGAGCTCTATCTAGCCTTGAGTGACAGAGCTCAGGGATAGCAACCAGGCCCTGAGTTCAAGCCCCACAACCCCCCCACACACACACAAAAAGGGCTGGGGTGTGTTAAGCAACCCCTTATTTGTAAGTCATAGATCACCCCCCCAAATACCATCTTCAAAGCTGCTCTTGGAGTTAGTGCCTCTTACTTTTCCCTCTTTTTCTCCCTAGGTAGAGAGCCTGGAGTCCCGGGAGATGTGGAAAGGCTTTATTTTGACCGTAGTGGAGGTGAGTGTGGGCATTTTTTTCTTTCTTTCTTTTGGTCAGTAGTGGGGCTTGAACGCTGAGCCGGGGTGCTGTCCCTCAGCTCTGCAGCTCAAGGCAAGTGCTCTACCACATGAGCCACAGCACCACCTCTGGTTTTCTGGTAAATTGGAGATAAGAGTCTCACGGACTTTCTTGCCCGGGGCTGGCTTTGAACTGAGATCCTCAGATCTCAGCCTCCTGAGTATCTAGGATGACAGTCGTGAGCCACTGGCACCTGGCTCTTTCTTTCTTTTTGCCAGTCCTGGGGCTTGAACTCAGGGCCAGGGCACTGTCCCTGAGCTTCTTTTGCTCAAGGCTAGCACTCTACCACATGAGGCACAGCACCACTTCCAGCTTTTCCTATTTATGTGCTACTGAGGAATGGAACCCATGGCTTCATGCATGCTAGGCAAGCGCTCTACCACTAAGCCACCTTCCCAGCTCTCGAGTGTGGGCATCTTCTACTCCTGTCTCTCAGACCCCAGACCTCCCTCACGCCCTCTCTTCCCCCCACCCCACACTGGGCTGGACCTGGAGACCCAGGGCCCATCTTCTGTGTTCCCAATAGTGCTTCAAATTCTAAAGTTAGCTTGCCATGACTTAAACCCAGTGGTCTACCTTCCTGCTTCTTTTCCCTATGACTTCCTTTTTCCTTTTTCTGTGTGGGTATTTCTGCTTGAACTCCGGGCCTCGTGCTTGGCTTTTTCACTCAAGGCTAGCATTCTCTACTGGAGTCACATCTCCTGTTCTGGCTTTTTGGTGAGAATCTCGTACTTTTCCTGCCCAGGCTGGCTTCAAACCTCCATCCTCAGATCTCAGCCTCCCCAGTAGCTAAGATTACAAGTGTTTTCCCCCTGTTTGGCACTTGTGGGCTGCTTGAGACTTTTCCAGCCCCTTGTCCCGAAGTATAAGTTTGTTTGAGCCCCCATGCCTGCCTGTGCTCTGGGCATAGCTGGCCGTCCCCTCACCGCCTGTGCCTTCCCGGGGCCCCCATCCCCTGTCAGCTCCGTGTCCCCTTCAACCTGACCCTGCTGCCTGGACATCTGTACATGATGGCTGAAGTCCTGGCCAAGGAGGAGGCTCGCCGCGCCAGTGAGGTGCCCTCGTAAGTCTTGGGGACCAAGGTGGGAATGGGCAGAGCAGGTGTGGCTGATGGTGGGCAGCGAGCTGAGTCTGTCGGCATGGGGTGCAGGTCTGTTAGGGGTGGGGGTCAGGGGGCAGAGCAGAGCTAGGACTCTAGGGGCAGGTGATGGGGGAGGGCGTGGCCTGAGCTCTGGGGCGGGGCTATGATGAGAGGGCGGGGTCTTGATGTGGGGCGGGGTTATGTGTGGAGGGGCGGGGCCTTGGTGGTGTAGGCATGTGTTGGAAGGGTGGAGCCTTGGTCTGGGCGGGGCTATGGCCTCTGCTCTGAGGCGTGGCTATGTTGGGGGCGGGGCCTGGCGCGGATTATGCCGGGAAGGGCGGGGCCTGCGCCCCCGGGGTCATGTTAGAAATAGTGGAGCCTGCGCCCCCTGGGGGCGGAGCTGTTCCCAGTTGCTGTGGTTTGGTTTTAGGTGCTTTATGAAGGTCAGCCGGCTGGAGGCACAGCTGCTCCTGGAGCGCTACCCTGAGTGCGGGAACCTGCTCTTGCGGCCCAGCGGGGATGGCACAGAAGGTGGCGTGTCTGTCACTACCAGACAGATGCTCAACGGGTGCGCATGCGCGACTCGGAGCCCTCCGCGGTGGGGGTGAGGGTTGTGGGTCAGAGGTTGGGGCGGAGCCACCCCTGAAATCAAGTTCGCCTAGGGGCGGGGCCGGCTTTGGGGGCAGGGGCGGCACACCGGCGCGGGGCTCAGTGCCTGAGAGTTAGACTGCGCTCCTCCGGCCAGTCAAGATGAGCAGGCCGACCTGGGCAGGCCTGTCAATCAAAGCCCGGCGCTGGTGGCTCACGCCCGTAATCCTAGCTACTCAGGCTGAGATCTGAGGAGCGAAGTTCAAAGCCAGCCTGGGGCTAGGCAGTCCGAGAAACTTACCTCCAGTAACCACTAGAAAACCGGGAGTAAAACAGAAGCGTTCAGGGACAGCGCCCAGGCCCGGTTCAAGCCCGAGGAGCTACCAAAACAAAAAACAAAAAACAAGGTCAAGCCCAGCGAGAATGGGCCTTTGAACGGGATAGGGCAGGGGGCAGAGGTCATGGAGTCCCGTTCAGGGGTCGATCTGAGGGCTGACAGAGCCTGGGCATCGCCCTGAACCCTCCAAGGGTGTAATCAGATCTCAGTACACAGGGTGGAGTCAAACCTGGAGGCGGGGCCAGGGAGGGGGCGGGCTGTTTAGGGGCGTGGCCACTTGGGAGGTAATCCTCCAATCGGGCGGGCCCAGGCAAACTCGGAGGGCGGGGCCGGGGAGGGACGGATCATGGGAAGGCGTGGTCAGTGGGAGGCGATCCTCCAATAGGGCCGGCCCAGCTCGGGGAGGGGGCGTGGTTTCGCGGGGGCGGAGCCAGGCAGAACCCGTTCCTCAGCGCGTTCTCCGCGCAGGGCGCCCGTGGTCCGGCACTACAAGGTGAAGCCCGAGGGCGCCAAGTACGTGATCGACGTGGAGGACCCGGTGAGCATCGGTCCCGGGGTCCCGAGATGCGCGCTGGTGGTGGGGTCCGCGCCCTCCCCCCGTCTCCCTGACCGCGGTCTCCCATCCCCCCTCCACCCCCCCACCCCAGTTCCCCTGCGCCTCGCTGGATGCGGTGGTCAACTATTTCGTGTCGCACACCAAGAGGGCGCTGGTGCCCTTCCTGCTGGAGGAGGACTACGAGAAGGTGCTAGGTGGGTGCGCCTTCGGGCGGGGGGAGCCGAGGGGGGCCCAGTCTTCCCCTTCTCATGTCCCCATCGTCCAGAGGAAAGGGACAGCCTCTGGCCGCCGCGCCTCCTCCAGGTCGCCCTCTCTGTTCCAGGCTACGTGGAAGCGGATAAAGAGAACGGCGAGAGTTTGTGGGTGGCGCCCTCCGCCCCGGGCCCAGGTGACGCCCCCACCCCGAGGCTGCTGCTGGGGCAGAGAGGGAGGGACCCTGAACCCACCCCCTCAGCTAGCACATACCCAGACCTCAGGAAGAGAAGTGACCCCAGATTTAGGACCCTAGAGGATGGGAGAAGAGTGGGACTGGGGGGGGGGCGGGAGAAGAAATCTGGTAGGCTGGCTAAGTCTAGGGTTCCCCTAGATCGGGGAGGAAGGGGACAAGGCAGAGAAGGGTTCATGGGAGATATGGTGTTTACTGACGACCCGGAAGGAATTTATTTACCTATTTACTTTAGGGCTGGTCCTGGAGTTTGAACTGGACACGGTCCCTGAGCTTTGTGGGGGTTTTTTTTGTTTTGTTTTTTTTCCTTGCACAAGACTGGTGCTCTACTACTTGAGCCACTGCTCCACTTCCAGCTTTTTTGATGGTTCATTGGAGAGAAGAGTCTCTTGGATTTATCTTCCTGGGCTGGCTCTGAACCTCAATCCTCAGGTCTGAGCCTGAGGACACAAGCGTTGTCCCATCAGGACTACATGCTATGTGGCACGTGTGTCCCTCGGAAGCAGCCAACATATGTAAACTCATCGCTCCATGGTGCAGTCATTCATAGATACGTGCACACACACTACCTCTGCTGCCAAAGTGGCACAACAGCATATGCATGAGCGGTTTTGCATAAACTCAAATTATGCAAATGCAGGCCCACGTGTGTCTCTATTACCTGAGGATACAAACACACTTGCATCCTTGTATGTACACAGCGCCATGCTGTATCCAGGTATGCAGACAGACAGACTAGAGGTGTCAGGACCACCTGGGCCTTGACAGCGAACCCCCTTTTCTCCATCAGATTCTGTAACCCCTGCAAGTGTCCCGAAGCTGCCACCTCCTGTGCCTGCGTCCAGCCAGGACAAACTGCCCCCACTCCCAATCGAGGATGAGAACTACATCACCCCCATTGAAGACACCCCATCTGTGGATTACGTCAATCAGGATGGTGGGTGAGGGCTGCAGAAACTGGGGTGGGGGTGCAGGAAGGCAATGGTTTCACATGACCACCCCCATATTTGTGTATGCAGTGATTTCCGGTAGCCAGCCAGCCGTCCTGAAGCCCAAGAAACTGGGAAAGCTTCCAGTAAAGCCTCCAAAGCCACCCATCAGCCCCAAGCCAGGTAGCTAGAGCGCTTTCCTCCCACAATGCACTCTGGGAGGGCTGAGGCCTGAGCCCACCTCTGCTCCCCCTCACCCCACCAGAACCCAAGGCTATCAACAGCGTCCCTGCCAGGAAGCTGATAGGCAGCTCGGCCCAGGCTCTCTTCCTTGCCACAAGTAAGGGGACTGTGGGGGTGGATGCAGGGTGAATTTTGCCCTACTCTGAGAGGTAAGACGAGGGAGCACGTTGTGGGTGGGATGATGCCTTTCAGCCTGTTTCCATTTGTGTCTGCACGGGACTCTATAGATTGGGGGGGAGAGGTTGTCATGACTGGGGAATTTCTGGCTCATCTGAAGCTGAGGTCCTGACCCCAACACAGGGCTAGGGGATGTGACGGCAGAGTTGGAGGAGAAGCTGCAGAAGAGACGAGCACTGGAGCACTGAGTCACCGCGATGCTGGGGACCAGCGGCTGACCTTCAATTGCCCAGAATTAAAACTCAACAGACTCCCCCACATACACACAGAGCAGGCTTGCTGCGCACTGGTGGCTCACGCCTGTCATCCTAGCTACTCAGGAGGCTGAGATCTGAGGATTGTGGTTCAAAGCCAGCCTGAGCAGTAAAGTCCTTGAGACTCTTATCTGCAATAAACCACCAGAAAACCAGAAGTGATGCTGTGGCTCAAGTGATAGAGAGCTAGCCTTGAGCTGAAGAGGTGAGGGACAGCGCCCAGGCCCAGAGTTCAAAACCCATGACCGACAAAAACAAAAAAACAAAAGCAGGCTTATGTGTTTGGCATGCTTGGGACACTGGGGGGGGGGACAGGGGCCCCACAATGTCTGTGCACAGTTGCCTCCATTACCTGAACTCCACAAGCCTACTTGCCTGACCCACAGAGATGTGCATATCATAGCGATTAGGGTGGGGAGAAGCTCAAGGTCCTGAGGCCACACCAAAGAACCAACCCCACAGCCTGGCCAGTGTTTGACCTTTATTTGCAAGTGAGGGGAGAGGGTCACCCCGGTGTCCACACCTTGTTGGGGACCCCCACCCCTCACTATCCAGAGTTAAGGCTCCAAGCAGCACATGAGAGGGCTTGGTCCAGTTGAACCACCCAATGCCTCTGGCAGCTTCCCCCTTCACCCCCAAAGCACCCAACCGGTTTGTGTCTCTAGGTAAGACTGGTGTTGGAGCTGCTGGTGGCACTGCCCCGCTTCTGTAGACAGCGCACGGAGCTGGGGACCTGCAGACCGGTGGTCACCTGGAAGCTGCCACACCACACCTGGGAGGGGGGGAGAGGAGGGAGATCAGGGGAGCCCTGCACCCACCCACCCTTCCCACCCCCTTCTCCGTCCTGCACTCCCCCTGGGCAGCCAGAAGGCGGCTCACCGTGAAGGCGGGCAGCAGCGGCTGTGTGAACTTGGCCTTGAACGTGTGCAGCAACTGTTTAGTGCGGGCGTTGTAGAAAGACAGGAGACCTGGGCGGGGAGGAGGGGGCAGCGGGAGGGGTCACGGGGTGGGTGATGTCCCGGGCTGAGGCTCAGGCATGGGGGCGGGGTGGGAGGGCAGAGGTGGCTGGAGTCTTGGGGTCACCTTGATGGAAGTCACAGTGCACACCCAGGCAGTCGGGCACGGGGGCATCCAGCACCTTGACCTTGTTGGCGTGCTTGGCGGTGAAGCTGACCTGCAGCCAGTTGTTGACGTGGAGACACCAGGACGCTGCCGTCTTGCCCAGCTGCTCAAAGCGGCCCAGGCTGCGGTAGGCCACGCCCACACCAAATGCCTTGCTGTCTGGCTCATAGCGCACCTCCCAGTAATGCTCCCCACCATCGATCATCGTGTCCCCTGGGGTGGGTGGGGGGGAGAGGACAGAGGGACACTGGGTAAAACCAGGGCCTTGTGGACTTCTACAGGAGCCCCAGCTACTTCCAAGGTCCTAGCGACTCCTGCCAGCTACTCCCAGGGTCCCAGCTACTCCTGCCAGCTACTCCCAGGGTCCCAGCTACTCCTCAGGCTTGGTAAACATCCTGTACATACTTACCAAAGCCAAGCCATAGGAACTACCTCCAATTCATGTCCAGATGTCCCTTAATTCCCCCCAGAAAGTGGTCCTCTCCTCCCCATACTCTGGCTCCTGCCCACAGTTCCCCATGGGCCCACAGTCCACCTGGAGTCTGGATATCCCACTGGTTTTCCTGTCCCAGATCCTTCCCTGGACTCAGAGGCTCCTTCCTGTTGATCTCTGAATCCAGATCTCATCCAGGTCCCCTGCTCCACACACACACACACCACCACCACCAGGGTCCTGCCCGGACCCCGATCCCATTCTTACCCAGCACTGTGTAGGACTCGGCGGTGAAGCGGTCCCGGCCCCCACGGCTGGAGGGCGCCCTCTTTGGAGATGGAGTACCTCTGGGGAAAAGGGGAGAAGCTTGGTCCAGGCCTCACTTTCCACACAGGAGGCCTCCCTGGACCATTCCAGGCACGGCCTGCTCCATTCGTCCCTGATAATACTGGGCTCAAGGCTAGTGCTCTACCACTTGAGTCACAGCTCCACTTCTGACTTTTTAGTAATTGAAGACAAGACTTTCCTGCCCAGACTGGCTCCAAACCAGGATCCTCAGATCTCAGGCTCCTGAGTAGCTAGGATGACAGGTGTGAGCCACTGGCGCCTGGCTAGAAAACATTTTTTTATATTTTTTATTTTTTTGGTCAGTTGTGGAGCTTGAACAGTGCCCAGGCTCTGTCCCTGAGCTTTTTTGCTCAAGGCGAGCACTCTAACACTTGAGCCACAGCTCCACTTCCAGTTTTCTGGTGGTTCATTGGAAATAAAGAGTCTCCCAGACTTTCCTGCCCAGGCTGGCTTTGAACTGCGATCCGCAGATCTCACTCAGCCTCCTGAGATGCTAGGATGACAGGCATAAGCCAAACCCTACTTATAATCCCTCCTCCCCTCCCACCCCCCCACCTCCCCATTCATGGTAGAAGGAAGCAGCCTGCTTCCTCCAGCACAGCTGCTCCCTAGCCTTCTGCTTCTCCTCCCGGTCCTGATCCCATTGGGCGGTGTGTGTGTGTGTGTGTGTGTGTGTGTGTGTGTGTGTGTGTGTGTGTGTGTGTGTGTGTGTGTGTGTGTGTGTGTGTGTGTGTGTGTGTGTGTGTGTGTGTGTGTGTGTGTGTGTGTGTGTGTGTGTTCCCCACCACCTTGGGAAGGGGAGTGGGGGAGGGAGGGCGGGAGGGGAGGAGGGGCAGGTACCTGGCTGGGGAGTTGACGGGAGAAGCTGTCCGCCCCTTGCCATCTTTCTCTCGGGCCTTGATGTCCTGCACCTTCCCGCCCATGGCGTCCCATTCCACAGAGAGGTTGTCCACCCGCAGGTTCTGGTGGGACGTGGAGGCGTCCAGGCGGAACATGAATGCTGGGGCCGGGGAGACCAGGGAGTCACAGAGACGGGAAAACCCAGAGAGACACAGAGACACGGGCGGGCAGGCAGTGACCAAGACAGACCGCCACAGGGACAGACAGGAGACAAGCAGACAGGCAGAAAGACACCAGGAGGTACAAGATAGGGAAGGAAGAACGTAATATGGAGCCCAAGGGAGGTCTGGGGTTGCGGCCCAACTGTTTCTAAAGTCTATGAGAACTTTCTTTCCCCTCTTTTTCAATACTGGGGTTTGAACTCAAGGTCTGGGCCTTGCTAGGCAGGTGTTCTACCACTAGAATCATGCCCCTGATCCTAGTAAGGGCCTTTTTCAAGACAATTGTTCTTCCCTGATTTTTCACCTCCAAGACAGGGGTGGAGTTACAGCAGGATGGAAGTGAGAGAGCAAAGGAACTTCCCAGTGAGATATGCAAATCAACATGGGAGACCTGGTGAATCTGATATTGAAGGCATATATATATATATATATATGTGTGTGTATATATGTATATGTGTATATATATGTATATATATATATATATATATGTATATATGTGTGTGTGTGTGTGTGTGTGTGTGTGTGTGTGTGTGTGTGTGTGTGTGTATAAATTTAAATTTAAATTTTTTTTTTGGTCGGTTGTAGGGCTTGAACTCTGGGCCTGGGCGCTGTCCCTCAGCTCTTCAGCTCAAGGCTAGCGCTCTACCACTTGAGCTACAGCGCCACTTCCGGTTTTCTGGTGGTTCATTGGAGATAGGAGTCTCACGGTCTCTCCTGCCCGGGCTGGCTTTGAACAGCGATCCTCTGATCTCAGCTTCCTGAGTGGCTAGGATTACAGGCGCCCGGCCATGTGTATGTATATATATATTCCAAGATAAAAGAAAAACAGCATGGTAAGAAGGCACCACGGTTCATGCCTGTAATCCTAGCTAATCAGGAAGCTGAAACAGAAATCCATGGTTCAAGGTCAATTTTGGCAAAAAGTTAGTCAGACTCCATCTCAAACAATACAAAATTCAGCCCAGGCAAAAAGTGAGCCTCTCTCTTTCTCTTTTTTGTTTAATTGAGCTGGGCACTGGTATTTTATGCCTATAATCCTAGCTACTCAGGAGACTGAGATATAAGAATCATGGCTCAAAGTTAACCTGGGAGACTCGACATTTATTGCAAAAATCTAGAACTGAAGGCATGGCTCAATTGGTAGAGCATCAGCTGGGAGTGAAAAACCTGAGCAAGTCCATGAGGAAAAAAAAAAAAAAAAAAGGAAAAGTGGAATAGAATGGTATCCATTCAAGCTAAGAATGCCATTGTGGACTCAGGTATGAGCTTCCTAGCGGCCAAGGCAACAAGGCCCACAGACCCGTTATTAGAGTATGACTGAGACACACAACCCCAGAGCACTGGGAGGGAGGGGGTATGTAGTCAGAGATAGGGATGGGGGGAGGAGGGCAGCTGGTCACCTGCTGTCTCCAAGGTCACTGGCTCAGAGAATTCACCTGCAACTGCCTTGTTACAGGCCTTCACCCGAAAGTTCATGTATTTCATGTCAAACTTGAGACCTGGATGGATGTAAGAGACATCAGAGGTATTTGGTAACACCTATCACTCTCCTCCATGATCCCATGGCTGCCACAATAAGGAACACCTTACAAGCAATTCTGTATCCCAACTCTTGACCCCACCTCCAAACCAGAGCAGCCAATGAAAAGACTTTATGGCCCTTGTCAGTGATTGGCTCAGAAATAGGCACATGACCCAACCAGACCAATCAGAGCCTGCCTTGCAACTTTGTTACTATGAGCCCCCTTCACAGACAATCTCTTGGTATGTTTTCTAAGCCTCTCTCATTATTATTATTATTAAATTTTATTTTATTGGTTGTGGGGCTTGAACTCAGGGCCTGGGCAGTGTCTCCGAGCTCTTTTGCTCAAAGTTAGCCCTCTACCACTTTGAGCCACAGCGCCACTTCCGGTTTTCTGGTGGTTCATTGGAAATAAGAGTCTCATGGACTTTCCTGCCTGGGCTGGCTTTGAAACTCGATCCTCCTGACTAGCTAGGATTACAGATGTGAGTCACCAATGCCCCTACTTGCTATCATCATCATCATCATCGTCATCATCATCATCATCATCATCATCATCATGCATTGCTAGAAATGGAACCCAGGGGCATGAGGCCTGTTAGTTTTTTTTGGGGGGGGTACAGCACATGGAACCCAGTGTCAGGCTACCCGAATCACACCCCATCAGCTCCCCAGTCTGACACTGGACTACACTTCTGACCTAAGCTGCCCCGGCTGCAGGGAAAGTCCCCCCCCCCAGCACTATCTCATTATCATATTATTATTTTGCAGCTTGCTGTACATCTGTAATTACTCCACAACAGAAAGTCACAATAAAATAAAAATAAAAAGCAGAAGGGTCTGGAGGTGAGCACTGTGGGTGCCTATTTTTAAGAGGCGGTGTGTTTGTTTTCATTCCCATGCAGAGGAGACACCAATAGCTTCTCAGGCTCCCAGGCTGGCTGGTGGCTTCTCTCCATAGCAATTAGCATGCTCATGATTAAGCATGTATGCTAATTACAGATAACTAGCGGCTGATTACAGCCCCTGGGTGAGGGAGTGAATGTCACGTCTGCAGACGAGGTCTTCCCTGCTCAAGGCAGCTTTTTAAAACTCATTAGGGAACCCCGATATTTCCCGCCTTCTGATCCTCCCCCCCTCCAGCTGGGTGGGTCCCCTGGCTTTTCTGTTTCTTGTAAGTGCTGAGGAACTCTCCCAATCCCCAGCTCCAGCAGGCTAAATGGGCTTGGGGATCTTCGCACGGTGTGGGTGCTGATAACTTAGACCTATGAGAGCGCCAGTCCGTGGCTGCTGGAGAGAGAAGGGGGAGTGACAGGGTGGCCTCCCTTCCTGTTCCTCAGTTCCCTTCCCTGTCAGATGTGATGCACGGCCAGCCTGCTATATATGGACTTTGGAGGAGGTCAGTAGTCTCTGGATGATTTAATAGCTCCATGGACACCTGCAGAGGCTGAGGTATTCGGGGAAGATAAGTAACTAGACTGGACTAGACATGATTTGCCCCAGGTATACTCCTTTATCTGCCTAGGTGTACTGACTTACCTGTCCAGGTATTCAGGTGTGCAGTCCTTACCTAAGCTGCCCAAGGATACTCCCTTACCTTCCCAGGTATATTCCCTCTGTCCAGGTGTGCTCCTTTACCTGTCCAGGTGTGCTCCCTTTACTTTAGCTGCCCAGATCTATGTCTCTTACTTGTCCAGGTGTATTACCTTTACCTGTCCAGGTAGCCCCCCCTCACCTGTCCAGGGTGTGTGTGTGCCTTACCCATCCAAGTATGTTCTTTTACCAGTCCTGGTGTTATTACCCTTAGCTGACCAAGTGTGCTCTCTTACCTACCCAGGTGTGTGTGTCTTACCTGTCCAGGTGTTTCTTCATCTGTCCAGATGTATTGCCCTTACCTGTCCAGGTGTGTCCCCTTACCTAAGCTGCCCAGGTGTGCTTCTCTTACCTACCTGGGTATCTCTCTTATCTGTGCAAGTATGTTCCTTTACCAGTCCTGGCATATTACCCTCACCTGCTCCCCTCACCTGTCAAGGTGTATTCTGTCTGTCGGATGCCCTCGATGACCATCCAGGGCTGGTCCTCCTTGAGGCGGGGCGGGCCCTCGAAGTTGGTCCTTCGATACTCCAGCACGTAGTGGTCGATCTTGCTGTCCTCATCCGGCATGCGCCACACCAGGGTCACACAGTTATCTGCCACCAGAGACTCGGCCAGGTCGATCACAGGGGCGCTGGGTACTGAGCAGGACAGAGTTAGAGGAGACATCAGGGTTCTGTGTCCACAGGGGATGTGCCAGGAGCCCGGGAGCCCCGTCCACTGCATGATGGCCTGTGTTGGGGGTAAACCACCTGGGGCTGGAGCCCCCTCAGGCTTCCAGCCAGCCAGGAGAGAAGCCAGAGCAGGCTCAGGGTTCAGCCCACAGAGGACTGACACTGGGAACAGTTTTTCCAGAACCCAACTGCTTAGTGAATGGGACTTCCTCTAGGCTTCACCTTTAGGTCTGTTCCATATGGGCTCCCTCCTAATACTCAACCAGGGCCCCACCCACGCATGGGTGTGGCTTCCCTGGCACCACCCACATTGGGCGTGGCTTCCAGGCATCCATCCACAAATGGGAGTCCCTAGCGCTCCACTAGCACAAGACAGGTCATTGGAAGGCTCCATGCACAGATAGGCGGGCCTTCCGAGTGCTCCACCTACATATGGGCGGGGCTTGCATTGACTCCACCCTCTGGGCCTTGCTGGGATTCAGGTACCTGTTGGTTGGCCTCACGCCAGGACCTTTCTAGGTGTTTCGAAGTCTACACCGTTTTCCCCCAAATCCCTCCAATGAGACCCCCTCTCACCAGGCAGGAACTTCAGGGCCTGCAGCATCTGCCGCTCCTGTGCAAAGTCCACCATGAGATGACTCATGTTATCGCTGACCTTGGCTTTCAGTGACAGCCGGAAGGCAGGGGCCATTGTCACCCTGCAGGGAAGGAGGTTTTCCAGGCTCCTGATTGTGAGGAGGGGCAGGTGTCTCCCCAGACCCAATGTTCTGGGTCCAGCACCCAAACCTGGGTGTCCCCCACCATTACACCATGGGGAGACACAGGGCAGGGACCGGATCCAGCATCTTACCCATCTTTGACTTGTTTGGCAGCCTAGAAAGAGGGATGGAACAGAATTCAGAGATCGGCTCATCTCTAATAGAATTCATGGTTTGAAGACAGCCTGGGCAGACACATCCATGAGCCTCTTATCTCCAATAAACAAGAAAAAAGCCGGAAGTGGTGTTGTGGCTAAAGCGGTAGAGTGCTAGCCTTGAGCACACCCAGGCTCTGAATTCAAGTCCCAGGACCAGCACAAAAAAAAAAGAAAAAAGAAGCCGGGCGCTGGTGGCTCACGCCTGTAATCCTAGCTACTCAGGAGGCTGAGATCTGAGGATCGCGGTTCAAAGCCAGCCCGGGCAGGAGAGACCGTGAGACTCCTATCTCCAATAAACCACCAGAAAACCGGAAGTGGTGCTGTAGCTCAAGTGGTAGAGCGCTTGCCTTGAGCTGAAGAGCTGAGGGACAGCGCCCAGGCCCAGAGTTCAAGCCCCACGACCGACAAAAAAAAAAAAAAAAAAAAAAAAAAAAAAAAAAAAAAAGAGTCTCACAGGCTTCTCTATCTGGGTTGTCTTGGATCCACAATCCTTAGATCACAACCTTCTGAGTAGCTAGGATTACAGGTGTGAGCCACCAGTGCTCGGCTCCAATCTTTTTTTTTTTTTTTTTGCCAGTTCTAGGACTTGAACTTTGGGCCTGGGCACTGTTCCTGAGCTTCTTTTTGCTCAAGGGTAGAGCTCTACCACTTGAGCTCCAGTGCCACCTCTGGCTTTTTTTCTGAGTTGTTTATTGGAGAAAAGAATCTCATACACTTTCCTATTAGGCTGGCTTCAAACCACGATCCTCAGATCTCAGCCTCCTGAGTAATCTAGGATTACAGGCATGAGCTACCAGTGTCCAGCTTACTTGCTTTCTCTCTCTCTCTCTCTCTCTCTCTTTCTCTCTTCTTTCTTTCTTTCTTTCTTTCTTTCTTTCTTTCTTCTTTCTTTCTTTCTTTCTTTCTTTCTTTCTTTCTTTCTTTCTTTCTTTCTTTCTTTCTTTCTTTCTTTCTTTCTCTTTCTTCCTTTCCTTTACATGCTGGTGCTGAGATTTGAATTCAGGACCTGGGCTTAATGTTGCATGAGTGGGTTACACACTGAAAACTACCTGGGTCCTGCCCCAGAGACACCCACCTGAGGGAAGTCATCGCTGTCCATGGTCTGTAGAGTCTGGTTGGCCGTCTCCAGCAGCTCCTCAGAGCTCTCCAGGGCCCGCGTGCAGGCGGCCAGTTGGTTCTGAGGGGAGCATGGCACCAATCAATCCACAGCTCACCATACAGCTTCACCTCCCAGGCATCTGCCCGCCACCTTCAGGACCCACAGCCCTCTGAACTCCAGCTGGGAAAGGGAGGCTGGTGCCTGGAGTACCTGGCCACAGCCTCTTCCCTCCCACCCCCCCTCCCCTGGGAGCCCCTCCCTGGAAAACACATGCCCAGAGCCAGGCTCCAGTGGCTTATGCATGTAATCTTAGCCACTCTGGAAGATCCAGATTTGAAATCAGCCTGGGCAGGCATGCCCCCTGAGACTCTATCTCTGATTAACTAGCAAAATGCCAGACTGAGGCATGGCTCAAGTTGATAGGAGGATAGCTGTGACCAAGAAAGCCAATCCAGAGGGCTCTGAGTTCAAGCCTTAATTTGGGCACACAAGAAAACCCAAAACTACACGTGCCCAGGTTGATTTCTCCTGAGCTCCGTAGTCCAAGGAGGAGTCCAAGGGGGTTTGATGGAGATAGGGAACGGGTGAGAGACTTAGGGGGCAGACGTTAGAGTCCACCATCACTAGGCTCTCTGCCTCTGGAGGCGGGCGGAGGGGGACACCTGACCCCCCCACCTGAAGCTCATAGGTGCGGCTGGCACGGTCCTGTTTAATCTTCATGAGCATGCCCTCCTTCAGCTCTTCCAGGACAGACAGCAAGGACTGGAACTCGGCTTCTAAGTCCTCCTGTACCTTGGTTGAGTTTGCCTGGGTTGGAATGGCAGGGATGCGTTAACATCTGTGTCCAGCTGAAGAAACTGAGGCCAAGCGATCAGCCAGACCCGGCCACTTCCTGGGCTTTGCAATAAGAAGCCAGTTCCAATGGCAGACACCCCCTGCCCTTTCCCCTTCCCCTCTCCACTCCCCGCCTCCTGTACCTCCCTTACCTCTACATTCAGCAGCATTTGCTTGAGTGAGTAGATAAAGCTCTGGATTTCTTCATTCTTCATCGCTAGCGTTGTGATGATCTTCCGAAGAGCCTCCTGTCCCACCAGACCACAAGTATCACACACACACACACACACACACACACACACACACACACACACACACTTCACGTGGCCTGACCCCCTGCTCTGCCCTCAGGAATTCAGGGAGGAGCTATGGGGCCCTCTGGCTCTCTATAGAACTCACTTAGGTGGTGGCCACTTGTGAGCAACCCCCAATTTACATGGGAGGAAACTGAGGCCCAGGATGAGCCTCTTCACAGAGGAGCAGACCAGAAGCAAGTCTGCATGAGCACCAAATCTTCAACCTAATACCTACATCTTGAAGGTTGCCCATGAACTGGTTGGAAGGGCTAGCCTGGGCAAAGAAACTCCCAGAAGGAAAATGGGTTAGCCTGGGGAAAGGGCTACCTGTGGTCAGTACACCCACAGGGGAACTGGGGTAGCCTGGGCTAAAGGCTAGCCAAGGAGCCTGGCCCCAGGAGCTGAGGTGAGCCTGAGAAAAGGAATTAACCAGAAAGAGATAACCTGGACAAAAGAAGGAGCCTTCAGAGAGCCCAGGTAAGAGGGGAGGGGGAAGGGAGGCTGCAGGGACAGGAAGGAAGGCCAGCCAGCAATTCCTGCTTCTGTCCTGACCCCCCCCCCAACCCAGGACTAAGAGGTCGCTAAGGTCAGTATAATGGAGCAGATTACGCGGGGAGGGGCGGGGGGGTCCTCAAGTCTAGGATGGTAGGCGTGGGGGATGGGGTCAGGGCTGGGACCTAGAGATGGGGGGGGCACCCAGGAGAGGGAGGGTGACTGCATGCAAACGGGGGAGCCGTGCACGGGGGAGGGCGCCGTGCATGGGGGTGGGGGAGCCGTGCATTGAGGTGGGGGAGCGCCGCAGCATGGCGGGGGGGGGGCTGCGGCATCACCTGGTCCCCACCCTATGCCCACACCCCGTCCTACCCTTTGGTCTTCCATGGTTGCAGCCTGGGTCACCCCGGCCCGGCCTGCGGGCCCCACGCGCTTCAGGAGTTCCCCCTCAAGCTGCCTTTGCCGCTGCCCGGGAGCCAATGGCCCCCGCTGAGCCCTCGCCACCGCCTTCGCCCGCCGCCGCGCCCCCGGTCAGCGCTCCATCACTGCCCGCACTGCGCAGGCGCGCGCTCCCGCAGCATTCTGGGAATTGTAGTCCAACTCCTGGATTCCAGAGCCTGGGAATGGGTTTGACTCCCGGCCCTGCTGCATAACCTGAAAGGTCACCCTTAGTCCTCCCAGACCGCAGTCTCCCCGCTTTCTCGCTCACAACCCTTTTCCCTTTGCTATTTTATTTTTTGGTCGGTCGTGGGGCCTGAATTCTGGGCCTGGGCGCTGTCCCTGAGCTCTTCAGCTGAGCGCCCTACCCCTTGAGCCACAGCGCCACTTCCGGTTTTCTGGTGGTTTATTGGAGATAAGAATCTCATAGACTTTCCTGCCTGGGCTGGCTTTGAACCATGATCCTCAGATCAACCTCCTGACTAGCTAGGATTCTAGGCGTGAGCCATCAGCGCCGGCTCCTTTGCTATTCTAACGGGGATCCAAGATGCCAACTCCCAAGGTCTGGCCCTTGATGACTCACTGAGAAGCCACAGACTTCATCAAAGCAGGCATCCACCCTCCAAAGTTCTCTTTTCTTCTTAAGACACAACCAAACTCCTGCACATCCACAAAGCCCCAGACTGTCCCCTACTTCTCCTTTTTTTTCTTTTTCTTTTTTCTTTTTTTCCAGTCCTGAGGGTTGAACTCAAGGCCTGGATACTGTCCCTGAGCTTCTATTACTCCAGGATAACACTCTACGATTTGAGCCACAGCACCACTTCTGGCTTTTTCTATTATGTGGTACTGAGGAATGGAACCCAGAGCTTCATGCATACTAGGCAAAGCACTCTACCACTAAACCACATTCCAGCCCTTTTTTTTTTCCTTTTTATGATGCAACCAAACTCTTGCACATCCCACAAAGCCCAAGACTCTCCCCTAAAGAAACCTCTTCACAGTTCAGGTTCTACAGGGTAATAGGGTGTCTATGGCCATTCTATTTCCCCTACCAATCTGACAGGTTCCTAATGGCTTTTCTGGCTAGGGGGAGGGGAGGGCGGAGCTTGGGAAAGTATGAAGACAGGCAAGAGGGGGCAAAGGGGAGGCAGGGAGGTTGTGGAGACACAGCGCCACCACGGGGACCTCCCTGGGCTCAGAGACACCGCTGTGTGACAGACTCAGGGCTTTCTCAGCTCTGAGTGAGGAAGCAGGCAGTGTGCGGTTGGCTGGGACACACTGAGGTCTCTAGGCCTGCTAACAGCTTCTTCCTCCTGCTTCTGACCTTCTAGCCCTGAGATAAGGCCTTGCAGGGCTGGGGGGGGGGGATCTTGAAGCCCCCAGGGACGCTCAGTGGGGCCCCTATACTTCTCCCTAAGAGACAGGAGAGGACAGACTAGCACCTAGAGGAGCCAAACTGTCCCTGAAATCCATCTTCATATTGTAGTGTGGCCCCTTGATAATGTGCAAAACCCCCAGGCTTGCTCCCGGAGTACAGAAAAGAAAAATGTGGCCACCGCTAGTGGCTCATGCCTGTAATCCCAGCTATTGAGAAATGTAAGATCTGAGAGCGTCAATTCAAAACCAGCCTGCAGCTGAATGCTAGTGGCTCATACCTGTCATTCCAGCTACTTCGGAGGCTGAGATCTGAGGGTCAAGGGACCCAGCCTGGGCAGGAAAATTTGTGAGACTCTTGTCTCCAATAGACTACCAAAATGCCAGAACTAGAGGTGTGGGTTCAAGTGGTAGAGCACCAGCCTTGAAGAAAGAAGCTCAGGGACAGCACCCAGCTCCCCCCCCACACACACACACAGAAAAAAAAAATGAAGCATGAAAGCCACAGAAAAAGATTATTAGCAAAATATTTGCACATCTGAAATACCAGAGTAAAATCTCTTGATGCAACAAATACACAAGCGAAAAAATGACATTGGGAAGTTCATAATGGAGGGGCTGTTCCCACCCTCCTCTTCTCCCCTGTGTCCCCACCTCAGACCCCTTATGTTCCTTTAGAAACTTCCAGAACAGAGCCGGACGCTGGTGGTTCACGCCTGTAATCCTAGCTACTCAGGAGGCTGAGATCTGAGGATCGCGGTTCAAAGCCAGCCCGGGCAGGAGAGACAGTGAGACTCCTATCTCCAATAAACCACCAGAAAACCAGAGGTGGCGCTGTGGCTCAAGTGGTAGAGCGCTCGCCTTGAGCTGAAGAGCTGAGGGACAGCGCCCAGGCCCAGAGTTCAAGCCCCACAGCCAACAAAAAAAAAAAAAAGAAACTTCCAGAACAATGTCGGATCTGTGGGATGACTCTGCTTGACAGACACACCTCTGCTTTTCAGATGTACACCACTTTGGGGAAACTGAGGCACGGGGTGGCAGGAAGTGAGCACCCCCCACCCACCACACCGCAAACAACCTGGAACACAGATGTCAGCCTCTACCCTCCCCCTCCAGTGTCACAACCGCGGGGGATGGGGGAGGAACACTGTGGCAGGAAGTGTACACAGGGCTGGGAGAGGAGGGGCCGCAGCTTGGAGCCTGGGCCCCCAGACCCCAGGAATGGGGTCCTCTGGCTGGGTGCTACTGTTGCTGCTACAGCTAACCCGTTTTCCATTTCTCCCACCAGTACAACCTGTGGATTGGGGGATTCAGGGCCTCAGAGGGTGCCCCAGGATAGAATTCCATCTAGGCCCTCTGTATCAGCCTCACCCCCTCTGTCTCTTTAGACTAGCCTTAAAAATTTGTGTGTGTGTGTGTGTGTGACAGTCCCGGGGCTTTATCGCAGGGCCTGGGCGCTGTCCTTGAGCTTTTTCGTGCAAGGCTGACACTCTACCACTTGAGCCACAGCTCCATTTTTGGTTTTCTGATGGTTAATTGGAGATAAGAGTCTCATGGACTTTCCTGACTGGGCTGGCTTCAAACTGTGATCCTCAGATCTCAGATCTCAGCCACCTGAGTAGCTGGGATTATAGGTGTGAGCCACCAGTGCCTGGCTTTAAATTCTTTTCCTTCCTTCCTTCCTTCCTTCCTTTCTCTTTCTTTCTTTCTTTCTTTCTTTCTTTCTTTCTTTCTTTCTTTCTTTCTTTTTCTTTCTTTCTCTCTCTCTCTTTCTCTCTTTCTCTCTTTCTCTCTCTCTCTCTCTCTCTTTCTTTCTTTCTTTCTTTCTTTCTTTCTTTCTTTCTTTCTTTCTTTCTTTCTTTCTTTCTTTTTGTTGGTCATGGGGCCTGAAGGCTAGCTCTCTACCACTTGAGCCACAGTGCCACTTCCAGCTTTTTCTGCGTATATGGTGCTGAGGAATTGAATCCAGGGCCCCATGCATGCAAGGCAAGCGCTCTACCACTGAGCCATCTTCCCAGCCCCTCTTTCTTTTTTTTTTTTTTTGGTTGGTCATGGGTTTGAACTCTGGGCCTGGGCGTTGTCCCTGCGCTCCTCAGCTCAAGGCCAGTGTTCTACTGCTGAGCCACAGAGCCACTTCTAGTTTTTGAGTGGTTTATTGAGATAAGAGTCTCACGGATATGGGCTGGGATGTAGCTCAGTGGCAAAGCGCTTACCTACCAAGTGCAATGTCCTGGGTTCGATCCCCAGTAGCAAGAAAGAAAAGTCGAAAAAAATACAGTTAAAAAAAAAAAAAAGAGTCTCACGGACTTTCCTGCCCGGGCTGGCTTTGAACCGAGATCCTCAGATCTCAGCCTCCTGAGTAGCTAGGATTACAGGCGTGAGCCACCAGCACCCGGCTTCTTTCTTTTTCTTATAAGTGTATATATGCTGGTCTTGGGGCTTGAACTCAGGGCCTGGACATTGTCCCTTAGCTTGTTTTCTTTTGTTGGTTATGGGTCTTGAACTCAGGGCCTGTGCACTGTCCTTCAGCTTTTTTGCTCAAGGCTAGCACTCTTGTGCTACAGCGTCACTTCCAGTTTTCTGGTAGTTAATTAGAGATGAGTCCCATGGACTTTGCTGTCTGGGCTAGCTTTGGCGTGAGCCACCAACACCAGACTAGAACCAGGGTCTTGTGCCTGCCAGAAAAGTGATAACTACTAAGCCACACACCAACCCTGTCTTGCTATGTGGACCAGCTGGCCTGGAACCTTGGGGTTGTTAATATGTCTGTGGCTGGCTGGATGGCATGGTTCACGTCTGTAATCCTAGCTACTCAGGAGGCTGAGATTTGAGGATCATGGCTCAAAGCCAGCCTGGGGAAGGAAAGTCTATGAGAGTCTTATCTCCAAATGGACCACCAAGAAGTAGAGCTGTGGCTTAAAGTAGTAGAGCTCCAGCCTTGAGTTCAAAAGCTTAAGGACAATGCCCCAGGCCTGAGTTCAAGCCCTAGGACTGGCACAAAAATAGAGAAAGAAAGAAAGGAAGGAAGGAAGGAAGGAAGGAGGAGAGGGAAGGAAGGAAGGAAGGAAGGAAGGAGGGAGGGAGGGAGGGAAGGAAGGAAGAAGGGAGGGAGGGAGGGAGGGAAGGAAGGAAGAAAGGAAGGGAGGGAAGGAAAGAAGGAAGGGAGGGAAGGAAGGAGGAGAGGGAAGGAAGGAAGGAAGGAAGGAGGGAGGGAGAGAGGGAGGGAGGGAAGGAGGGAGGGAAGGAGGGAGGGAGGGAGGGAAGGAACAAAGGAAGGAAGGAGGGAGGGAGAGAGGGAGGGAGGGAGGGAGGGAGGGAGAGAAGGAAGGAAGGAAGGAGGGAGGGAGGGAGGGAGGGAAGGAGGGAGGGAGTGAGGGAGGGAAGGAACGAAGGAAGGAAGGAGGGAGGGAGAGGGAGGGAGGGAGAGAGAGAGAGAAGGAAGGAAGGAAGGAAGGAGGGAGGGAGGGAAGGTAGGTGTTGATTGAGCCATGTCCATTTCACAGGCAGGCTTGTAATAAGGAAGACTCCTACTCAGACAGGCAAGCCCACTTAGTCGTCCAGAGTGACAGAGCCCACCGCAGCAGTTGTTAACAAAGAAGAAACTTTATTGAAAAAGTTCCTATACTAACTGGCCAGGGCCACAGCTCAGGCTGGGGAGCTGATACTGTGACCCTGAGTGGTCCCCATTCTTTGGTTTTTAAAGGCAAAATCCATGAAGTCGAGCCTGGTCACATGCAGGTGACCAATGGGATTGTAACACACACAAAGGATTGCACAGTCATACCAGACCACACGCAGGTGGCCAATGAGGTTACAGTTTGTCTGTAATGGCTGTTTAAACTGGCTTATCACCTTGGTTTACAATGGCACACAAATTTAGCAGGTAAGGCGAGATCTACCTTTTGGTGGGCAAAAAGGCTGAGTTTACCCGTAAGCATGTGCAAAAACCAGGGTTTACTGTAAGCACTGTGGTGTCCCAGTTTGAGCCAAATTACAACCTGTTTTATGGGTCAGTCTTTAACTGAACAATCAGGGGTGGGTTAGGTTGTTCAGGGGAGGGGGACCAGGTACAGTTTTTTCATTCTGGGAACTAGGTTCATTGAGTCAAAAATCCCTAAAACAAAGGCAAAGCTCAAAATGGAATCAGACCAGCTTGGGCCCCATCTCAGGGTCCACTTCAGACTCACTGAGTCTTGGGAAGGAGGGCTGATTCTCTCCAGAGGCCAAAAGGCCTAGAGCATCTGGACACCAAGTACCCTCCCTTCTCAGTCCCAGGAGGAGCCAGCAGCCTGGCGGTACAGCAAGGCCATTCGGCAGCCCTGGTTTGCCAGCTGAGCCAGGCTGGGTCCTGGGAGGTTCTCTGCGTGGAGTGGCTGAAGGACAGGGCCATCTTGTGGATATCAAGTGCAGCCTGAGAGGGAACAGTGCAGGCCACGGGCCACACCTTCCCTGCAGGTGCCCGGGGAACCCTCAGCACCTGGACACCCTGAGCACCCATGGCAGAGGGCACTCTGCGTGCCAGGCTGCTGTGGAGATTGCCCCACCTGGACAGGGCTGAGGGCAATGGTTCCTGTTATGCCCAGATGGTAGATCTCCAAAGACCACCAAGGAGCCGATTCCGATGCAAGCACACGAGAGGCGTTTATTGCAAGCTCGAGCTGGACTCACAACTGTCACCAACACAGCGGGTCAAAGATGGTCAGGCCATCTTGAACTTAGACTCCATGCCAGAAAGTGGCCTCTCATTCCCCCCTTTTCTTGTAGCTAGGGGATCCAATCATAGTCCCCTGATATCCAGTTCTAGGTTCACTTCATCTACAGGCTGATATTGAGACCTGAGTATCATCAGCTGCACCGTATGGATCCACTCCTTTAGAAATGTAACTAATCTATGAAGCACACAGGGTCCAGGGGTCAGGACGATAAGCAACACAAGCAGGGGTCCTAACAAGGTGGAAGCTAAAGTTGTCAGCCATGGGGAATTGTTAACACAAGATTCAAACCATCCTTCCTGTTGCTCTCCTTCACACTTTGGCTTTGCAAGTCCCTCTCGAACCTTAGCCATTGACTCTTTCACAACCCCTGGAGTGGTCAATGTCAAAACAACATACTTCTCCTAAGGCTGCACAGAGTCCCCCTGGTTGAAGGAAAACTAAATTGAGGCCCCTCCAGTTTTGTGATACCATCTTGGCTAGCGAGGTGAGTGACTCTTAGAGGTGAGAAATAGAACTTTCAAGTCTTTCTGTATCGAGATCAATTGAGGCCCTTAAGTCACTATAATGTTTGTTTTGGAGTACTAAGGAAGACACTCCAGAACTGCACCCCCCACTAACCTCAAGCCCAGAAGGACAGTTAGGGTGACAGCAGTTAGTTATCATTTCCCTTTTTGCTTGAATCTGGAGTCCGCCTAAGCGCTGATAGACTTCTTCAACTTCTTCTTCAGGATGATAAATGAACCTAGGTACTAACTGTACCAGGACACAATAGTCTTGAGTCTGATTTAACATAGTTCCATGAATGCAAGGAGCAGGTCCAGTGGCACAAGCCCACCACCCATCTTCAGGGGGTAAAGTATATTTTCCAGTTACCGCCTGTTCTGTCTGGTTGCATAAATGGTGGTATTGGGAAGGTACTTTTCCTACACACAATCCCTGCCCGGCTATTGACTGTAGGGTGAGCTTGACATTTCCTTTTGATTGCCAGCGGCACTGCTCTATTTTATCAGCCTCGGTATAGTATCCCACTATGGCTATTCCCTCCTAGAAAGGGGGTTTAACATCATAGCAAAGCCAGCAAGATTTGGTAAGTTCCGGCCTGGAAGCGTTAATAACCTGGAAGGCACTGACCAAGAGGTCCCATAGAAGGTCTCCTCCCAAAGGGGGATGGGATCACTTATTAGGTTTTTCTTAGTGACCCTGGGGGGGCAGGAGGGGGAGCTTAGCATCCTGTACCAGTCAAGCCTGTCAGGTTGGTGCTAAAACCAGGTTGGATCCCAGAGATTGTGTTTTTAAGAAGCCGGAGGGTAAAGGGAAGGCCTCCATTCCCCGTAGGGAGATATCCTGTGTTTCTTAAGTAACATTTCCAGCGTCGGAGGCCCAAGTCTTACCTAATTCCCAGGTCTCGTCTTTCTTCCCTCTATCTGTGAACTTAAGCTGGATCTTTTGCCAAACCCTAGTGATTTCTATTAGATCTCCTCCCTTAGCCTTCCACTCTGTAGCCAAAGTCTCACATCCCCAGGAGGCTCAGTAGTAATCTTGCCCCCCCCCCAGGAAGCAGAGCACTTCAGCTCAGGGCAGACATAAAATGAACCTGGGGGTACCGTCACCAAGACCGGTGGTGAATATGGGTAAACCCTCTGTTAGCTGACACAGGTCAAAGGTCAAGTCAGGGAACCAAGAATTGAACCAGAGGTCCAATTTGGGACTGGAGAACTTGTTGCCTTCTACTCCCAGGATTGCTGATTACCCATGTCCAATTTAAGGGAGTAGGGGGGCTAGAGTTACTTAACAGGGGGGACGGCTGCAAGAAAGAAACAGGGCCGCTGTGGCCCAGTCCGCAGGAGCATGAGCTTGAGAGGATTGTCTTGGTTGTGGGACACTTGCCATGGTGGTTTGAAGTCTTCTTTCACCGTGAAGGGGTCAGGTTTCCCTCCAGGTGGCGCTTCACCTAGACCCAGTCTCCTGGTCAGAAGCAGTGAGGTTCAGGGGGAGGTCCTGTGTTATGGAGGACCTTTCTTTAAGGCCTGATCTCCTGGCCCACTGTAAGGCCCTGAGGGAGTGTGACAAAAGTTCATAAGCATCAAATTCAGTTAACAGGTGTGACTGCAAATTGGGGATAATAGGAGGGGGAATTCCCAACATAATTTCAAAAGGAGTTAATCCTATTTTATAAGGAGAGTTATGCGCCCTATAGAGAGTATATGGAAGGAGAGACACCGAGTCTCCGCCAGTCTCCATGATCAATTTGATTAGGGTCTCTTTTAGAGTTCTATTCATCCTTTCTACCTGTCCTGAGCTTTGGGGTCTATATGCACAATGTAACTTCCAAGCAGCCCCCAAAATAGACATTAAACCCTGTTACCTTAGACACAAATGCGGGTCCGTTGTCTGATCCTCTCACTAGTTTTCCTGGCCACAATCTGTGCTGTCTCATGCTTTGCAGGGAAGGCCTCCACCCATCCTGAAAAAGTATCTACAAAACCTAGCAGATATTTATAACCGTATTTACCAGGTTTTACCTCAGTGAAGTCCACTTCCCAGTATGCTCCAGGCTTGTTGCCCCTCAGCCTGGAACCAGGGTTTGATGAATTACGGGTAGCATTAGTCAGCTGGCAAGCCTGGCATTTAGTGACCATCTGCTCGATTTTTGAGTTTACATTTTTGAATCTGATCTTAGCATGTCTCAAAAGGTCCTGCATTTTTCTCATGCCCATATGCGTGGAAGCATGCATTTTAAGCAGGACCTGGTCTCACAGCTTTTCAGGTAGACTCACGCTGCTGTTTGAATCTCACCACCAGCCAAGTAAGCAATGAGCCATGGGTAAATTGGTAATCCATTCCAGATCCTCTTGGGTATAATTGGGGGTCTCAGGAAGGTGCCTTAGACCCAGGGTCAGGTAAAGTAGCCACCAGAGCTCAGCCTACTTGGAGGGCTACCTCTTGTGCAGTTTTGTCTGAAAAATTGTTTCCCTGTAACACAGGATCTTTAGATTTTTTTTGGTGTCCTGGGCAATGCACTATGGCCAATTTCTTTGTTTTTTTGGGGGGGTCTGGTCGTGGGGCCTGAACTCTGGGCCTGGGCGCTGTCCCTCAGCTCTTCAGCTCAAGGCGAGCGCTCTACCACTTAAGCCACAGCGCCACTTCCGGCTTTTTTCTTTTTGCTTATGTGATGCTGTGGAATCGAACCCAGGGCCTCATGCATGCAAGGCAAGTGCTCTACCACTGAGACTATGGCCAATTTCTTTGGCAACCGCAGGGCTGCTATTAGGGCAAGGATCTCTTCCTTTTTTTTATTTTTTTTTTATTTTTTTGTCGGTTGTGGGACCTGAACTCTGGGCCTGGGCACTGTCCCTGTGCTCTTCAGCTGTAGACTAGCACTCTACCACTTGAGCCTCAGCCCCACTTCCTGCTTTTACTGCTCATGTGGTGCTGAGGAATCGAACGGAGGGCCTCATGCATGTGAGGCAAGCACTCTACCACTAAACCATTTTCCTAGCCCCTCTTCCTTATTTTTGATGGTCTTTCCGTCAGCCATTAGCAGCCCTCTCTCTTTGTAGATAGCCCTGTGAACATAGGCCGTGGCAAAAGTATAATGGCTGTCAGTAAAAACAGTCAATTTCTTGTCCTCTCCCCGAGTCGAGTCAGCGCTTTGGTTAGTGCCACCAATTCTGCTCATTGTGCAGAGCTCTCCGCTGGAAGTGGTTCAGCCCAAACGACCTCTGACTCCATCACCACCACCACCCCTGTATACCTCTGGCCATCCTTGACCAAACTGCTACCAGTCTGTGTACCAGATAAGAGCAGTGTCCAGCCGGGCGCCGGTGGCTCACACCTGTCATCCTAGCTACTCAGGAGGCTGAGATCTGAGGATCGCAGGTCAAAGCCAGCCCGGGCAGGAAAGTCCGTGAGACTCTTATCTCCAGTAACCTTCAGAAAGCCAGAAGTGGCGCTGTGGCTCAAGTGGTAGAGCGCTTGCCTTGAGCTGAAGAGCGCAGGGACAGCGCCCAAGGCCCAGAGTTCAAGTCCCACGACCGACAAAAGAAAAAAAAAGATCAGCGTCCAGCAAAGGCCGATCTTTCAAGTCGGCTCGGAGTCCATGTGCGTGAGCCAAAATTTCAGCACAGTCATAGAGTGGAGCTTCTAAGGCTGGGTCAGGCAGCAGGGTGGCAGGGTTCAATGCAGCCGGCGCCTGAAATGTAACTCTGGGAGGATTTAGTAACAGGCCTTGGTGTGGGTGAATCGGGCCTTGCTAAGCCAGGAGTCAGGTAGTTGTTTAAGAACTCCCTCGATGGCAATGTGCCACGCCGACTCCAGTGGAGGAGTCTGCTTAGCATGGGAAACCATCTATCAGACCATGATAGGGGCTTCAGAGACCTATCTCTGAGTTTTGGGACTTCACCGAAGTCTACCTCAGAGAATGGGGCTTCACAGAAACCTATCTCCAAGTTTTGGGACTTCACCGAAGTCTACCTCGGAGAATAGGGCTTCTAAGAGGCCTACTCCTGGAAAAAGGCTGGCAAACCCCTGGGAAAAGATGTGTTTCTGTCTTTCTTCCCTCATAAGAGTGCCTGTTAATCTTTTACTGCTTCTGCTGCTTTTTGTACTTGCTCATTGTCAATGTCCCCTTATTCAAAGCTCTTTCTTAAGAGTGTTGACGACTCCAATATCTGATGAGTGTCTTAAAAAATATGACGGACTCACCAGAGTTAAGTGCTACCCTGAAACCCCTCTTATGAAGGCTAGTAGACAAGTTATAAGTAAATATAAAAGTATTGGGGGTTTCACAAAGTCACTTCAGCAGAAGGAATTGTTTGTAAGGGACTTACAAGAAGCTATAGGCTCAGTTAAAACAGAAAGAATGTATGGGCAATTGCTGAGATAATTATTTAGGAGAGAGAATTTCCTGCTATTTACTAAGAGAATTGCTAGGTCTCCTTAAAGTTTACTATTAAAAAAGAGACAGGAAAGATCTTATGGGAAAGTTAAGGCCTCTATAAAAATAGGTAATGGTTAATTGGTGACAAACATCGAAACCCAAACCCATTGTATTCCTTAGAGATAAGCCGGAGACAAATGCCTATCAGGCGACCAGCTGGTGACCACCCAAGAAAGAAGCCATGCAGCAAGATTGTGTAACCTTTTGCCCTTTCTCATGGAGACTTCTGTTATAAAAGTTTGCTATCCTCTGCATTAAATCGCACTCAGCACTCAGCATCCACTCCTCTTGTGTGTGAGTTGTCTGTTTGCCATCTCCCCACCTATTCCAGGTTCCTCCCCTAGGTATCCTCCGTCGTCCCGACAGAACCCGGTCCGCGGCAGCAATGATGTACAGCTCCTGTCCCAGAGCAAGTATATCAGCATCTTTGACTGCAGGGCAGTGGTGACGATCATCCGCAGACAGGGAGACGGCCCAGCAGCCACAGGACCTAATTTCTTGGAGAGGTAGGCTACCGGTCTCCGCCAGGGGCCCAGGAATTGGGTGAGCACTCTTTTGGCTATGCCTTTTGTGCTCATCACATACAGATAGAAGGATTTTGTCACATCAGGTAGCCTAAGACTGGGAGCCGATAGCAGGGCTGTCTTAATCTGTTTGAAGGATTTTTCCGTATTGTCAGTCCAGAGCCAGTGCTGTCCCTCTTTAGTGGTTGCATACAGGGGCTTAGCCCAACTTAGCAAACCCGGGGATCCATCGTCTGCAGAAGCCAGCTGACCCCAAGAATTCTCATCCCTGATGAGGGCTCTGTGGTCTGGGGATTTTGAGCACAGTCGATTTCCTCACCTCGGTTAGCCACCTCCGGCCCTCAGCAGTATCTCAGAGTCTACCTCAGGTTTACAGATCTGAGCCCTCTTGGTGGTACCCCCAAGTCTCCCAGAGTCTGGAGTAAGTCTTTGGTCCCCTGTAGGCATGCTTCGTAACTCTCAGCTGCCATCAAAAGGTTATCTCCATATTGCAAGAGCGTCGTGAGGGAGAGTGAAACTCACCCATGTCTTCATGAAGCGCGTTGTCAAAGATGGTGGGTGAGTTCTTGAATCCCTGAGGTAATCTCATCCAGGTCAGCTGCCCGTGAATGCCCTTTGCAGGGTCAGTCCATTCAAAGGCAAACAGCTCTTTGGAGCCAGGGGCAGACTAAAAAAGGCATCTTTTAAATCTAGGACAGTATACCACTGCCAGGCTGGTGGCAAGGAACTGAGAAGAGGGTATGGATTCAGGACTGGGGGATGTATGTCCATCACCCACTTGTTTACTTCTCTTAGATCTTGGACTGACCAGTCATCATTAGACTGCGGTTTGTGAACTGTCAACAATGGGGTATTCCAAGCAGACTGGCAGGGCCCTAGCATCCCCAGCTCTAGTAGGCACCAGAAATGGGGTATAATCCCCACCTGGGTCTCTAGTGGTGTAGGATACTGTCAAACTCTAACCGGATCCTCCCCAGACTTCAATTCTATGTAGACCGCAAGTCTGTGCTTTGCCAGTCCCATTTCCCCAAGTCTCTCCCCAGACCTCAGGAAATGTTTGTAACCAAGAGTCTAGGTTGGCTGTTGGTGGCAGCGGTGGTAGATGCAGTGGATATTCATCCTCCAGATTAAGAGTTAAAACCTGGGTGGGACGGCCTTGAAGATCCAGAACCAAAGTTCCATCTGGTTGGATGTGAATTTGAGCTCCTATTTTGGTGAGCAGGTCCCCCGCCCCAATAGGGGGCACTCTGGGATGACCATGAATGAGTTGGGGAGTCTACGAGTATCAGATCATCCGGGTGGCTCCCTGTACCCAAGAGATTTTGCCAGATCCTTTGCCCTGGAGTTCAAGCAGGACTGAACGTTGAGGCCCAGTGTCCACCAAAAAGTCAATTGGAGTCCCCTCCACTCTGAGGGTTACCCTGGGCTTGGGAGCGGGGGAGGGGGGTTGGGGGTGAGGCAGAACCCCATCTTCCCTAGTCACTGACTCACCCATCTCCGTGACCAATACGCGGTGGGGGTTGTGCCCCAACTCATAGGTTTTCCGCTTAGGTTCCTAGGGCAGTTCTTAGCCCAATGTCCTGTTTCCTTACAATATGCACCTTGTTCAGTTTGTAACCTGGGGTGAGCATCCCTACCTTGCTTGATCCGGCGGTGGCTGCTAGGAGGATCCTAGCCACGCCTCGCACCCTGGCCCTTCTTCCTTCAGCCCTGACTCTCACCTGACTTTCCCCTGGGGGTTTCTCTATTGGTATCTACTCTTTCTGCTACTGCCATCCAGTCCTGCAAACTCTTCTCTCCACCAGCCTTTCTGCCCTCTGTCACTTCGGGATCCATGGGGGTGTACCCTGAAACGCCTCCATGACCCTTTCCAGGAAGGTAGCCGGCCTCTCATCTCGACCTTGGCCAAATTGGTGGGCTTTGGAGCAGCTGCTTGGAGACCCGCCATTAAGAGTCTTGCCATAGACCCTGAGCCTCTCCTTAACCTTCAGCAGTATTGAAGTCCCAGGTAGGAGGGCGACTGAAAGGAAAGGTGTTGTCAGGAGTCTGAGATCTGAGGATCGCGGTTCAAAGCCAGCCTGGGCAGGAAAGGCCATGAGACTCTTATCTCCAAGGAACCACCAGAAAACTGGAGGTGGCACTGTGGCTCAAGCGGCAGAGCCCTCGCCTTGAGCTGAAGAGCTGAGGGACAGCACCCACGCCAAGAGTTCAAGTCCCAGGATTGACTAAATAAATAAATAACATCAGGGTTAGCGGTGGTTTGCCTGTCCTTTAGTCAGGATTCCTTCACGCTCCTGGAGGAGCCATTAGCAGTCATATTAGCAGTCATCCCGGGTAGGCTGATAAGTAAACAAGACAGTATCTAGGAGGCTAATTAGATCTGTAGACTTGTCAGAGATGTAAAGTTGGCTCCAGGGTGGCAGGCAGACTGCACCCTCCTTGCAGCAAAGTCTCTGACCAGTACCTGCGTTACCTAGGCAGCTGGCACACCTGGAAGAGGTCACATCTGCATCTGCTGAGGTCACATTTGAATTGGATGTTGCCACACCTTTTCCCGCCCCTAGCCCGGGCCAGACACTCTCTTTCCCAGGTTTCTCCCAGCCGCATGGATGGCCAACATGGCCTGGTGCCAGCCGGAATGATGAAAAAAACTACCCCTTACCTGAATACCACGTGCGTGCTATGGTTCTTACTCGGCTACCTCTTTTTAAAAACCTAACACGGGCATTTTGGGTTCTCCAGTGATACAGGTCACTCGTGGTGAAGGAGTTGGTTACCCGTTAAATCAGAAGGTCCAGCAGCCCGCAAGGGGAGGACAACGGCCGAATCTGGGGGGGGCCCTGAGGGGCAGGAGGAACAGCCCCAAGTGTCCTCTTGATGTGGTGGAGGACGCAAAGATGGAATACGATATTTCACTTGGATTGTGTAAAATGGATAATGAATGATGTGAGATATAAATGTAAGTGTGCTGTGGCTAAGACTTCCCTGGTAACTCATTACTTTAGCTAGTAACTGTAATTGTCACTCTGTAACTCCATAACCCTGCCACTCTGTAACTCTGTAACCCTGTAACTCTGCTTCTGCTGTTTTCTGAGCTGAACCATCACCACCCTTCTTCTATTCCCTTTTCCTACCAGCAAAACCTTGGCGGGAAATTTAAACGGAAGGTGCACATTTCTTGTAACAATCATTGGCTAAAACCAACACCCAGCCTCCCCTTTTCCCTGCCCTAGCCCCAAATGCTTAAAAGGCCATATGGGCTGGCCCTCAGGGATCCCAACTCCAGTGCGGTCCTGGCCCATCAGCACTTTTCCCTCAATATAACCTTTTACGTTTTCCTGCCCCTCCCCACTACACTCCCCCCCCCAATGGTGGCAGCTAAGGAGCCCCATTTCCTGGTGCTAATGTTGGCTGATCAGGGGGAGGGAAAAGTTAGCTCTTCCTCCGCACTGCCCTGCAGGACTGGGTAGAGGGTTTGGTTTCGGTTCGCCCCGGTCTGCTGGGGTGATCCTGGACTGCAAGAATTTTCTTGGGCAGCTGCCTCTGTGGGAGCATGAGAGGTTTTAGACAGAAAAGGGGCGGGGGAGGTCCCAACTAAGTCTTGCCAAACTAAAATACATGGGATCTGGTCGGGATGGCCATGTGGTCCTGGAATGAAAACCATTCCTTTTACTTTGAACACAGCCCAGAGGTCCAAAGTTCCTTCAGCAGCCCATTCCCCGCCACCCCCCCCCCCCAGGGTGGTCCACTCCAACCTACAAAAAGTGATTCGTTTTCCCTTTCTGATCTCAACATGTAGTACCCAGAGTCCGGAGACCCCCAAAAGACCACCAGAGACTATGATCAATGCAAGCAGCATAGAGTCGTTTATTGCAAGCTTGAGTTTGGTCCTCCACGCACTCGGTAACGGGTGATGCTAAGAGGCTCCGAGCACTGGTTCATCACACTTTTTTTAACACTCAGTAAACAAGTTACAGGAAATGTCATAAGGGTAGCAAATCATCATACACGCGGAATAACCCTAACACCCAAATCATCAAATCATAACCCTAACACCCAATTGGCACACTCAAAAACAAAGCTGTGATGCAAGCTGGGGATTGGACAGTTTGAAGCTGATGTGTTTCATATGAATTGGTGCAGTTCTAGAGGCCGGTCCAGTCATCGAGTTCGTGGTTCATTTATTTGGGTCCGGTCGTGGGGCCTGAACTCTGGGCCTGGGCGCTGTCCCTCAGCTCTTCAGCTCAAGGTGAGCGCTCTACCACTTGAGCCACAGCACCACTTCTGGCTTTTTAGTTTTCTGCTTATGTGGTGCTGAGGAATCAAACCCAGGGCCTCATGCATGCAAGGCAAGCGCTCTACCACTGAGCCACCTTCCCAGCCCCAAGTTCGTGGTTTTTATCAGTGAATACCAGTTCCTGTTGTTTCCCTATTCAAAATATTTGTCAACACTCTGTGTAAATATATATCAGCACTCCACATACAGTGGTGTTACCCATATCTTGTTTACAGGAAACGAAGCAAACTTTACTGAGCAACAAGCAAGTACATAAGAAAAACAAGCAATTAATCCATTTCCTTTTCCTCTTTCATTCCCCCCTTTCAATGGATCATTTTGTAGTCAATCTTGACTTATGTGTCTCATTCTGCCATCTCTGGATCCAAATTCAAATACTGGGCCCTTAGAACCATCAACTGAACGGCATTTATTCTATCCTTAACAAAAGCAATCAACTTGTTAATAATGCAGGGTCCTATGGTTAAAGCAAGCAATAGTATCATAAGGGGCCCAATTAAAGCAGAAAGCAAAGTTGTCAACCAGGGAGAGTAATTAAACCAGGATTCAAACCATCCCTGTCTGGATTCGTATTCTTTTTGTCCTCTTTTCTAGTCCCTCACGGACTTTTGCCATGTTATCCTTAACTATTCCTGAGTAGTTTTACATAAAAACAGCATTCCTCTCTCAGGGCTACACAAAGTCCTCCTTGTTGTATAAATAAGAGGTCTAAGCCTCTCCAGTTCTGAAGTACTACTTCTGACCGAGAGGTTAGAGACTTTTGCAGGTATCATATGGATTCTGCTATCCTCTTTATGTCCTCATCAATGGCCATCCTTAAATCATTATAGGAATTTTTCTGACTAACTAGTGAGGCTACACCTGTCCCGAGTCCCCCTAAACTTACCCCTAATAAGAGGCCGTTATGGGCTCTCTTTTTCTCTGGGGGGCGAAACTGTCCCCAGGTCGAGACTTTTTCCAGTCATCTTTCCAATGGTCAAGAAACTCGGAATTTGGATAATAAGTTATGGTGGGAATCAGGCATATCAACACACAAGTATGGTTGAGTTTGAGAAAACAAGAGTAACTCTATCTTGCTCAGACAACTTTTTGCCTTTGTTCTAAGCCCTGCTGGCCAAGATGTTTTTGAGAAGTGTCATTGTATCGAGAGGTATTATTATGTTGAAATTGACCAGAACCTGCACAGATTACGGAAAGAGGTTGTTTATACTGAAACCATCAGACCCTAACTACCCCTCCCCCCTAGACAATCAGATTTGTATTTACATGTAATTCTGTTTGAACACTTGGATAATGTATCTTTTTGTCACCTTGCAGTTTTTGCCTTTATAAACCCTGCTGGAATGTCGCTCGGGGTCTCCTCCCGCTTGGGGTCTCCTCCCGTCCCTCGGGACTAGACCTGAGCCTTGGTTTGTTCTGAATAAACCTTGCGTTTTGCAGTTCAAGTGTCCAAGTCTCTGGTGGTCTCCGGTGGTCTTTGAGGAGTGGGCATTTCAAGTTGTTGTAAAACAGTGGTGTGCACACAGGGGGTTAGCCCTGCTTTAGAGCAGGACCACCAAGCATCATTTGGGGGGACCAAGTAACTATTGTTCACCTGTTTTTGCATGGAGTTGCACAAGGGGGCCATTTCTTTGCTCACTTCCCCGGCACACCTCTGGGTCCCTATTATTTTAGTTATTGTGAGTCCTACCTTCGATTTCCATCTGCAGGATGGCGCCTCACTTGATATGGTAACATTGTCCTGAGCTGCAATTCCTTCATAATAGGGGGGCATGAGATCATCACATAACCAGCCAGACCTCGTTTTCTTAGGCTGAGTCTGGTTCAGTACTAAAAAGGACTTTTGCATTAACTTTACAAGTGGGTTCTCTTGGCGGGGTAAGTAAGCAGGGGCAGATGCCTGGGTTTGGGGACCAAGGCTGGCTGGTCCGAATGTCAATAGATGGCGGCGTGGAGGGGATTGGTCTAGACACTAGGATGGTCCTAGGAGTAGGCCCAACCACAGGTTTTAAATAAGGTTGGGTCCCACTGCCACCGGTGGTCAATCCCAGGACTTAATGACCTGGAGTGTCAAAAGTATCCCTTCGTGGTTACCCCCGGGCCTATATAGCCTAAGTCCCCAGGATTTCCCCAACTCCCATCCTCCAGCCTTTTCCCCTAGTTCAGTAAACTGAATTCTGATCTTAGAATTCTGTGAGCTACTTTTAGTAAAACCAACAAGGTCTCCTCCTTTTCCCCTCCACCAAGTGGATGTGCTGGTCTCGCACCCCCATTTCTTACAATAATAGTCACTGGGGCCTCCACAATTATCTGTTCTTTTCTCTCCAGGGCATACATACCAGTTTCGCCACCGGCACTCCGGGTAGGAATCTTGTTTGGTCCAACTAGTGCGGGCCCACGACCCTTCAGCTAATTGGCATAAATCAAAAAATAAGTCTGGAAACTGGGGTAGGGGTCCATGAGTGGATATAAGAGTTAATCTCTTCCCTGTCTCAGGATTTTTAACAATCCAAGTCCAAGTATAGGGGTAATGGGGATTACTATCAGCATAAGCGTTGATAAAAACGTTGCTCAGAAACATCAAGGTTAAAGACAACATGGTCACAGCTCAGTTCTTCTGCTCCCGACGCTGCGTCAGTTTTAAGGAGTTATCTCTGGTCCGGTTGACTGTCCTAGTTGGGTTCGATCAAGTCCAGGAATGGGTCTGCTTGCTTGGTGTGGGTGTGGTGGATCCAGGTGGCCACTCCGTCTACTTTGAGAGCGGTGGGCGTTGTCAGAATAACCTTGAATGGTCCTTTCCACCTGGGTTCCAAGTTCTCCTGCTGGTGGTGCTTAACAAACACCCAGTCTCCCAGTCTATACTGGTGGGGTACTGGTGGAGGCCCAGTTTCGTACAGTTCCCTCAACTTTGGCCATACTTCTTCATGAACCCTTTGTAAGGCTGGTAAAGAAAATGAAAGTTTATCATGCATTTGAAATGAGATGCAAAAGCATTGGCATATGTAAACAACACGGACCTTTTAAAATTAAAACGTTACTGGAAATGCTTTCAGCTCAGCAACATCTTAGCTATTTGTTAGTTCTTTTGTGTTGTCTCATCAGAGTTCAATGGAGACACTTCTGTAATTGTTGATGTGTTTGTGTATACATTCAATTTTTATAAAGATGGTAGTAAGTAAAAAAAAAAAAAATGAAAGTTTAGAATCATCATCTTCCTCATCCTTGAGGAGCCGTTCAGACAAGTCAGGGAGTATGGGGGGTGGTGTCCCGAACATTATTTCATATGGAGTAAGGCCTATTTTAAAAGGGGAAATACGGGGGCTGGGAAGGTGGCTCAGTGGTAGAGCACTTGCCTTGCATGCATGAGGCCCTGGGTTCGATTCCTCAGCACCACATAAGCAAAAAGAAAAGAAGCTGGAAAGTGGCGCTGTGGCTCAAGTGGTAGAGCGCTCGCCTTGAGCTGAAGAGCTGAGGGACAGCGCCCAGGCCCAGAGTTCAGGCCCCACGACCGGACCCAAAAATAAAATAAAATAAATAAAAGGGGAATTGCGGACTCTACAGAGCATAGGGAAGAAGGGCCACCCAGTCACCGCCAGTCTCCATTCATCCTCTCTACCTGTCCAGAACTCTGGGGCCTGTAAGCACACTGTAGTTTTCAATCTGCCCCAAGCACAGAAGCAAGTCCCTGGCTTACCTTGGTGACGAAAGCAGGTCCATTGTCTGATCCTATCCTTACTGGAAAGCCATACCTGGGCGGGATGTCTTCTAATATCTTTCTGGCTACCACCTGTGCAGTCTCGCACTTAGTTGGAAAGGCCTCTCTCCATCCTGAAAAGATATCTATAAAAACTAACAAATACTTATACCCATACTTCCTGGGTTTAACCTCAGTGAAGTCGACCTCCCAGTAAGCTCCTGGCCTGTCTCCTCTCCCTGGACTCCCGGGCTCCTGACGCCTCTGCCCTGCATCTGTCAATTGGCAGGCTTTGCACTCCCTAACAATCTGCTCTATCTTTTCATAAACACCTTTAACTCTTAGTCCCGTGTGCCGCACCAAGTCCTGCATCCTCTTTGTTCCTCTTTCAAACACTCCGGTGGTAGGCTCTTTAACAGCAAGTACAGGATATATTCCTTCATGTACTTCCCTTAAGATTAAGGGAACAAAAGTCATTTTGGGGGAAATGAAGCAGGATAACTTATGGAAACAGAGGCCTGGGGTAGGCAACTAAGAAATATGGTATCTAAAAACTTAGAAATGCTATCTGTGCTTCAAAGAGAGGCAACTGAATGCATTCTTTCCTAAGGGATGCATTTCCCACCCAACCATTCACAACTGCCTGACAGGATGCCCCCAAATGCAGATAGCAGGGTGTCTCCTCCTTTCAAGGATAAAGATCTGTTTTATGGTAGGCTGCATCCTTACCTGGAACACCAGGTGTAGTTAAAGCAAAGACAAAGCACCTAGCTTTGCATAACTTAAAGCCAGACCCCCTGCCTTTACTCTGTAAATACCCAACAGCCCAAGGAGCTGTGTGTCTTTCTGGGTGTCTCCTTGTCTGTGTGTGTGTCCGTGTCTGTGTCCCTATGAGATCACCCACACTCTGCTAGCGTGTGCCCCTGTCCTTCTGTTTGTCTGCTTTTTTTTTTTTTTGTCTGTTTCCTTGCTCGCTTACTTAATAAAGCTCTGCCAAGTTTTCTTACCATGTGACTTGTCCAGAAATTCTTATTCTGCGATTGAAAGTCAAGAACCCTAAGTTAAGAGTTCCTATATGTAAAGGGGAGCTTCACGAATCCTTACCTCTGTCCAGTGACAAAAATAAAAGCAACCGACAAACACAGAAACAAAACTGACAACAGAGAGACAAACAGCTAATCGACCGGAGGCAGAACCGAAAGTAGAACGCCGGCCTTGCACCCCTCCGCTTCGTCCCGCCAGAAATTCCAGGGGAGTGAGGGGATTCCACGTCCCTCCAGGAGGGTCTGGAACGTCTTCCAAGACCCCGAATGGACGGCCCGCCAGGGTGTCCGCTTAGGTCTTAGGCCAACCTGCACAGGTACAGATATCGGGCCGCAGAAACAAAGCAACAAAACGAAAGAAAGCAGACAATGAGACTCACCGATCAGCAGTAGACTCTCCGGTTTGGGGGTCCTGTTATGCCCAGATCGTGGATCCCCAAAGACCACCAAGGAGTCCAATCTGATGCAAGCACACGAGAGTCCTTCATTGCAAGCTCAAGTCTGGACTCACAACCCTTACTAAAGCAGCAGGTCAGAGTTGAGAGCCCCGACCCTGCATTCCACAAGGTTTGGATAGGTTAGGAAGTTAGGCTGAGGGTATTTCCAGTGTAGCAACTACATGATTGGTTAACATATAGCAAGCCAGTCTTGTCACACTCTTATTGGCTGGGCTGCAGGGGTGGGCTAAACCACAGGAATGTTAGCAATGCTAACTTTTGTTGTTTTGGTTTGGTTTGGTTGGCCCTGGGTCTTGAACTCTAGACCTGGGCGCTGTCCCTGAGCTCTTCAGCCCAAGGCTAGCGCTCTACCACTTGAGCCAGAGCACCACTTCCAGTTTTCTGAGCGGTTACTGGAGATAAGAGTTTCTCGACCAGGCGATGGTGGCTCACACCTGTCATCCTAGCTACTCAGGAGGCTGAGATCTGAGGATTGAGGTTCAAAGCCAGCCTGGGCAGGAAAGACTGGAAGACTCTTATCTCCAATAAACCACTCAGAAAACTGGAAGTGGCGCTGTGGCTCAAGTGGTAGAGCGCTAGCCTTGAGCCAAAGAGCTGAGGGACAGCGCCCAGGCCCAGAGTTCAAGTCCCATGACCGGAAAAAAAAAAAAAAAAAGTTTCTTGGACATTCCTGCCCCGGCTGGCTTTGAACTGCAATCCTCAGATCTCAGCCCCCTGAGTAGCTGGGATGACAGGAGTGAGCCACTGACACTTGGCTCCTCTTCCTGTCTTTCTACATCCTATCAAACATTTTTACAGTCTATCTGGCACTGAAAATGTCACGGGATCTCAAATGAGTCTCTACAAGGCTGCTTGGGGTCTTCATCATGGAAAGAAGGTGGAACAGCCCCCCAAAATAAAGTTTGGGGCAGGGGAGGGTGTGGTGAGAGGGAGATTCTCCGATTCTGAGAACTGCTGTACCCCGAAGTCTTTCCAACTCATCAGAGCAGTGGCAGAACATTCCAGAAGCCAAAATGGTGAACAGTAGATTTTCAAAGCTGGACAGAGATCTCAAAGCCAGCCACAATACCTTCCAGAGGAGGGAGGGCCACGCTGAACCCCGCCTTGACCTCCTCTTACTGGCCAGGCCCCTTCCCCTCCCCGCCCCCCAATGCCTGACTCCTGCCACCCTGTGCACATATGCCCAGCCCCCATCGGAGGCCCTGTCCAGCACTGACCAGCTGGCCAGAGCACGTGGCCGCTTCTAGGGTGCAGTTGGGCTGTGTGGCCTGCCACCCCCCCGCCACGTGCTGCGGTGGGGGCACAGCTATTGGGGTGGGCAGTGAGGTGCCAGGCTGTGCTATGGCAGCTGCCAGGGAAAAGAAGCGGCGGGCACGGGTCCAGGCCCATGCAGCTGGCATCTCAGGCCTCAGCAGAGCCTGCGTGTGGGGAAGGTTTTGGAGGGGAGTCAGGGGGCCCCGCATCAGTCACAGCGCCTGCAGCTTTGGGCCTGGGGCTCCTAACTGTACAGCCCCGGATTCGAACGCTCAGCAGTTCTCACAGATTTTCTGCACGTTTCCTGGCAGTCACTAGACCTCTCCTGGTGGAGTTAATCTTCCCTGGTTCAGACACACAGACACAGGGTCCCCAGTGAGGGGGTGGTGTGTCTCCAGACTCCAGGGGCTCTTTGTTGTCTTTGGCTGGCTCCTGGGAGCGGGGATGCTGTGGCTTGCACCTGTCATCCTAGCTACTCAGGAGGCTGAGATCTGGGGATCACACTTCAAAGCCAGTCTGGGTAGGAAAGGCCGTGAGACTCTTCTCTCCAGTTAACCACCAAAAAAATCCAGAAATGGCACTGTGACTCAAGTGGTAGAGCGCTAACCTTGAGCCAAAGAAGCTCAGGGACAGTGTCCAGGCCCTGAGTTCAAGCCCCAGCACTGGCAAAAAAAAAAAAAAAGTCATGGACTTTCTGCCCCAGCTGGTTTTGAAAGGTGACCCTCAGATCTCAGCCTCCTGAGCACCTCGGATGGCAGGCGTGAGCACCAGTGCCCAGCTGAGGCTCAGATTGTTTTTTCCCTTGTGATGGCCTCCATCTTCTCAGGTGAGCCCCTCCCCACCCCCACCCCCAGCTCCCTTCCCCTTCCTGGCCAGGGGTCCTGAGGGCCTTTCCCCTTCAAACCATCTTCTATCTCCCTAGGGGTCTTGGCGGTGCTGGCCATGGGGGGCCCTGGTGGTGGCCCTGGTGGCGCTGGGTGCAGGAATCTGGGGCCACCTTTGCTGCCACCAGGACTCTCTGCCCAACCGCCCAGGTACCAGGACAGCACCCCGAACCGCAGGTGTGGGTGTCTGCGTGCGGCCCCGTGTGGCAGCTCCCGGAACTGCAGGTGTTAGACTTCTGCAAAGAGGGAGAAGACATGCAGAAAAACCTACATTTTTTCTCAAAAATACACAGGAAGCTCCTAGTAGTGGGGAAGGGAGGACTGGCCTCTCATTTCTTTCTTTCTTTATATTTTTGATTTTTTAATGTACATTTTTTATTGTAAAGATACTGTAGAGAGGGGTTACAGTTACATGAGTGAATTAGTGAATACATTTCCTATCAAGCATTGTTACCCCCCCTCTTTATATATATATATATATATATATATATATATATATATATATATATATCAGTACTGGGGCTTGAACTCAGGGCCTGGGCACTGTCCTTGAGCTTTTTTTGCAAACAGCTGGCGCTCTGTCACTTGAGTCACAATGCCACTTATGGCTTCTTTTTGGTGCTTCATTGGAAGAAAAGAATCTCCTGGACTTTTTTTTTTGCTGGTCATAGAGCTTGAACTCTGGGCCTAGGCACTGTGGCTGAGCTTCTTTTGCTTAAGGCTAGTGCTCTACCACTTGAGCACAGTGCCACTTCTGGATTTTTCTGCTTATGTGGTGCTGAGGAATGGAATCCATGGCCCCCATGGCCTCCCTGGCCTCATGCATGCAAGGCAAGCAGTCTACCACTGAGCCACCTTCCCAGTCCCTCTCCTGGACTTTTTTTTACCAGGGCTAGCTTCAAACAATCCTCAGATCTCAGCCTCCTGCATAGCTGAGAGTACAGATGGGAGCCACTGGAATGCCAGTCTCTCTTCAATGACTGCCAACTTCCTTTTTCTTTTTTTTTGCCAGTCCTGGGCTTTGAACTCAGGGCCTGAGCACTGTCCCTGAACTTCTTTTGCTCAAGGCTAGACTCTACCAGTTGAGCCACAGCACTACCTCTGGCTTTTTCTGTGTATGTGGTACCGAGGAATTGAACCAGGGTTTCATGCATGCTAGGCAAGCACTCTACTACTACGCCACATTCCCAGCCCTAAGGTGTAGCCCAGGCTGGTCTGGAACTCCTGATTCCCTCATTGATTACAGGTGTGTGCCACCACAGCCAACTTCTTGATTTGCATCCCCTCCCCTTCCCCCTTCTCCAATGTCTTCTACCAGCCCCAGGAGCTCCCCCTCCCCCACCCAGAGGCGTGAGGCCTGGTCTGCAGCACAGAAGTTGCTAGACACCCCAGGACAGACCTGAAACTTTAGATGGTCTATGCAACCTCTGCCTCAGCCTCTCTTCCCTCCTAGGCCTCATACCCAGCCCCAGGCCCAGCCACCCCATCAGTCCCAGGCGCAGAACATTCCCTAAAGTCAGAAGTAGAATTGAAGCTGGCAAATGTCCATTAGCTATGGGAGAATGTCACTACTCTCAAATGTGTGGGGGGAGAAGACAATGATCCCTTCCTGAGACCCCAGGACACTCAAGAAAGGCTTTGGCAGCTATTTTAGAGTGCTGAGAACATTTGTAGGGGTCTTTTCAAGGGAGGGGGGGGAGATTCCTAGGCCCCTAGCTGGCCTCTATGACCAGTGGACATACTCTGTAACAACTCCTTCTTAAATCTATAGGGACCTGCCAGACGCCGGTGGCTCACACATGTTATTCTAGCTCCTCAGGAGGCTGAGATTTAAGGATCACAGTTCAAAGCCAACCCGGGCAAGGAAAGTCCGAGAGACTCTTTTTTTTTTTTTTTTTTTTTGGGTCCGGTCATGGGGCCTGAACTCTGAGCCTGGGCGCTGTCTCTCAGCTCTTCAGCTCAAGGCTAGCATTCTACCACTTGAGCCACAGCGCCACTTCCGGCTTTTTCTTTTTGATTATGTGGTGCTGAGGAATCGAACCCAGGGCCTCTGGCATGCAAGGCATGCGCTCTACCACTGAGCCACCTTCCCAGCCCCCCGAGAGACTCTTATCTCCAGTGAACCACCAGAAAACCAGAAGTAGCACTGTGGCTCAAGTGGTAGAGTGCTAGCCTTGAGCTGAAAAGCTGAGGGACAGCGGCCAGGCCCCAGAGTTCAAGCCCCACAACCGACCAAAAACATAAAATAAAATCTGTAGGGAGCTGTCATGTCCAAGGAACAGCCATACCCCTCTGGCTAGTGCCCATTGCTTGAAGATATCCCCCCCCAGCCCCCAGTGTCCCCCTCTCCCCTGCTCCACGTCAGGGGTGGGGGTGGGGGGTGCATGGGAGAGGTCAGCATTTCCTGTCACTCTCTGCCTGCCTATCACCTTGAAGTGACACCCGCTGGGCCAGCTCCCTCCTCCACACCTGTTTCCATGGGGACAGATGTCCTTTCTGCAGATCAGACATCACTGCAGGAGGGGCGGGGCTGGCCTGAGCACACACCCCACCCCCAATCTGTCCATCCACTTGTCTTTCTACCAGCTGCTTCTTTCCACGGCCACGGAGTTTCATCTGCTTCCACACGGGCCTCTGGCTAGCCCACAGAGACACTCAGGCTCAGCCGCAGAAGGGTTCCCCTGAACAAAGGCTGTGGGGATCCCTTCACCCCTTCAAGGGCCTTGATCTCTCTCCAAGCCAGCCTGGGTCTCCATCCACCCAGGGGACTGACACAGGTTGGATGTATTGTGCCCACCCTCTCCCACAGAGGGTCAGGGGTCACCTTGGCTCCTCAGCTCAGCAAGAACATGGGAGAAAGACAAGAAGTCATTTATTGGCAGGCAGACAGTGGGGTGTGGGCCCTGGATCCCAGCAGAGGGGGGCAGGCAATGTATTAGGGGCCCTCAGGGGAAGGAATCTGTGTGTCCATCTGTACCCCCAAAATGCCTTCCCCAGGAGGAGCAGCTCTGCAATTGGTCTGGGGTTCCCCCCCCCCCGCCTGGTCAGGGGCTCTGTGTGACCACGGGGTAGAGCAGGGCCAGGTGTTCGGCGCCCTGCACGGGCAGAGGCCGCGAGCTGTAGTGCAGGACCAGCTCTGGCACGCTGGGGAACGGACCGCTGTGCTGGCCCAGCACCACCTGGTTCTCTCGTGTCCGGGTGAACTTCAGATGCAGGAACCCCTGGCTGCTCCTGGAGGTGTGGTGGGAAAGGCGGGGGGGGGGGGGAGGTTAGAGGAGCCCTGAGCTCCTCACACTCCCCACACGCTCTCTAGCTCCTCCTCCCTGGAAGCTTCTAGAAGCCCCTTAGCTTCCTCCTCAGTGGCAGGCTTACTCTGGCGAATTTGTCCCCTGTGCACGGAAGATCTGAGTTCCAGAACTCTCCATCCCCTTGTCGCCCTATGCCATACAAGTTTTCTGTTTTCCATATTGGGATTTGAACTCAGGGCCTTGCACTTGGGAGGCAGACGCTTTATAACTCAAAGCAGGCACACTCCCTCCTTTGTGCTTATTTTCTTTTTCCAGATGTAGTCCTGAGTGGTACTCACATTCCTCCCAGTCTCAGCCACCTCCTGAGTAGCTGGGATTACAGCCATGCACCACAGCATCAGGCTAGACTATTAAGGACTGAGCCAGATTCCAAACTCAAATGCTTGCAGGGCTGATTCCAGGATTCCGGCTTCAAGACAGGTGCTGGTGGCTCAAACTTGTAAATCTCAGCTACTCACGAGGCTGAGATCTGAGGATCGCCTGGACAGTAAAATCCACATGATTCTTACCTTCAATTAACCAGCAAAAAGTTGGAAGTGGGGCTGTGGCTCAAGCGGTAGAGTACTAGCTTTGAATGATAAAGGTAAAGGACAGTGTCCAAGCCCTGAGTTCAGGCCTCCCCCACACTCAGAAAAATAAAAGGGACCTTGGACACCCAGGTCCTCTCTCATCCAAGGGCCTGGATCTTCTGTGGGGCTTACACTGTCTTCTTGCATACCTACCACTAGAGAAAGCTCATTCCTAGTTGGAACCATGGAAGCCCCACCTCTATAAACCCCATCCCCAAGGCGCTTGGAAGCCCCACCCCTGCCCCAAGTCCCCACCCATTTGCCAAGAAGCCCCACCACTTATCTGGAAGACCCACCCATGTCTGTTGAAGCCACGCCCCCTTCCTATGGTCCTTTGGAGGACCTCTGGTCCGCTGGGAGGCCAGATCTCACCTGAGGGACAGGGAACAGTCCTGGGGGCTGGTCTCGCTGAGCCGCACGAGGTAGCTGCCTTCCTTGCAGAGGGACAGAAGGTTCTCAGCCTCTGCCCGGCTCAGAGGGCCATGAAACCAGCTGGGGGTGAGGACAGAAGTCTCAGGAGCACACCTAGGGTCTGGCCAGGGGTGCGGGAGAGGCAGGGCCTGCCCAAGCCCAGGGAAAGGAAGAGCCACCAGAGAAGGCCCTGGGATGTGGCAGAATGAGTGGGGCTGCCCCCAGGCTTAAGGGGGCTCTGAGCTTCAGGGAAGGGCAGCTGCTCTCAGGGCAAGCACACACCTGGGCCTTGACCTCCTTTACTTGATTTTTTTGGCTAAGGTTCTGGGATGGAACTCAGGGCCATACACACTAGACAAGGGCTTTTTCCTTCTGCATCACATCCCAAGCACCACCGTAATCTTGGCTCACCAGCCTTTCCCTGGGCACAACTGCCATTCCACACTGTAAACTTTGATTTATTTTTGTGCCATAGTTTTTGATTTATTTTTGTCCCATAGCTTTTTTTGCTCAAGGCTAGTGTTCTACCACTTTAGCCACAGTTCCACTTCCAGCTTTTTGGGGTTTTAATGGGAAATAAGAGTCTTACAGGGCTGGGAAGGTAGCTCAGTGGTAGAGTGCTTGATTCCTCAGCACCACATAAGCAGAAAAAGCCGGAAGTGGCGCTGTGGCTCAAGTGGTAGAGCACTCGCCTTGAGCTGAAGAACTGAGGGACAGTGCCCAGACCCAGAGTTCAGGCCCCACAACCGACCAAAAAAAAAAAAAAATCTCATAGAATTTCTTGCCAGGCTGGCTTTGAACCATGACTTTCAGATCTCAGCTTCCTGAGTAGCTGGGATTACAGGCGTGAGCCACCAGCACCAGCCTCAAAGCAGGAATCTGACCCAGGATCCCGCTATCAGAGTGATCTCATTTGTTGAGCTTGGCCCCTAGCTGGAGTCTGGAACACTGCAAGCTATTGCTAGGTGATTCCTTGAAGAAGTAATGAACGCACGGATGAATGAACGCATGAATGAATGCTAGCTTTCCTCGGTCCCCCTACTCTGAGGATCAAAAAGATAAATGCCTTAACTAGCGCCTGTCATCCCAGCTATTCAGGAGGCTATGATCTGAGCATCATGGTCCAAAGCCAACCTGGGCAGAAAAGTCTGTGAGCCCCTTATCGCCAATAACCAGAAAAAAATCAGAAGTGGTGTTCTGGCTCAAGCCTTAAGGAAAAAAAAAAAAGCTAAGCTCAATGCATCTAGGCCCTGAGTTCAAGTCCCAGAACTGGTCCAAACAGAAATAAAGTAAAAAGATCCAATTCAGGATGAATGGAGTCTGACAATGGTCCGAGGGGTTCTATGGGGCTCTACGGTACAACCCCCAGTTACCCCACTCACGGCTGTTTCTCCAGGGGTAGATCCGGATCCACGCGCTCGGCAGGCTGGGGGCTTCTGGGCGGGGGTCTCCGGAGCTCCTTGGCGGAACCTGGGGTCCTTTCCCACTCGGGACTGTCAAACTGCACTGTTGAGGGGCGTTTGAGAGAGAATCGCGTTAGGTCCCGCCTACCTCGAGGGGGCGTGGCTGGGAGCCACCAGTGGAATTGCAACGGGAAGGTGTGTCCGTTTGTAACAGCCAATCAGAACCCAGAAGAGAACGGGCTGAGTGAAAGGCTCATCCCAGAAAGGGTGTGGTCACACTGGAATCACAGGGGCGGGGCCGAACACTGTGCACCAATCAGAAGCCCGGGGTGTGGCTAGAGGGGCAGATTGGAATCTCCACTAGGGGCCTCTAGATCTGAATTCCTCTCTGGAGTTCTGCCCTAAATTGGGGAATTACAAACTTGGGAAACACCCTCAAAACATCAGACAGGGGAGAACGAAGTACGGAGCCCCAATTACCTCCCAGTCCTGCAGTTTCTGGGGCCAAGTTGTGCTGTTCCAACTCTTCCTTTCCTTTTTGTCAAGTCTATTTTATCATTACTTATTCTACAAATGAATAAACAGATTGTTCTCTCTCTCTCTCTCTCTCTCTCTCTCTCTCTCTCTCTCTCTCTCTCTCTCTCTCTCTCTCTCTCTCGTATTTTTTAAAAATGTGTGTGCCATTACTGGGGCTTGAACTCAGGGGCTAGACATTGTCTCTTAGGTTTTATTTTTGGCTCTACCCTTTGTGCACAAATCCACTTCTGACTTTTTGGTATCCAGACTGGCTTTGAACTGGAATCCTCAGATCTCAGCCTCCTGAGTAGTTAGGATTACAGGTGTGAGCCACTGGACCAGCTAAACCCAAGTTCTGAGATTCACCTGAGCTCACTCAGTTCTACCTGGCTGACAGCTGCTAAAACATTCTGCTCTAGCCTTCTAATAGCTCCTGCATAGGAGAATAAGGGAGCACTTTCTAGCATGCAGTTTACAAGCACTATCTTGAGTAACAATGAAACTGCTAGTGTTATGTACATTGGGTTCAGGTTATAACTGAAACGGGGTAAGGGGGGGGCAGTCCCCAAGGCCAGAACGAGGAAGTAGAGGTTAGGGCCTGCCTAGATTAAAAGACTAAAAGACAGACCTGCAAATGCTCTGGAGATGTGGTCTTTCTTCCATTCCCAGGGCTGGTCATATTCATCGGCTGGCCGCTCATCTTCCCCAGGCAGCCGGCTCTGCTGAGGCTTCTGCCCAGGAGCTGGCTCCTCACCAAGCTCTGGGTCCTGTTCTTCATAGGGGGTGTCATACAGTTGTACTGCCCTGCATGGCTGTTCTGGGGGGCGGGGAGAGGGCAGGACACCCATCAGCTACCATTTCCACCAAGAACTTGTCCCCTCCCCTACCCCCAGCCCTGCTCTTACCACTTACAGCCCTCTGGGCATCATAGGGCTCCATGTACCCATCATCGGGGGGCGGGGGGTGAGGCTGAGCATCGAAAGGGTCTGAGTACTCGGGGTCCATTTCCAGCTGATGAGAGAAGAAAGACAGAGGTCAAAGGCGGCTGAGCCTAGCATCTCAGAACAGTTCTGGGCTTTCTGTAGGGGGAGAGAGGGAGAGAAAGGAAGGGAGAGGGAGGGGGAAATCTATCCCGTAGAGTGTGCAAATGTTCACAGCGGGAGCCATCCCCCCCTGCATACACACACTCCACCTGCTCTACTTTCATACAGTTACTATTTTAAGTTGCCAGAACCTCATTTAGGTATACTTAGTACACCCATGTCTATTTTGCAGATGAGAAATGCAAGACAGAGAGGGCAAAGGACTTGGGCTGGGTCACACAGCTAGTGAGCACAATCCCTGGCTATACGGTTCCCCTGTGCCACCTGAGGATCTTAGTTTGAAGCCAGCCCAGGCAGGAAAGTCCGTGAGATTTTGATCTCCAACTAACTGGGCAAAAAGCCCAATGTGGAGCTGTGACTCAAGTGGCAGAGCACCAGCTTTGCATGGAAAAAGCTCAGGGACACAGCAACCCAGGCACTGAGTTCAAGCCTTTGGTACCCGCACAAGCATAAAAACAAAACAGCCAAATGCCTGGCTGGAGGCGTAGCTCACATAGCATAGCATCAGGCAAGTAAGCAAAGCAAGCTGAGCAAAGGTGAGTCTTGAGTCCAAGCCCCTTTCCTGGCCAAAAGAAAAAAACAAAACAAAACACCACGAAATGCAAACCCAGCACAGTGGCTGCAGGCAGGTGTGAGTTCAAATCTCCATGTGCTAAGGCCCTAGGGGGAGAGTCAGTCAGTGGCACCTGCGAGCCTCAGTTTGTATGTCTGTGAAATGGGGCCACAACAACAAGCAAAGCAGGCTAAGGGAGAGTTAAGGCTGTGAGCAGCTCAGGGAGAAGAGCCTGGAGGAGGAATGAAGCCCGAAGGAGGGGCCAGGCCAGGTCCAGCAGATGCAGGAGCAGGAAGTGTCCCCGCTCCCTCCCCCCTTGGCACCACACCCCCTCCACCCTCATACACGAGGCTCCCTGGATTCAGGGATTCAGGGTGCAGAGCCTGGCGCTCCCCACCCAGTACCCTCACCCTGGGGTCTCCCCAGTCACGCACCTCCTCTCCGGGGCTGCCCAGCAGCGCCTTGGCCCGGGCCAGGTCGGCCGCCTCCACCTTGATGAGCCGGTGCTTGGGGGAGTTGTACTTGGGGTCGGCCGGGGGCGCGGGCTCTGGCTCGGCGCGGCTGTCCGCGTCCTCGTAGGGGTCCTCGAAGTCCAGGTCCTTCTGCTCGCGGTAGGCCCTCAGGATGTCGCTCTCCGTGTAGTCGGGGGCCGGCGGCTGCGGAGGGGGTCTCCGCCCCCCAAAGCTCAGGTAGTCCCGGAGCCATTTGGCCATTTGGGCGGCTGTCACCCAAACTTGGCTACTGTCAGAGCTGGGGGAGGGGAGGGGTGCTACATGCGCTGCTCTGGGGTCGGGTACTGGGGGGGGATGAAGAGGAGGGAGGAAGAGGAGGAGGAAGAGGAAGTTGGGAATGAGAAAGAGCTGGATGAGAGGAGGAGAAAGAGGAGGGTGGAGAAGAGGAGGATGGAGAGGAAGAAGAGGAGGATGGAGAGGAGGAAGGGGGAAGAGGAGGATGGAGAGGAAGAGGAAGATGGAGAAGATGGGGAGGAAAAAGAGGATGGAGAAGAGAAAGAGGAGGATGGAGAGGAAGAGGAGGATGGAGAGAAGGAGGAGGGGGAAGAGGAGGAGGAGGATGGAGAGAAGGAGGGTGATCAGGTGCGCCCCTTGGCCGGGCTCAGCGTGGATAAGGCAGAGAGAGGTGGCAAGGGGAGGGGGGGGAGACAGGAGAGGAGGGGGAAGCCCGCCTCAGCCCCGCATCGCTGCGGCCGCACCCCGGCTCCGCGGCTCCCCGGCTCCGCGGCCCGGGCCGGAGGCATCGGCGGGATCGCGCGCCGCTCCCGCCCCCGGGGCGCTCGGGGGAAGCTCGGGGCGCCCCGGCCGCGTCTCAGAGATCCTGAGAAGCGCGGAGGAAAACAGGGGTACAGAGCCCCCCCGACCCCGACCCCGTCGAGGGGTCGCCCGCGGCTCGGCGCGCAAAGTTGCGCTGCGGGGCCGGCGACCCCGGCGGGCGCCTCCTTTGTTGCGCCCCACGGCGGCTCGGGGGAGCCCCGCGTCCCCCGCGTCCCCCCAGCGTCCCGGACCCCCCGCCTCACCCCGGCGGCGGCCTGGATCCGGCTCCGGCCACCGCACCGCACAAAGGGAGAGAAAATCCTCCCGCGCCCGGGTCCCGGTCCCCGCTCCGCGGCGGCGGCTGGCGGGGGGGGGGGGGGGCGCCCCGTCGGTGCCCGGCAGCCCCGGGAGGCGATGTCAGGACCCCGCGCCTCCTCCGCCGTCCCCCCCGCACCGCAGCCGGCGGGGGTCGCGGGGGGGGGCCGAGGCCGCTGGACCGAGGGGGGGAGGGGGGAGCGGGGGAGGGGCGGGGTCGCGCGCCTGACCTTGCGGGGCGGGGGCCGGGGGGGGGGGGAGGCGCCGAGGCCGCGCGGGGCGATGACTGCGGACCCGGGATGCGGGGAGGCGACGGACGCGGGCTCCGTCCCCTGCCCCGCGCGGTGAGATTGGGGGTGCGGGGCGGGGCGGGGGGGGACTGATGGAAAGGTCAGGGACGCGGACTCGGATTGACAGCGGCACAGCCGGGGAGCGCGGCTCCCGCCCCACCCCGCTCTGGCCTCATCTCCCCCTCGGTCCCCCTCCTCCCAGGGCTCTGACCCCCTCCTGTCCCCCCTCTTCCTCTGCACCCTCCTTCCCCCCACCTCTGACCCCCCTCTCCCTCCCCTCCTCTGTCCCCCTCCCCCCAGGGCTCTGACCCCCTCCTGTCCCCCTTTCCCCCCTCCTCTGTATCCTCCCCCCCCCCCGCCCGGACTGGGGTGGGCAGGGCAGGGGCAGCTGGCGGGCGGGCAGGGAGGGTGGCATCCCGTGTCTGGTGGCCACAGCATCTGTCCCTTTGTGGGGTGGGGGTGGGGGCGACGAGGGGGACCCAAGGGAGGGCCTGGCCTGGCTGCCTTTCAGTGGCGGCAGCTGTGAGGGGGGATGGGAGAGGAGGGGTGGGCACCCACCCCAGCACTGCCTGGAAGTCATCCCCTCCCCAGGAGAACGGGGTGGGGGGAGGGGGGGAGGATTTGGATGCCTGTTTCCTGAGCTGACAAATAGGACTTGGAATAGTTAAGACCTTGAGGAAGGATTCCCTTCCCTGAGGAAGGGAGTTACGCCCCCAATTCCTTGTTGTGGGGACTGGAAAACAGGCATAGAGGGGGCAGGAGGTGTCTGGACAACCATGCCAAGGACTGGCTCGGGGCGCCCCTAGAATCTTCACATGGAACCAGCAGTTATCCATCTTCTGTCCGCTACTTGCTCTGTTTTCTAAAAGGGGAAACTGAGGCCTGGAGCCAGGAAGGGCCAAAGGCCCTGAGCAGCTGGGGTCCTGGCTCACCCTCTTCTGTGCAGCCAGCCGTGTCCCCCTAATTCAGACCTGTTGAACTGGATCTTCCCTCCTCACCCCATTTCCCCCATTGTCCTTGGGCCCCTCGCTCAGATCAGTGGCGCTGTCCCCGGGCCCCCCAGGGAGCACGGCAGGGGTAATTGTCTTGTTTTCTGTCAGCCACACGACAGTTCGGGCTGTGGAGGAGCGGGTGACAGATCTCATCAAACCCCAGCCCTGTCGGATAAATACAGGCGTCTGCGGTATAAATATTTGAAAGGGGCTTCTAATTACATGCCGTGGCCGGAATAGCAATTAGGGACCCCCAGGCGGAATCAAACGCCGTTTGACTTTCCGGGTCCTTTGAGCTGGCTTCTCCTGGGGCTGGCCCCCCTTCCCCCACCTCCAGGAGGGGAGAGGGGCAGCAGCAGCAGGATGGGAGGGGGCGGCAGGCCCGTGGAGGAGGCTGGGGGGGGGCTGGGGGTCCGACCACCTTGTCAAAGCCCTGTGACCTTGAATCACAACAGAACCTCTGAAGACTTTGGATTTTTGATCAGGAGAGGAGGGAGGGAGAGAGGCACTGAGCAGAGCAACGAGGAGACAAAGGCACGGAGATGGGATGGTTTGGGGATTCTGGGCGGTGGGGACCCCCTGGGCCTCTGGGAGTCTAGCTGAGTGGGGGAGGGGCAGGGCTCCACCCACACAGGTAAATGGGAAGTTTTACTGCCTCTGACTGGAGAAGCTTGCATTCCCAAGTATAATTCATTACCCTACAGTGCACCCCTTTAAAGCTGGGATTTGGGGCTGGGGTGTAGCTTCAAGGTGGACAGTCTGCCCAACATTTGCAAAGCCCTGGGTCCCATTCTCCATTCTTGTGTGTGTGTGTGTGTGTGTGTGTGTGTGTGTGTGCGCGTGTGTGTGTTGGTCCTGGGGCTTGAACTCTGGGCCTGGGTGCTGTCTCTCAGTTCTTCAGCTCAAGGCTAGCTCTCTACCTCTTGAGCCACAGTGTCACATCTGGTGGAAATAAGAGTTTCACAGACTTTTCTGCCTGGGCTGGCTTTGAACCGTGATCCTCAGATCTCAGATGTGAGCCACCAGTGCCCTGCTCCTGGGTCCCAGTTTGGGGAAGAAGGAGAAAGAAGAGGAGGAGGAGGAGGAAGAAGAGGAGGAGGAAAAAGAGGAAGAAGAAATCACAGCAAAAGAATGAAATTAAATCCTAGCTACTCAGGGTATTTGAGGATGGAGGTTCAAAGCCAACCTGGGCAGAGAAAGACTACAAGACTCTCATTTCTAATACTCAGAAAAGGCCAGAAGTAATACTGTGGCCTAAGTGGTAGAGTACCAGCCTTGAGTGAAAGAGCTCAGGGATATTGCCCAGGCCCTGAGTTCAAGACAAGAGCAGAGCTAGAGGCATGCTTCAAGTGGTATAGCATCAGTTGAGCAACAACGGAGTCTTGAGTTCAAACCCCAGTACTGACAAAACCAACAATTAAAAACCAATACAGGGGGCTGGGAAGGTGGCTCAGTGGTAGAGTGCTTGCCTTGCATGCATGAGGCCCTAGGTTTGATTCCTCATTACCACATAAACAGAAAAAGCTGGAAGTGGTGCTGTGGCTCAAGTGGTAAAGTACTAGCCTTTAGCTGAAGAGCTGAGGGACAGCACCCAGGCCCAGAGTTCAAGCACTATGACCAACAAAAAAATCAAAAACAAATACAGGGCTGGGAATATGGTTTAGTGGTAGAGTGCTTGCCTAGCATGCATGAAGCCCTGGGTTTGATTCCTCAGTTCCACATCAACAGAAAAAGCCAGAAGTGGCGCTGGAGCTCCAGTGGTAGAGTGCTAGCCTTGAGCAAAGGTCAGGGACAGCACCCTGGGACTGGCAACAAAATAAATAAAAATACAACTCCTGGGGCTGGGAAGGTGGCTCAGTGGTAGAGTGCTTGCCTTGCATGCATGAGGTCCTGAGTTCGATTCCTCAGCACCACATAAGCAAAAAGAAAAAAGTCGGAGGTGGCGCTGTGGCTCAAGTGGTAGAACGCTAGCCTTGAGCTGAAGAGCTGAGGGACAGCGCCCAGGCCCAGAGTTCAAGTCCCACAACCAGACCCCCCCTGATCTGGAGGTATAGCCCCGCCTACCTCTCACAGTTGGAGGGCACAGGTGTGAGCTTGCACCAACTCCTATGTGAACAGTCTCACAATCTGGTGGGGAGGCAAAACTTTGCCCTGTGAAGCCTCCAGTCTGATGGAGGAGGCACGCTATGATTTTAAGAGCTCAAGTCTGAAGGGAGAGACATAACTCTTTAGGAGCCCCAGACTAAGAGAGGACAAAGTCTCTGCCCACTGCATTACTCAGTGTGATGGAAGACATACACCCCAGCTTCCTTCAGTCTAGGGAGGAGGCACCGCTTTGACTTCCAGGGCCCCAGTATGATGGAGAAGGCATAGTCTTACTTCCAAGTGTCCCCAGACTGATGGCCAGGCAAGGCCCAGTCCCTGGGGGGTCAGTAGTGGAGACTGAACTCAGGGCCTGGGCACTGTCCCTCAGCTCTTCAGCTCAAGGCTAGCGCTCTACTACTTGAGCCACAGCACCACTTCTGGCCTTTTCTGCTTATGTGGTGCTGAGGAATTGAACCCAGGGCCTCATGCGAGCAAGGCAAGCGCTCTACCACTGAGCCACCTTCCCAGCCCCAGGCCCCACTCTTTAAGAGGCTCAGTATGCACCTAGGGGAAAGGTATAGCCTAGGAACCATACACCTGGGTGAAAGGTGTCGCCTGGGACCCAGGCTTATCTGAGTCCAGGTCCTTACACCGCAGGAGCCCTAGGTCAAGCAGCCCCAGGGCCCTGCAGGCGGAGCGCGCGCATGCCCAGTGGCTGGGCAGGAACCTGGGACTGGGGAGAGCCAGAGAGGTGGGTGCAGCAGGAGCTCCCATCCCCGTCCTGGGATTTGTGGGTACCTAGACAAGCCCCAGGGGAGCTGAAGGCTTCAGAGGCCTGACAGTGGTCGGGACGGAGTGACATGCCCAGTGCAGGGACTGGGGGACCCCAGATACTGGGCCTATTGTCCTCGCTCAGCTCCTGGCACCTCAACAAGGGAAGAGGAACCATGGACAGGGGTTGGTAGCTCAGGTGCTCCCCAGGAAGCAAGGGATGATCACGGAGCCCCCCCCCCCAAGCTCCCTGGGGAGGGGAGACCTGGCTGTGAGTCCCACAGGGATGTGTGACTTCTGCCCACTGGAGCTGCCAGCGCTCGGGTGAGGAGCTGGACGCCAGCCTGGACGCTGCTTCCCCAAGCTGGGCCTTTGCATGAGGCTCCACCATGCCAAGCAGCGGGGCTGGCAGGACCATGGCGCCCTGTGCGTCCTGAAGACCCCGGCCTGGCTTTGTGAGATCGCACACAGGGAAGTACTGCGTCCACGTCTCAGGAGTGGCCCCCCACAGCCAGGGGTGTGACCCCCAGGAAAGGTGGGTTGCTTAAGGAGGCATCCCTTTGGGAGGTACCTGGGCTCTGGGGCACCACCCTTCGAAGGATCAGAGTTCCCCCAAGATGGTAGTAAGAAAGCAGGCCCGGCCCCTCCCCGGGGGATCCAGCCTCCCATGAGCCTCCCTCTTTTTTTTTTTTTTGTCGGCCGTGGGGCTTGAACTCTGGGCCTGGGCGCTGTCCCTCAGCTCTTCAGCTCAAGGCGAGCGCTCTACCACTTGAGCCACAGCACCACTTCCGGTTTTCTGGTAGTTTATTGGAGATAGGAGTCTCACGGTCTCCTGCCCGGGCTGGCTTTGAACCGCGATCCTCAGATCTCAGTCTCCTGAGTAGCTAGGATTACAGGCGTGAGCCACCAGCGCCCAGCTGAGCCTCCCTCTTAAACTTAACAGCCACACCGCCACTGCCATGACACACTGGAAAGGTGCCGGCCAGAGCCACGCAGATACGCAGCCACAGCCTTGAATCATCTGTGCCAGGAGTGAGCTAAATAACCTTCATGAGCCAAGCACTGGTGGCTCAGGTTAGTAATCCTAGCTACTTAAGAGGTCAAGATCTAAGGATCGTAGTTTGAAGCCAGCTCGGGCATGAAAGTCCATTAGACTCAGTTATAAACTACTGAGAAAAAGCCAGAAGTGGCGCTGTCACTCAAGTGGTAGAGCGCTAGGCTTGAGTACTAAGAGGCTCAAGGATGACGCCCAGGCCCTGAGTTCAATCCCCAGGACAGACAAATAAACAAACAAACAAACAACTCTCCTGTCCTTTAGAAGAACTGATCCTGGGGGCATTTTGTCACAGTAACAGAAAACTGACCATTGCAAAGGGTGAACTCTGGTATCAATGAACGTAAGGATGCTGTGGTCCCAAAGCCCAGACCCTGGGTGGGGTACACGTGGGGGACACAGGAAGTCTCTGGAACAAGAGGGTCCTGCAGCAAGGCCTCTGCTGGCCTGCACCTGAGGAGCGAAGGCGGAGGCTGCCAGGCAGAGTCCACTCATGGGTTGCACAGGTGGCGTGGGGGAGAGGGAGGGGGGCACTCCAGAGGGCAGTCAGGGTGCACATCTCCAGGACAGCCCAGCAGGGCTCGGAGGCGGGGTGCAGCCAGGATTTCTGGGGACAGCACTCTGCTGGCGTGCAGGAGCTGGGCCTTGCCGGCCGTGGATGATGTCCTTTGGTGGCGCTGGCTGGTGTGGGGACCTCCAGTGGTGACCGCCGGCTCCTGGGGTTTCCAGTGTGGCCAAGGCTGGGCCTGAGATGGCCCTCGGTGTGGGCGGCGCTCAGCTGCTGCCCTCGCTGTCCTCACTGTCCCCGTAGGCACCCAGCTGGCTCAGGGAGGAGGCGCCGGGCGTCTGGGGCACAGGGCCTGCTTCCGTCCCACTCTGTGGGGCACCTGTGAGGGCAGGGGTGGGCCGATCAGCTGTCCTGGCATGGAAGGCCGCCCACCCCCTCCCATGAGGGAGGCTGGAGCCCATGGCCAGCCAGTGCTACCCATTTGCGAAGCCCAGGGTGGAGGGCGGCGGTGGCGGGTGGGTCCTGACCCACCACCCCACCCTGGAACTTGCCAGAAGAAAGCAGAGATGGCCCCAAGGGCAAAGATAGCACCATGAGGCAGACGATGAGGTCCCACAGTCTGGGCCTTGCCATCTGGCCGCTGTGCGGCCTGGGACCAGTGGCCACCCCTTTCTGGGCTCGTCCTTACACGCACAGCACTGGGATTCCTGTAACCGATGGCTCATGGAAGCCCAGCGCTGGGATCCCCTAGCATCCTCAGCAATGGGCCCTGACTGTCAACGGCCCCTCATTACACCCCATTTCACAGCACGGGAAACAGGTCAGGGCTCAGGGCCAGCACAGCAGCTAGCCAGCCTGGGACACCGGGACCCTGAGTCCAGCAAGAAGGCGGTGAGCAGTGCTGAGGCACTTACCTGGGGCCTTCCCCTGGCCCGGGCCCTCGGCTTGTGTCTTTATCTTCTTCACCACCACCAGGCCCGCCAGCTGTGCCCTGCCATCCGCCTTCCTCTTGGTCTTTGGAACCTAGTGGTGTAGTGGGGGGAGGGGGAGATACCACATGATGGGAGGGCACTTGCCCCAGGTTAGAACTGTTCTGACCTCCTTGACCCCAGCCCACGAACGACCCTGGTAAAGCAGCTGATGAGCTGGCCAGCTCTCCCCTGCTCTAAATTACAGGCATTGAACCACTGGTGCCCAGCAAAATGGTTTCTTAAATGCAAAGAAAAACCAAGCCAGGCACCAGTGGTTCACACCTGTAATCCTAGCTATTCAGGAGGCTGAGATTTGAGGATTGGGTTTTGAAGCTAGTCCAGGAAGATAAATCCAAGAGACTCTTGTCTTCAATTCACCAGAAAAACAAAAAACAAAACAAAACAAAACAAAACAGGAAGAGGCATGGCTGAAATAGTAGACCACAAGCCTTAAATTAAAAAAAAAAAAAAAAAAAAAAAAAAAGCAGCCAGGCGCTGGTGGCTCATGCCTACAATTCTAGCTACTCAGGAGGCTGAGATCTGAAGATTGCGGTTCAAATCCAGCCCAGGCAGGAAAGTCCATGACACTCTTATCTCCAATGAACCACCAGAAAACTGGAAGTGGCGCTGTGGCTCAAGTGGTAGAGCTTGAGTTGAAGAGCTGAGGGACAGCGTCCAGGCCTAGAGTTCAAGCCCCACAACTGGCAAAAAAAAGTAAAATAAAATAAAGCCATGTGATAATGTGAGGCCGAGTTGAAGCCCCAGAATCTGCACAAGAGCAAGCTGGCCAGCTGGCTTTGCTGTGACATCAGAAGACTGATGGCTGAGGGAATGCAACCCAAGTCTATGCTGTCTGCTAACCTTGATGGATCCTCGGCTGGGAAACCACTGCCAACATTCAAAACTACATTTCCCAGCCTCCTTTGCAGGATATGGTCAGGTAGTTATGCTCTAACCAATGACAGGCTGGTATGGGGATGTGAGGGGCAGGGGATGTGGCTCCCCCCAGGCATCCATCTCCTCCCAGAGTTCCAGAGGTGCACTGACCACCACCCAGGGCAGGTGGCCTTGTAGGTCAGACTAGACAATTAGGGGGACAGGCTGGACCCTCAGGCCTTGGGGCAGCCTCTGGGGCTGGGGCTGCGCGCACTGACGGGATGGAGAGTAGACTGCTATGGAGCTGGGTGGACAAGACATTCCCTGCCCTCCTCTCCTACTGGGCGAGGCCTCCACAGCTCGGCCAGGTGCCCCAGCTCCGGTTGAGCCTGCAAGGACCAGCTCCCCTGCCCTTCCCTGTGCCCCAGCTGGACAATCTGGCTGGTGACACCCACAGGGCAGGAACGATGCTCCAGGAGCCCCCAGAAGCCAGGTCCCCTGTCACGCTGTGGAGTCCTAGGGTGTCACAAGGGCCCCTGCTCTCACAGCTTCAACGGGAAACAGGAAACCACACGCCATGCTCCTGCCACCTGGCGTGGCGCTGCACGAGCCCCTGCGGGCCGGGCCTGGCTCACCTCGTGTAGGATGGCAGTGGGGCTGGGCCTGACCGCAGGCCGGGGCGCGGCGGGAACAGCCTCGTCCTCTGAGTCTGAGTCCTCCAGCAACCGGCCTCGCCGAGCCTCCTCCAGCAGGGCCCTGGGGGACAGAACAGAGGAGCATGGAGACCTGATCTGCTAGGGCCAAGGCTGGGGACCTCTGTCAAGGAGCATGGGGCCCCTACTGTCCTTCCCTGCCCTGGAACAGAGGACTTAAAGTCGTCACCTCTGCTGGCTGGGCTGTGGCTCAGCATGGGGTGATTGCTTGCTTAGCACCGAGGGATCCTGTGTTCCCCAGGGGAGTAAACATGTGGGGTGGGGGTCGGAGGGCTCAGGGACGTCTCCCTGTCTCCCCTAGGACACTGGGGTCTCAGGAAGAGGGACCCCGCAGTGACTCACGCCGTCTCCCGCTCGTCCTCCTCCTGCTGCTGCTGCTGCCGCTCCTCCTGGGACAGGCGGTGCTGGCGTAGCATGGCCTCGAAGTCCACGTGCGCCTGGCGCTGGTTCAAGTCCTTCAGCTCCTGCAGGTTCTCCAGCACCTCCATCTCCAGCTTCGAGTCCCTCGTGCGGTTCTCTAGCACCTGTGGCCGTGAGACGGGGGAGCTGGTGCTCACAGGGATCCAGATACCAGCCCCCTCTGTCCTACCTGGGCCCCACTTGTGGAAGGAACAAGGAGGGCAGGCAACCAACCGCTGGAGGCCACATAGCTGTGTAGTGGGGTCACCTGTGAACCCACAGGTAGAGGATGGGTAGAAAGGATCCAGTTGAGTCAGGAAGTCTGGATTTCCAATCTGGCTTCATTAGTGAATGTAATCATGAGAAATTTCACCAAGTAAAGGCGGGCACCTGCAGCTGGGCGCTGGTGGCCTACGCCTGCATTCAGCTACTCTGGGCACTGAGATCTGAGGGTTGTGGTTCAAAGCCAGCCCAGATACAACAGTCATTTTTTTGGGGGGGGGGTCCGGTCGTGGGGCCTGAACTCTGGGCCTGGGCGCTGTCCCTCAGCTCTTCAGCTCAAGGCTAGCACTCTACCACTTGAGCCACAGCGCCACTTCCAGCATTTTTCTTATGTGGTGCTGAGGAATCGAACCCAGGGCCTCAGGCATGCAAGGCAAGCGCTCTACCACTGAGCCACCTTCCCAGCCCCCAGATACAACGGTCTTATCTCCAATGAACCGCTAAAAAGCTCAGGTGGTAGAGTGCTAGTCTTGAGCAAAAAAAAAAAACACCTGAAGGATAGTGCCCAGGCTGTTCAAGCCCTACAACTGACACACACACACACACACACACACACACACACACACACACACACACACACACACACACACACACACACACACACACACACACACACACACACACACACACACACACACACACACACACACACACACAGAGAGAAAAAGAAAGGAAGGAAGAAAAAGAAAAGCATCTGCTATTAGGTTCTCAAATGCCTCAAACCCTCCTAGAAACAGAAAAGGAAACTGAGGTGCTCCAGGCCTCGGAGCTGGGTGGTAGAGCCAGCCTGGCCTGGCTGTGGTGCTTTAGCTCCTCCTGCTTCTGTGGGGCCTTGCTGTCTTTTGCCCTCTAGAAAGTGGCAGTTGTGTGGGTGGTTTTAAGATTGTGCATAAATTGGCCACTGGTAGTTCCCTCCCATAATCCTAGCTACTCAGGAGGCTGATCTGAGGATCCTGGTTCAAAGCCAGCCTGGGTAAGAAAGTCTGTGAGACTCTATCTCCAATGACTCACCAAAATGCCAGAAGTGGAGCTGTGGCTCAAGTGGTAGAGCGCCAGCCTTGCGTGAAAAAGCTCAGGGAAAGTGCCTAGACCCAGAGTTCCACAAAAAAAAACAAAATCGTCCTACAACTTTTCTGTACAATCGAGGCATAGCCTGGACAGGCCAGCTCACTCCTGATAGAACAGATGGACAAGGTGCCACTTCCCAGCGGAGGCCGCAAAAGTCACGTGACCTCCTGGCTCTCCCTGGGGGGCAGCAGATGCCAGGTGGGGAAGAGGCTCACGCAGTGGCGTGCCACTGCCCATGGGGTGACTGCCGAGGCCCCCTGCCCACAGTCATGTGTAAAACCAGCAGGGCCGCCGGGCTCTGCAGCCCAACACTGCCCCGGTCAGACCTTCCGATCAGGTGGCCCCCACGCAAATGTCTTCACCAAAACCTCATGGGAGATTCCAAGCCCAGGAGACAAGAGCCTCGCGCATGCTGTGTGGGACTCTTGATTCTGGATCCCAGATCCCAGGCAAGGATGGAGCTGCACCGCAGTGAAGAACCACAGAACCTCGCACCATAGCTCACCTTCATGGGGTTGTTCAGCTCCTCGTCCTCCCTCTCCTTCTGCACGCGTTTCTCCTCCTCCTCCAGGAGCTTCTCAGCCTGGAAGTTCCTTGTGGCCCCGTGCTCCATGGTATAGTCTGTGTTTTCAGGGTCTGTCTGGGGGACGTAGGGGACAAAAGTCAGCTCTGTATCCTGGAAGCCACCAGCAGCCGGGCACTGCAGCAACTTTATATTCCTTCCGCTCTCGTTTCCTTTTCTTGTCTTATTGCTTTGGCAGCTTGTTCTTTGTAAAGCTCCTATCTTCTCTATGGAAATACCCAATTCCCTGGCATGGGCTTTAAGCCCCCTCTGCCAGCCCTGGTCACTGTCCAGCCTCCATTCTGCACCCTCTATGTTGCTTCCCTTTTATTTATGATGTGCTAGTGTTACAGGAAGGTGCTATGACAGCCAGCAGGCAAATCTATTTTGGTCAAAGGAAAAAAGTTTATGGTAAAAGAATATATACTCAAGCTGGGCACCAGTGGCTCACACCTATAATCCTAGCTACTTAGGAGGCTGAGATCTGAGGATCACAGTTCAAAGCCAGCCTGGACAGGAAATTCCATGAAACTCATCTCCAATAAAAAACTGGAGGGCTGGGAAGGTGGCTCAGTGGTAGAGCACTTGCCTTGCATGCCTGAGGCCCTGGGTTCGATTCCTCAGCACCACATATGCAAAAAGAAAAAAGCCCGAAGTGGCACTGTGGCTCAAGTGGTAGAGTGCTAGCCTTGAGCTGAAGAGCTGAGGGACAGCGCCCAGGCCCAGAGTACAGGCCCCACGACCGGACCAAAAAAAAAAAAAAAAAAAATTTCGGGCTGGGAAGATGGCTCAGTGGTAAAGCGCTTGCCTTCCATGCATGAGGCCCTGGGTTCGATTCCCCAGCACCACATAAGAAAAAAAGCCAGAAGTGGCGCTATAGCTCAAGTGGTAGAGCGCTAGCCTTGAGCTGAAGAGCTGAGGGACGGTGCCCAGGCCCAGAGTTCAGGCCCCACGACTGGACCCAAAAAAAAAAAAAACAAAAAAAACAAACTGGAAATGGATGCCGGGCGCTGGTGGCTCACGCCTGTAATCCTAAGGAGGCTGAGATCTGAGGATCGTGGTTCAAAGCCAAAGCCAACCCGGGCAGGAAAGACCAGTGAGACTCCTATCTCCAATAAACCACTAGAAAACCAGAAGTGGTGCTGTAGCTCAAGTGGTAGAACACTTGCCTTGAGCTGAAGAGCTGAGGGAGGGGCAGTGCCCAGGCTCAGAGTTCAAGCCTCAGGACTAACAAAAAAAAAAGGGGGGGGTGGGTAGGAATGTGGTTAGTGGTAAAGTTCTTGCCTAGCATGCATGAAGCCCTGGGTTCCATTCCTCAGTATCCCATAAATAGAAAAAGCCACCCCTTGGCACTGTGGCTAAAGCGATATAGTGCTAGCCTTGAGCAAAAGCAGCTTAGGGACAGTGGCCAGGCCCTGAGTTCAAGCCCCAGGACTGGCAAAAGAAAAAAAATATATATATACTCAGCCTAGAGCAGAAGTGTATGAAAATGGCGTCTTAGGTCCCCTGTCCTGTTTTGTCTTGTCCATAATTGTGGTAACAATGAATACGAAAAACATAGGCTGGAGATATAGCACAGTGGTAAGTGCTTATCTACATGTGTGAGGTTCCAACCCCAGTGCTGCTGAACAAACAACATGACTTTTACTGACTGTATCAACGCATGGGCCTTGAACTCTACGCCTGAATGCTGTTAATGCTGTTAAGCCACAGCACCACTTTAGGCTTTTTCTGTGATTAACTGCACATAAGAGTCTCATGAACTTTCCTGTCCCAACTGGCTTTGAACTGCAATCCTCAGATATCAGCCTCCTGAGTAGCTAGGATTATAGGCATGAGCCACCAGCGCCCGGCTGACTGTAGAGTGTTCTACCCGATAATGATTTGCCTGTCAAGTCTGTTACCTTACAGCAGTATATTCTACTAACTTTCTGCCTGTAGAAGTAATGATGTCACCAACATGGTCCCCGATTTTCTGCCATCAACTGAGTGGGGTCTCCTGGGGGCGTCAGAAGCCTTCCCTGTGCAATCTGACGGGAGCAGCGGAGGGGGGTGGGCGGGGTGGTCTACCTTGAAGGTGATCTCAGCCAGGCAGCGCGTGCACTTGATGTAGAAGCGGAAGATGGGCAGCCCCAGGTAGACCTCGTTCTGCACGGTCTCCTTGCGCGCGTTGAACTTCTTGCCCTTGTAGATGTACTCTCCGCACGTCTTGCACCTGGGATGGGGCAGGAGCTCAAGCCATGCCCACTGGCAGGACGCGGGGGCACCCCACCGGCTCTGACACCCACCAGGTCTCCACCCCGCCCCCAGAGCTGAATGTCCAGACTAGTCAGAAGCAGACCTGCCACCATGGGGTATCTATCCATCCACAATATCCCACCGGGGAAGATTGACTTCTGTCACCCTGGCTGCTAGCCCCATCGGGCTAGCCTCCTGCTCCTACAAACACCTCCAGCCTGCTCCTGCACCAGGGCCTTTGCTTTGCCATTCCCAGAGTCTGGGAGCCCCTCTTCCTCTCCTGGCACTCTGTGTGTATCTCATTCCACTTGCTCAGCTGGGGCCCAAAGCCACTCAAGCCACACCTCCAATCCTGCTTTTTATCAGTTAATTGGAAACAGGTTGGCAAACTATTTCTGCCCAGGCCAGTTACAAACTGCAAGCTTCCTGTGACCAGTGACCAGTGACCAGTCTGCTGACACGGGTTCTGACATTTCACTCACCATGCTGGCTGAGAAGCTGACCCCTTCTGCCCCAGCAGTGCAGCGGCTCTCTGTCCCACGGACTTCGTGTGCCTGCCTAAGGTAACACCCCCCACTCCTCACCAGACTGCACAACCCGATGTGGCGGGGGGGCCTTTGTCTGATACCCAACATCGACAGAGTGAAGGAGGGAGTGCCAGAAGAAAGGTCACCTTCTGGAACCTTCTGTTCCTCACCGACCCAAAGGAGCAACAGGTGTATGAGCTATCAAATGCACACAAGGGTCAGCAGTTGGATGATTCAGAACTAGTCTGAAGGGCCCGCCAGACTAAGGTTGTATCCTGCAAGGGGATGAGAGCTGAGCTAGGACTGAAGAGGTAGAGAGGTGCTCCAGGAAGAGGACGTAGCAGGTACAGAAGGCCTGAGGCAGGGGCTAGGAAGGTGGCTCAGTGGTAGAGCGCTTGCCTTGCATGCCTGAGGCCCTGGGTTCGATTCCTCAGCACCACATAAGCAAAAAGAAAAAAGCCGGAAGTGGCACTGTGGCTCAAGTGGTAGAGCGCTAGCCTTGAGCTGAAGAGCTGAGGGACAGCGCCCAGGCCCAGAGTTCAGGCCCCAGGGCCCGACCAAAAAAAAAAAAAAAAAAAAAAGAAGGCCTGAGGCAGGAACAAGCTAGGCTGTCACTGGGAATTCTGGCCTGGGGGGTGGGTGTGGGCTGCCCAACATTTGTTTCTCTTCTTTACTTGAAGCCCAAGCCCAGGCACGGGAAGTTTAATCTTTTTTTCATTTCTTTTGTCAGTTGTGTGGAGCTTGAACTCAGAGCCTGGGTGCTGTCCTTAGCTAAGCCTCTTTGTACTCAAGGTTAGCGCTCTACCACTTGAGCCACATCACCATTTCTGGGTTTTGAGTGGCTAATTGGAGATAAGAGTCTCACGGGGACTTTTCTGCTCGGGGTGACTTCGGACCACAATCCTCAGATCTCAGCCTCCTGAGTACCTAGGATGACAGGTGTGAGCCATCAGCACTTGGCTTAGGAAGTTTACTCTTCAAAGAGGAGGAAAGTGAGGCTTGCAGCGGTCCACACCAGAGGCAAGACTTGAGACAGGCCAACTGTGCAGAGATGCTGGCCAGCGGGGTTCATTTGGCATGACTGGTGCAGGCCACACAGCCACCACTCACCTCATGTTGAAGGGAGCCATGAGCCGCACCACGTACTGCCGGTCCTTTGGCAGCTTGAGTTTGGGGATCTTTGAAGGGTCAAAGTCTGGTGGGTAGTATTTCTGTAGGGAGGAAGGCAAGGTCAAAGGTGGAGGTGATAAGCAGGCCAGGGGCAGAGGGAAGAGGTTCCCGCAGGACCTGGGTTTGAATCATATTAGTATGAATCTCAGCACGTAGGTTACATACCACCTCAGTGCTGTGGCTTTCTTCAACAATTAGCCAAAGGAAAAAACTCAGAAAGTGATGCCAGGACAGGGCACTGGGGCAGTACCAAGCTTCTAGTATCTTCCTCCAGCAAAGTAGCAGGATGTGTGGAGAACCCTTAGTGATGGAGGCTTCTACTGGGGCTGGGCTTGTGGCTCACCAAGAGAAGCCTGGTATCCACTGTTCTTCTGATTGAGGAACAAGAACGATACTGAAATTCAAGGGCCTAGATGGTCACCAAGTACAAAAGCAGGAGCTGTTCCTAAGCCCTTTTGCTCAAGGCTGCCTTCAGCCACAGCTTTACTTCATTTTCTGGTGATTAACTAGAGATAAGAGTCTCACAGACCTTCCTGCCCAGGCTGGCTTTGAACTGTAATCTTCAGATCTCAGCCTCCTGAGTAGCTAGGGTTACAGGCATGAGTCACTAGTTGCACGCGCACGTGTGGCCTGAACTAAGGAACTGGGTACTATCCCTGAGCTTTTTTACTCAAAGCTAGCACTCTACCATTTAAGTGATAGCTTCATTTCTGATGTTTTGGTGGTTCATTGGAGATAAGTCTCAGGGATATTCCTGTCCATGCTGGCTTTGAACTGCAATCCTTAGATCTCAGCCTCCTGAGCAGCTAGGATTATGGGCATGAGCCACTGGCATCCAGTAAAGGCAGGCCTTTTTAAGGAAGAGCAATCTTAGGTCTTCATAATATCCAAGGTGGGACATGGATGGAGTGTGTGTGTGTGTGTGTGTGTGTGTGTGTGTGTGTGTGTGTGTGTGTGTATGTGTGTGTGTGTGTATTTGTGTTACTTAAATTAACTCCAAGCTAGGTGCAGTGTTGAACTCCTATAATCCCTGTAAGAAAAACTATTCTTTTCTGTCACACTAAAGTGTATTTTGGGGCTGGGAATGCGGCTTAGTGGTAGAGTGCTTGCCTAGCATGCATAAAGCCCTTGGTTCAATTCCTCAGTACCTCATAAACAGAAAAACCCAGAAGTAGTGCTGTAGCTCAAGTGTGCTAGCCTTGAGCAAAAGAAGCTCAGGGATAGTGCCCAGCTCTGCGTTCAAGCCCCAGGACTGGCAAAGAACAAATAAAGTGTATTTGGTATTGTGTATTGATATTTCCTGGAATTACCTGCTTTATTTAGCTCAAGTGTAACTAAAGTGTATCTGTGCTGCTTGTTACAGCTAGCCATGTCAGGGAGATATATTTTGTTAAGGAAAATAATAAACTGCAATAAAGGAATTAGTGAATGGCCCGCTTTCTAAACTTGGTAATCAACGATACTTAGACTGTGGGCCTAATTCCTTGACAAGGGGAAGAGACAGTTTAGATTGGGATAAAAGTCTAGATAACTGCCCTGCACAGTGTACCCGACTAGCTCTGGGTAGAATATCCTATTGCACCATTGTGAGAAAAACAAAATTGCCTTCATGAGATCTCCTATATCTCTTATCTGTCCATTCATTTATGACACCAAGGAGTCGTGCATTTCTGACATCCCAGGCAGGAGGATCAGAAATTCCAGACCAGCCTGTGCTACAGAGACTCTGTCTCAAAAACAACAAAAAATAAAAATAAAATCACAATTCCAAGTCACTGAAGAATCAGAAGATAAAATGATTTGTGTTTGCAGCAGATTTAGTGGGATGCAGCCAATACGCAGAACACACTATATTCCATGTCTCAAGGATCACTAGCAACGACCCCAAGGAGGTAGGAAAGCAAAATGTACCCACTTTACAGAGGGGGGCACTGAGTCTCTCAAGATTCAAGCTGTTCAGGGTTTAGTTCTGTTGACATGACTCTGGGGCAAACTGCTGCGGCACACTGGACGAGGGGGAGCCATGGGGCTCCGAATGGGCTCTAAACAACCGGGTGCGGTGAGGTGGGGTGCGCTCCCAAGTACTGGCAGGGTCCCTCACTGGCCGAACCGAAGCTCGAAAGCAAAACAGAACCCTCCCGAGAACGATGATTGGTCAGAAACGTCGGAGGGGCGGGACCTTTAAGACAGCTTCGGTAATTCCTCCTGGACGTTCGGCTACCTGAGGAGCTGACTGGATGAACGCCGCAGGAAGAGCCAATCTCAGAAGCCAGAGGAAAAGGAGGACGGCTAGCCCCGCCCCCAGGACGTGCACCCAATCAGAGGAAGGAAGGCTCACTGAAGGCCCGCCTCCGCCCTCCGAGGGCGGTGATTGGGCGGCGTCCGGGGTACCAAGCCCGGGAGGAAAAACCGGCCCCGAATGGAAATCACAGGGAGTTGCGGCCCCTCCCCGGAGTCCGTTAATATCCCCCTGCGGGTAGAAAGGCGAAACAGCCGGATTCTTACGTTTAAAACTTTCCGCTCCGACATCTTCGCCTCCTACGCGGCTGCCAAGCTCCCGAGACTTGGTTATGTTAGAGCTTTTTGAAGCGGTTTCGACCGTCACCCGTGTTTCCGGATACACCACTTCCGCCTGTATCTCCTATTGGCTGCTGCGAACGCAGCTTCCGGTCCATATTCAGCTCCCAGGCACCGAGTCCGACTGTATTCCCACCCGACTTGCAAACACGAGGCTGCGGAATCAAGGTTCCGTGGCGGTCGGAATTTGGACCCTTCCTTTTCGTGGGTGCGTTGCGTATCTACAAGTCTAGAATCACTGGTTAAAATTTTGTTCTGACACTGCGGAGTTCTGTGTTTTTCATCCTCTATTTGCTTTGTGCTTGAACTAAGGGCTTTGCATGCTCCTTTGGCATTATTGATTGGCCCTCTACCACTTGAGCCACGGCTCCATTTCTGCTTTTTGTTGTGTATTTGTGACATGGTGGAGGACGTAAAGATGGAATATGATATTTGAGTTGGATTGTGTAAAATGGATAATGAATGATTGTAAGATATAAATGTAAGTGTGCTGTGGATAAGACTTCCCTGGTAACTCATTACTTTAGCTAGTAACTGTAATTGTAACTCTGTAACTCCATAACCCTGCCACTCTGTAACTCGAAGGCTCTTTTCTGAGCAATGTGAGCCCTAACCCAGCAGGACCATCACCATCCTTTGTTCTATTCCCCTGCTTCCCACAAGCAAAACTTCGGTGGGAAATTTAAACTTAAGGTGTGCATTTCTTGTAACAATCATTGGCTAACACCAACACCCAGCCTCCCCCTTTCCCGGCCCTAGCCCCAAATGCTTAAAAGCCCATGTGGGCTGTTTCCTGGGATCCCAACTCCAGGCGTAGTCCTGGCACATCAGCACTTTTCCCTCAATAAAATCTTTTATATTTTTACTGCGGACTGAGTGGTCTCACTGCCCCTCCCCACTACAATTGAAGATAGAGTCTCGGGTTTTTTCGTTTTGTTTGTTTGTTTGTTTGTTTGTTTGTTTGTTTTGAGGGGCAGGCTTCAAACCACGATTCTCCTGATCTTTCAAAGGTGAGCTACCTGGCTGTCTCTTTCATAAAGTTTGTTCTGCGTTTATACTGGGGACGCAGCAGAGAGCAAGGTCTAGACTACTGGTCTACCAAGTCCATGTAGTGGAAATATTCCCTGGTGAGATAGTATTGAGAAAGTGACTCCCCTGCTGGGAGGAAAATATTAAATTGTGATAGGGATGGGTTCACCTGTCATCAGGTGAGTGACCAGAGATACTCCAGGTACAAGGTATCCAAAAGGCTCGGGGCTCTGCTGGGCCCCATAAGGTGCCACTTTTTTTGTTGGTTTTTTAGGCCAGTCTTGGGGCTTGAACTCAGGGCCTGGGCACTGTCTCTGAACCAGTTTGTGCTCAAGACTAGCACCTCTCAGTTGAGCCACAGCACCACTTCTGGCCTTTTCTGAATAGTTTATTGGAGATACACTTTCCTGCCCAGGCTGGCTTTGAACTGCGATCCTCAGATTTCATCCTCCTGAGTGCCTGGCAGTACCACGAAATTATGTTGTTCCCAAAAAGAATAATTTCAAGGGCACATTGAAGTATATACCAAGAAAGTTGATTAGTGAACCCCAGACATGGGTACAGGCACATTGGCTCACAGAAGGCACTAGTGCCCTAACATCCTGGAGTATTTATGATGAAAACGTTGAGAGCTGGGTGCCAGTGGTTCACACCTGTAATCTAATGACTTAGAAGGTTGAGATCTGAGGATCACGGTTCAAAGCCAGCCTGGGAAGAAAATACTCTTATCTCCAATTAAGCACCAAAAAGCTGGACTAGAGGCATGGTTCAAGTGCTAAGTGAGTAAGCAAGACTCAGGAGCATGAGAGGCCCTGAGTACAAGCCCAAGTACTGTTCTCTTTACTCCTCAAAATGGCCAGGTTGGATTCTATGGAAGTTACAGAGAAGAATGTAGAAATATTTTTTTACAGGCCTTTGGATTCCTTAATTTTAGATTCAGGTAGCAGCCAGCCATGAGTGGCAGGGATGCAACCCAAATGAAAATGGGATACCAAGGTTGGAGAGGAAAATGTTGTAATTAAGCATTTTTAATATCTATATTTTCCTTTTCTTTTAAGTAGTTTTACAAGGAGTTGCCATTTAACAAAGCAGTTCACAATATATCTTGATCCCTATCAACCTGTTCAACATTCTCATCCCTCCCTCCCTACCCCTTCCCTCACTCTTTCTCATTTTGTAGAATGGACATTGGATTCTTAACTGCATCTCCCCTCTTCTCCTCTTCATTCTTCTATCCCTTTACCCTTGACCACACTCCACCCCTTTTGAGTACCTGCTTCCTGGAGTTTTATTTTGCTGAACTTTGATTTTTGCTAAGGAATTACACTATTGAATGCACTGTATTTCAGTTAATACATTTGTATACACTTGCATTCCACCTAATGTGTGAAGAGTTTCTAAGCTAAATTTAGCTTCCACATGTAAGGGAAAACACACATCCGATGTCTTTCTGGGCCTGAATTACTTTCCTCTACGTAGTTTATTATTCCAGGTTTTTCCATTTCTTTTCTTTTCTTTTCTTTGTCTGTCATGGGGCTTGAACTCAGGTCCTCAGCACTGTCCCTGAGCTTTTTCACTCAAGGCTAGCCCTCTACCAATTTGAGCCACAGCACCACATCTGGTTTTCTAGTGGTTAATTTGAGAAAAGAGTCTCATGGCCTTTCCTGCCCAGGCTGGCTTCAAACTGCACTCCTCAGATCTCAGCCTCCTGAGTAGCTGGAGTTACAGGCATGAACTATCAGCACATAGTCCATACCTTTACAAATGTTGTAATATCAGTCGTTCTAATGGATGAGTAAAATTCCATTATCTATATCACATTTTCTTTCTTTTTTTTGGGGGGGGGGGTCCGGTCGTGGGGCCTGAACTCTGGGCCTGGGCGCTGTCCCTCAGCTCTTCAGCTCAAGGCTAGCACTCTACCACTTGAGCCACAGCACCACTTCCGGCTTTTTTCTTTTTGCTTATGTGGTGCTGAGGAATTGAACCCAGGGCCTCAGGCATGCAAGGCAAGCGCTCTGCCACTGAGCCACCTTCCCAGCCCTATATCACATTTTCTTGCTCCATTCATCCACTAAGGAGCATCTGGGCTGATTCCATGCCTTGGCTATGGCTAATAGAGCTGAAGTGAATATGGCTGTACTGGTAGCTTTACTGTATGTAATTAAACTTCCTGACTCCAAGTGACCCTCAGCCCTGTAGACAGGCAATCTCAGTAAATCCTCAAATCTCACCCACTTTCAGTGTATTGGTGGTTTTTACTGTGGTTGTTATTGCTGGTCCTGGGTCCTGCGTGCTATATCTGAGCTTTTGGATTCAAGGTTTGTGCTCTACCATGTGAGCCAGAACTGCCCTTCCAGCTTTTTGGTGATTCATTCATGATATGTCTCTTGGATTTGCTTGTCTGGGCTGGCTTCAAACCAGGATCCTCAGATCTCAGCCTCCTCACTAGCTAGGATTATAGGTGTTGAGCCACTGGCACTCAGCTCTATAATTTTCAGATAGGGCTTCACACTTTTCCCCAGGCTCTACTGGACTGCCATCTTTTTACCTATGTCTTCAGAGTAGCTGGGGTTATAGGCATGAGCCACCACACCAGCATACTGATAAAAGATGGGGGTCGCAATAACTTTGAGCCCAGGCTGGGCTTCACTTTCAGTTTCCAGCCAGCTTGAGCTACATAGTGACTCCTATCTCCAGAAAAAAAAATCATTCTAGGTTTCTCTGTTATAGTGGCACACACATGAAAAAATAGGACTAAGACAGCAGGCATGCTGTTTCCAACAAAGCTTCTTTGCTAGTGAAAGTTTTTAATTGAAAATACTTGTTTTTGAAGCTCTGTACTGTGCTCAAGTGGGGGAGAACCCAATCCCATTTCACAGGCCAGGAAACTGAGGCTCAGAGAGGCAAAGACACTGGCTCGATTTCCCAGCTTCTCAGCAGGATCAGGTCAGAACTGGAAACCAGTCCAGATGGATCCCCCCCACTCTCAAATAGCAGTGTGGGGGGGCATGACAGGATCAATCAGCCCCCTCCGTTTAGGAGCTCTGGGAAGTCTCCATTACTTGCCCAGGGCCACAGAGAAAGCAGCAGGGAGACTCCAGTCACTGGGCTCTCCGTAGTCGGTGAGGTCCTGAGCAGCCACCTGGATTAAATACCTGGAGTGAGGTCTCACAGCCCTGAGTGTGAAGGTGGTGGCTTCGATGGGTCCCACCTGGGAGCAGGAGACAGTCAGGTCATAGGAAAGAAGAGGTGGGAAGGGTCACCATGCACTGGGCCCCACCCTGAGACATCCACCTTATAAGCCTAAGCTCCAGTCCTAGACTCTGCTCCCAAATGCCCAGCCCACATGGCTTTTCCTAACAACTCTCTTATGATTGGACTTTGGCTTGGTTGTCCCTCAAGTGTTCATACATTGACGGTGATTCCCTACTGAGAAATGAAGAGGGTGGAAACTCATTCCTACCATGATGTTTGGAGGTGGGGCCTCTATGAATTATGCAAGATGTTTAGGATGAAGCTTCCTGTGGACTGGGTTGTTTTGGGTTTATCAGAAGGAGATCACACATACAACAAGCATGCACACACACACACACACACACACACACATGCATGCAAGGACACACATGTATGGACAGAATACTATGTGCTGTGTCACCACACAAAAGCTGTCCTAGCTGCAGCTTTGAGTCTGGATCCTCAGATATCAGCCTCCTGAGTCGTTAGGATTATAGGCATGAGCCACACTGCTCAGCATTATGTGAGCTCAAAATTTCCTAGTGCTGGGCTGGGGGCATGGCTTAGTAGTTGAGTACTTGCCTAGTGTATATAAGGTCCTGTGGTTAAACCCCAGTCCTGCCAAAAAGAAAAGAAAGTGCACTATCTTCCAGGTGTGGGGGTACACACCGGTAATCCCAGCACTGAGGAAGTAGAGGCCGGAGGCCTACGCAGCAGAACCCTGCCTCAGATACCAAAATGGCAAAAAGAAATCTGTGGTGGGAATCGTGTAGTGAAAGATTGTATAGGTAGGAGGCCTAAATAAACAGAAGACAAGTGCTGGAATGTGGTCTAGTGGTAGGGTGCTGGCCTGGGTTCGATTCCTCAGTACCACATACACAGAAAAAGCTAGAAGTGATGCTGTGGCTCAAGTGGTAGAGTGCTAGCCTTGAGCAAAAGAAGCTCGGGGACAGTGCTCAGATTCTGAGTTCAAGCCCCAGGCCTGGAAAAAAGAGGGGGGAGGGTTAACAATTAATTTTTAAAATTTATTTTGTGGGTTGTGGGGCTTGAACTCGGGACCTGGGCACTGTCCCTGCGCTCTTTAGCTCAAGGCTGGAGCTCTACCGCTTTAAGCCACAGTGCACCTTCCAGTTTTCTGGTGGTTAATTGGAGATAAGAGTCTCACATAGACTTTTCTGCCTGATCTGACTTCAAACCGCAATCCTCAGATCTCAGCCTCCTGAGTAGCTAGGATTACAGGCGTGAGCCACCAGTGCCCCGTTTTAGTTTTTACTTTTCTAAAATTTACAGCAATGTATTTTTTTTCCTATGAAGGTGAAAATGGTGTACCATAATAAAATGAACCCTTTTAATGCAGACCGTTAAGGGGCATTTAGTGTATTTCACGATGATGTGCAAACATCTCTAGTTCCACAACCATCCATCGCCCCCAAAGCAGGTCTGTCCTCATGAGCATCACCCCATCCCCTTCCCTGCCCTGGTCCCCACGAGTCCACTTCCTGTCTCTGGATCTGCTTGTTCTAGACATTTCCTATCAATGGAGCTGCACACTGTGGAGTCTTTTGTGTCTATTTCTCAAACTGAGCACAGTGGCCTCCAGATCCTTCCAGATTGTAGCATGGGTCACAGCTCATCCTGTTCCTGGCTGGGTAATATTCCACCTTGTGTGTGGCTATTTGTCCTTCTGTGGATTTTGGGCTGCTGTGTGTCTTGCAGGCAGCTCTGAGTGTATAGGACCAAGGACGGGAGTGAGGTGTGCTCACCCTGAGCACAAAGAGCAAGGATGGAGTGAGGCCCACTGTGGCCCCTGTTGTGAACAGTCTGGAGTGGAGCTGCTGACTATCCCCGAGCTCCGTGCAAAGCCCCACAGCACCTGTGGGCTGTGGCCCCACTGCTCTCCCTCCCAGGTGCCCCCTGGTCCTCCTCACCTGGCGGAAACGGGTGGCTCCATGACGCTTGTAGCGGATCCAGTACTTGAGGGAGAAGACCTCTGGGAAGGGCCAGGACTGCGGCGGCTGCCATTGCACCTGCAATCGCTGCCCAGAGACTTGGCTCAGGCGCACACCAGTGGGAGGGTCTGGTTTGACTGAGGGGACAGCAGAAGCAGGGTCAGGGACAGTGGTCATTTCATCATGTAAGCATCCATTCATTACTTCATGCAGTCATCCACTCCTGTGCTCATTTGTCTATTCATCCATCCACACATCCGTTTATCCAACCAACCATCCATCATTCATCCAAGATCCATTCATTCATTCATCTATCCATCATGTATTCACCCATCATCCATCCCTCATTCATTCATCCATTCATCCACCTACCATCAACCCATCCATCCACCTGTATATCTGTTGGTCTGTTCTTCCATTTGTTCATTCATTCATCAACTCAAAAACAAGTCCAGGTTGAGCATCCATTACTACTCTAGGGGAGGACACAAGGGTGATGGACACCTTTCTGCTCCATAATCCATCAGGGAGCAGACAAGAAATGAAAGCGCGTGGCGCATAGAGCAGGGAAGACAGTCTAAGAGCCAACTGCTGCTGCTGACATGAATAGTCCACATATTGTGAAACTCTCCACTGCAGAGAGATGCAGCGGTGTTGAGTGCAACCAACCTACTGTGCCCTTCCCAGCCGGCAGCAGCTCCCTTCCTGTCCCCAGATCTGCCCGCCCTGGATGGTTCCTCTCCATGGAGCCTCACACTGTGGGACCTTTCGTGTCTGCTTCTCTCACTAAGCACGGGGGGGGGCCTCGGGGTCCCTCCATGTAGTAGTGTGGACACAGCCTCGTCCTGCTCCTGGCTGTGTGATACTCCAATGTGTGGACAGAGCACTGTGTGCATCCATTCACACACGGATGAGTAGACCGTCCCCCTCTCGCCAGTGATGTCACCATGAACATTGGTACCCGGGGGCGGGACGCAGGCGGAGGGGGCGGGACGCAGGCGGAGGGGGCGGGACCCAGGCGGAGGGGGCGGGACAAGGTGGGGCGAGGCCCGTCACTCACTGAGGCGTTCAGGCACGAAAGGCAGCAGGCGGTAGGCGGCGCCGCCGGGACGCAGCACCGTGACGTTGAGCACGTGGGGCACCATGGAGAAGAGCCGCACGTCCAGGACGGAGCAACGCGGGGCGTCCGGGGCCGGCTGTAGGCAGGGCCGGCTGTCCCCAGGCGCGGCCACGCCCAGCCTAGACGCGGAGGGGCGGCGGTCAGGGCCTCCCTTCCCAGCTCCCTAGGGAGCGGCGAGGGGCGTGTCTCAAAGGGCGTGGCCTACGTGGTACGGGGCGTGATCTAGCCGTGGGGGCGGAGTTCTAGTGGTAGGGGCGTGGCTGAACGACGCGGAGCCAGTGGCAGGCCTGTCTCAATAAATGGGGGCGTGACCCAAGCGGTAGTAGGCGTGGTTCAAGGCGTGGGGCGTGGCTCAAGTGGTGGGTGTGTTTCAAATCATGGAGGCGGGGCCCAAGCAGTAGGGGGCGGGCTCAAGTCATAAAAGGCGTGGCTAACGTTGTAGTGGGCGTGGCTCACAGCAGAGTGCCTGCCAAGGAGTGGGAAATCCTTAGTTTATCACAAGCCAGGTAATATTAGCTACTCAGGAAGCTGAGATCTGAGGATCACGGTTCAAAGCCAGCCCGGGCACGAAGAGACTCGTCTCCAATTAACTACCAGAAAACCAGAAGTGGCACTGAGGTTCAAGTGGTAGAGCACTCGCCTTGAGCAAAAGAGGCTCAGGGACAGCGCCCAGGCCCTGAGTTCAAGCCCCAAAAGGAAGGAATTAAGTGTTTTTGATACTCAGATTATTCTTAAGTCTAAATATACAAGTCGAATAAAGGAAGAAAGATAGTTACGTTAAATTGTAGTAAATATTTGAAATATTTGGGTGATATTTGTATCATACATAGTAAAACTAACCTCATCATTTAGTTTTGTTTTTGTTTTTGTCTTGCCAGTCTTGGGGCTTTAACTCAGGGCCTGGGCACTGTCCCTGAGCTCTTTTGTTCAAGGCTAGTTTTCTACCACTTGGAGCCACAGCACCACGTCCAGTTTGGTTTTCTGGTACTTAACTGGAGATGAAAGTTTCTCAGATTTTCCTGCCTGTGCTGGCTTGGAACCACCCTCTTTAGATCTCAGCCTCCTGAGTAGCTAGGATAACAGGCAGGAGCCACCAGCGCCCAGCCAACCTCACCCATTTCTTTCTTTCTTTATGTATTTGCCAGTTTGGGAGCTTGCTTAGCTGTTTGCTGGTTAGAGATAAATTTCTTGGATTTGTCTCCCTAGGCTGGATTAGAATCTTGATCCTGAGATCATAGCTCCTGAGCAGCTAGGATTACAGGTTGGGCAGATCAGTCATGCCCTGCCTACTGGGACCCCATCACTGTGACCACGGCCCTTACCACTATAGCCACGCCCCTTACCGCTGTAGCCACGCCCACAACCCTGAAGCTGCTTGCCTCCCATCCAAAGTCATTCCCTCACCACGGAAGCCAAGGCTGTCAGCAGCAGAGCCCCACCCCTCACAGGTGAAACCACGCTCCTCACCTCTCACCCTGAGCCATGCCCCTCGGCACCACGCCCACTGGCGCTGGGGCCACGCCCTAAACCACCGGAGCCATTGGGGCCCGCAAAAGCCACATGGCACCTTAGGAACTTTCTGTTGTTCAGGCTGCTCTGGGATTGGGGTATCTGTGTCCCCAGGGCTTATGGGGGGGCCATCACCCGGGGGTCCCTTCCAGCCCCACTGACCTGTATGTGGCAATGAAGGACATTGGCCCTGTGGCATTGGAAGCTGGTGATAGAATCCAGGAGCAATCTACAGCCACCGGATATCTAGAGGCACGGCACTGCACCCTGAGCTGGCTCACAGCCTCTGGGGTCCCTGCAGAAGAGACAGGAGCCTGAGCTTCAAATTCACCCCAGAGACTGCCACAGCCCTGTTGTGTGCTCAGCCCCGCCCCCCTCCTCCACCACACTGGCAGCCAGTACCTCGCAGAGTAGGAGCTACATAAAGGTTTCCATGCCAGATAGATCTGCCCCCCCTACATCCACACCAAGAGGTGAACAGGGCAGTTACCATGGGGTTACAAGAGTTTTGCTTTGTTTTTTCTTTGGGGCCTGTCCTGGGTCTTGAACTCAGAGCCTGGGCACTGTCCCTTACCTCTTCAGCTCAAGGCTAGCACTCTACCACTGTGAGCCACAGCACCACTTCTGGTTTCCTGGTGGTTAATTGGCGATAAAAGACTCTAGGGGCCAGGAATATGGTTTAGTGGTAGAGTGCTTGCCTAGGCTGCATGAAGCCCTTGGGTTCGATTCCTCAGTACCACATACACAGAAAAAGCTAGAAGTTAGCTGGCGCCAGTGGCTCATGCCTGTCATCCTAGCTACTCAGGAGGCTGAGATCTGAGGATTGCGGTTCAAAGCCAGCCTGGGCAGGAAAGTCCGTGAGACTCTTTTTTTTTTTTTTGTCAGTGGTGGGGCTTGAACTCTGGGCCTGGGCGCTGTCCCTCAGCTCTTCAGCTCAAAGCGAGCACTCTACCACTTGAGCTACAGCACCACTTCCGGTTTTCTAGTGGTTTATTGGAGATAAGAGTCTCATGGACTTTCCTGCCTGGTCTGGATTTGAACCATGATCCTCAGATCTCAGCCTCCTGAGTAGCTAGGATTACAGGTGTGAGCCTTGGGCGCCAGGCCCGAGAGACTCTTATCTCCAATAAACCACTAGAAAATGGGAAGTGCTGCTGTGGCTCAAGTGGTAGAGCACTCACCTTGAGCTGAAGAGCACAGGGACAGTGCCCAAGCCCAGAGTTCAAGCCAGGACTTGCTAAAAAAAAAAAAAAAAGAGGCTCACAGACTTTTCTGTCTAGCCTGGCTTTGAATAATGATCCTCAGATCTGTCTCCTGAGTAGCTGGGATTATAGACATGAGCACAGGTACCTAGACACATAAACTTTTTTTTTTGGTTGTGGGGCTTGAACTCTGGGCCTTGGCACTGTCCCTGAGCTCTTCAGCTCAAGGCCAGCGCTCTACCACTTGAGCCACAGTGCTATTTCTGGTTTTCTCGTGGTTCAGTGGAGATAAGAGTCTCACAGACTTTCCTGCAGGCTTTGAACCATGATTCTCAGATCTCAGCCTCCTGAGTAGCTAGGATGACATGCATGAGCCCCGGGCGCCTGGCTCTCATGAACATTTTTGACTGACTCCAACGATGGGCAGCCAGTAGATATAGAGACCCCATTCTCCATTCCTGGCTGTCACCCCAGGCTCCTGCTTCTCTGTGCCTTGGTTTCCCCATCTGTACCATGGCTGGTTACTTTGGTTTCACTAATAGATACATGGTAGACAGAGATAGGTAGGCAGGGGCTAGTACCTAGAGAAGGCCCATCCCTCTGTTCAGCCACCTTCCTTCCCCTGCCCCACCGCTCCCACTCACCTTTCACTCCACTGGGGGACACGCAGAGGGTGAGCACCAGGAGTAGCCTGGGGGTCATGGCTGCGGTGGCTCTGCTCTCTGGATCTGGGGTGGGGATGCCCAAGGCTGGGGTAGGAGGCAGGGGACTTGGGACCTCCCCAGGGAAAACCCAGTGCCCCCTTCAGCCCCTTCCCCCCCCAACCAGGTCTGACTCACCAGCCAGAAGAATCCCCCAGCCCCGGCCGGCCATCTTGGATCAGGGCTGCAGGAAGGTCCTGGGGGGTGAGGCAGAAGTGACCTCAGGGCCTCTCCCTCCCTCCACAGATGGTGGTGGAGGGGCCTTTCCTTTCGCTGCTTCAGCTGCCATTGGTGACAGGGGAAACCCCCAGGGAAGGGACAAGGACAGAGGGCAAGCGGAGGAGAGAGTGAGAGGAGAGAGAGAGTTAGAGGCCCCAAGACAAGAGCCACATGGACCCCAAGGGACACAGGCACAGAGGCAGGGCACAGGTCTTTTGCTGAGAACAAAGTTGGGCTGCTTAGGTGGCAGCTCACCGCCTCCCCCCTACACATCCTCCACCCCATGGGGAAAGCCCAGCTGAGCCCTGGATGGGAAGGGAAACCACAAGGGCAGGGGGAGGGGTTCCCACACTTCCCCTAAATGGAAAAAGCCAATGAGCCCCAGGGTCTACAGGGACTTGCCAGGGGACAGGAGAGGCTGGGGACAGGGGCTCCCCCAGGGACAAGGTTTAGGGGCATGAAAAAAAATGAGGTTAATTAAGAAATGGAAAGTCCAGTGCTGGTGGCTCATGTCTACAAGCCTAGTTACTCCAGAAGCTGAGATCTGAGGATCATGATCCAAGGCCAGCCCAGGCAGGAAAGACGGGGAGTTTCTTATCTCCAATGAACCACCAAAAAGCCAGAAGCAGAACTGTGGATCAAGTGGTAGAGTGCTAGCCTAATCTAATTTCCAAATAACCACCAAAAAGCTGGGGGTAGAGTTGTGGCATAAGCAAAAGAGTTCAGGGACCTTGAGTTCAAACCCTATTACTGGTACAGAAAGAAAGAAAGAAGAACAAAAGGAAGGAAGAGATGAAGGGAAGGAGGAAGGAAGGGAGGGAGGGAAGAAAGACAAAACAAAAACAAAAACAAGAAAAGCTAGGGCTGTGGCTAAATTGAAGGGGTGTGGCTTAGATGGGCATGTTAGAGGGGTGTGGCCAATGGGAGGGTGTGGCTCTAGTAGTAGAGTCCGCCTAGCAAATGAGAGGCCTTGAGTTCAAACCCCAGTACCTCCTGTGTCCTAAAAAAAAGAAGAGAGAAAGAAAACCACTGAGAGGAAAATAGAGAAGAAAAGGGAAAGGGAAATGGGCTGGGAAGGTGGCTCAGTGGTAGAGCGCTTGCCTTGCATGCCTGAGGCCCTGGGTTCAATTCCTCAGCACCACATAAGCAAAAAGAAAAAAGCCAGAAGTGGCGCTGTGGCTCAAGTGGTAGGGCGCTAGCCTTGAGCTGAAGAGCTGAGGGAGTTCAGGCCCCACGACCAGACCCCCCCCCCCAAAAAAAGGAAAGAAGGCAGGGAGAGGGAGGGAGGGAGGGCTCTATGCTATTGTAGGCTTTTCCCCACTGAATCTGAGGTCTTTGTTTTTTTTTTGCTGGTGGGGGGCCTGAACTCTGGGCCTGGGTGCTGTCCCTCAGCTCATCAGCTGAAGGCTAGCGCTCCACCACATGAGCCACACAGCCCCACTTCTGGCTTTTTCTGCTTATGTGGTGCTGAGGAATCCAACCCATGGCCTCATGCATGCAAGGCAAGCGCTCTACCACTGAGCCACCTTCCCAGCCCCATCTAAGGTCTTTAAAGTGCTGCATTAAGTTCAGTGATGATGTAGAGGGAAGCAGGGGGGGGAGGTCCCCCTGCTGCGGCCCACCCCACCCCACCCCTGCCCTGTCCCCAGTAATGAGGCCATACGCGCTTGCATCCTGTGAATTTTTTTTTAATTTTTATTTTATTTTTTATTTACTTCTCCAACCGCTCTTGTGTGAGGACTTGGTTGGGACGTGGAGGGACTGCCACACTGAGCAGCCTAGGCAGGGACCAGCGGGGTGATGGAGCCAGCTGGACACGGTCAGGAAAGGCCCCAGGCTGGCTGGCCTATGGTGGTGGTGAGGGTCCGCCAAGCCCGTGTCCCCTGTGAGTCTGGAGGGGGCCACGGCTCTGAGGGGAGGCTGCCCCGCAGCCTCAGCGGCCCTGGGCCTGCAGTCTCTGCATCTGTAAGATCTGGCTGAGAATCCTTTGCACGTCCTCGTCCATCTGGCCCTGGGGTGCAAGGAGGGGCAGAGAGAGAGAGAGAGAGAGAGAGCCTGGCCTAGCCCCCTGCTCTCCCCAGACCAAGCAAGTCGATGACAGAGATGGTCAGCCTCCCACTGCACAGAAGGGGACACTGAGGACCAGACAGCGTCAGGTGCGCCCAGGCCCGGGGCACCCGACGTGGAGTCAGCACACAGTGCGGGGCTCACCTGAATGGCATACAGGAGATGCGTTCTGTACAAAGCCACCACGGCACAGTGCTCCCGGGCTGCCTCCTGCCGGCACCGAGGAGGGGTGCTCAGAAAAGCCAGACCCCCGCCTGACACGCCCCACAACACATGTGCCAACAGCCCATCACTTCCTGCTTGCACACCTGTGTGTGTGTGTGTGTGTGAGTGTGTGTGTGTGTGCCAGTTCTCAGGCTTGAATTCAAGGCCTAGAAGTTGCCCCTGAATTTTTTTTCTTCTCAAGGCTGGCACTCTACCCCTTGAGCCACCGCTCCACTTCTGGCTTTTGGCTAGATCCCTGGAGATAAAAGTCTTAGGGACTTTCCTGACCAAGCTGGCTTCAAACTGTGATCCTCAGATCTCAGCCTCCTGAGTAGTCAGGAGGACAGGTGTGAGCTATTGGCGCCCGCCCTCCGCATGGAAATGTTCTTGTCTGTGCTGGACATGGCTCCCGCCATCCTGCCCTCCCCGTCCCTCTCCTGACACACAGCGCTCACCTGCAGTTCCCGCTGCAGAGTTCTGACCTGGCCACGCAGGGCCTCCACCTCGGGACTGGCTGGGGCTGCCGGCTGCTCTCTGAGCGCCTCCTTTAGGTTGAAGACTTCTTTGGATAATTCTGTGATCTGGAGGAAGGGGTCTGTTAGTGAGCCTCCTACTCCTCCAGAACCACAGGTTGAGGGTCTCCACAGGACAAGAAGAAGAGGTAGCTGATCAAAAGTGAGTAGTTCAAGTTTCTGGTCGAATCTGTGGGACTTTCCTGCCCAGGCTGGCTTTGATCCATGATCCTCAGATCTCAGCCTCCTGAGTAGCTAGGATGACAGGCGTGAGCCACCAGCACCCAGCTCCCTACCCACTTTTTTTTTTTTAATTGTGGGGCTTGAACTCTGGTTTTCTGGTGGTTCATTGGAGATAAGAGTCTTACAGGAGTTCAAGCGGTAGAGTGCTCACCTTGAGCTGAAGAGCGCAGGGACAGCGCCCAAGCCCAGAGTTCAAGCCCCACTTCGGGTTTTCTGGTGGTTATTTGGAGATAAGAGTCTCTCAGACTTTCCTGTCTGGGGCTGGTTTTGAACCGTGATCCCCAGGTCTCAGGATGACAGGTGTGAGCCCCCAGCACCTGGCCCTTTCCACCCACATCTCGTGGCTCATATGGTCAGAATCACAGATCTGGCCCAAGGACTGGGTTTTGCTGGTGTGCCGAGATTCCATGTACACAGCAGGCGCTTCATAAATGACCTTATTATAATAAAGACCACTAGCTCCCTCAGGGTGACACAGACACATGCGTAGCTGTGGTGGCTGGCAAGGGCGCTGGCATGTAATGGCTGGGGGGAGGGCAGGCATTGCTGCCCAGGCCCCTTCAGGGACCAGCACACCCCTCTCCCCATCCGAATCACCTGGTCCGGATGTGCACAGCACTGAGAATGAGAACCGGCTGTCAATTGTTTGGGGGTCGGTCGTGAGGCTTGAACTCTGGGCCTGGGCACTGTCCTACCCTCTGCTCTTCAGCTCAAGGTGAGCGCTCCATCACTCGAGCCACAGCACCACTTCTAGTTTTTCTGGTGGTCAAGAGTCTTCAAGGACTTTCTTTGCCTGGGCTGGCTTTGAACCGCGATCCTCAGCTCTCAGCCTCCTGAGTAGCTAGGGTGACAGGCGTGAGACACTGGCGCCTGGCCTTGCTGTCAATTACCCATCACCAATGTGCCGTTTCATCCTCCACTCACAGAGGAAGAAGCCACAGCTCAGAGAGGTGAGGTGACCTGCCTGAGGCCACACAGCAAGGCGGCCAGCTCTCTTAGACCCATTAACAGCTCTCCAGTGATAAGCCTTTGTGACTCACTCTTCACTTCACCTATGGGAACCCCAAATCTGCTCATCAGGAAAATAGGAATAAAAATGCTTTCTGTGGGCTGGGAAGGTGGCTCTGTGGTAGAGTGCTTGTCTAGCATGCATGAAGCCCTGGGTTCGATTCCTCAGTACAATGTACCCAGAAAAAGCTGGAAGCGGCACTGTGGCTCCAAGTGAGTGCTGGCCTTGAGCAAATAAAGCTCAGAGGGATAGTTCTCAGGCCCTGAGTTCAAGCCCCAGGACTGGCAGAACAAACAAACAAACCCAAACAAAACAATGCTTTCTGCTTAACCAGGCATTATGGCTCAAGCCTGAGATTCTAGTTACTTGGGAGGCAGAGTTCAATCAAGGGATGAGGGTTTGCGGATAGCCCAGGCTTAAAAGTTCACAATAGTCCACGTCAACCAGTGTCTGGGCATTGTGGTGTGTGCCTCTGCTACTGAGCACAAACACCAGGCGGAATGAAGTCAAGGCTGGCACAGGTGTTAAACGTACACCCCTACCTGGAAAAATAACCAAGGCCAAAAAGAAGCTGGAGGAATGGCTCAAGGGTAGAGGTGTGGCTCAAACCAAGGGGCGTGGCTTGAACTCCAGAAGCATTGTTCCAGCTGTTGAAAAAGCCTGTCTCCATCAAAGGGGATGTGGCTTGAGCTGCAGAGTGCCCCCTACGCAGTGGGGCGTGGCTTGAGGTGAGTGGGTGTGGCTTGAGTGGAGGGGGCGGGGCTCAAATTGTACAGGGCTTTCTTTTTTTGGTCCATCATGGGACTTGAATTCTGGGCCTGGGTGCTGTCCCTGTGCTCTTGAGCCACAGCGCCACTTCTGGTTTTCTGGTGGTTCATTGGAGATCAGTGTCTCATGGACCTTTCCTGCCTGGGCTGGCTTTGAACCACGATCCTCAGATCTCAGCCTCCCGAGTAGCTAGGATTACAGGTGTGAGCCACCGGCGCCTGGCTATGGTGCATGTCTTACAAGCATGTGGCCCTGAGTTTAATTCCTAGTATCTTTGAAGAAAATAAAGGAAGTAGCACTGAACTGGGGGTCAGTGGCTCACGCCTATAATCCTAGCTACTCAGGAGGCTGAGATATGAAGATCATGGTTCAAAGCCAGCCTGGACAGGAAAGGTCTGTAAGACTCTTATCCACAGTGAACCACCAGAAAACCAGAAGTGGTGTTGTGGCTCAAAGTGGTAGAGCAGTGGCCTTGAACACAAAAGTTCAGAGACAGTGCCCAGGTTCCAAGTTCAAGCCCCATGACCAACAAAAACGAAGGAAGGAAGGAAGGAAGAAAGAAGAAAGGAAGGAAGGAAGGAAGGAGCTTTTAGATGTTAAGAATTGTGGGAAGAGAAAAGCAATAAGGTGAAAGAGTGAGCCCAGTAACTAAAGTTTCAGGTGTCAGTCTTATTGTTGTTGGAGTCGAACCCTGGCAATACCACTGTCGGGCTGTGTGGCTCTGGAGCGTATCTTCATGTCACTGTGCCTCATTTCCTCTTATTGGAATGTGATTTGTGGCCTGGAGGCTTCCCCTGTGTGAACGCACAGGTGCTAGGTCTGGCATACAGTAAGTGCTCAATGCACGCTCCTGTGGCTCCACCCAGTAGAGCAGCAGCCCAGGTGGGCTACAGCTGAGCCCCTCCCTTCTTCTGCTTCTTCTGCTGTCTGATTTTTCTGCTGGGGACCGAGGCTAGTTTTCACCACCCACCCAGATTCTCTCTGAGCTCTGGTGGGGACTAGGAGGCCCTAACCCTGCAGGGGGGGGCACCCACCTTTTTGTCTTTCTCCTTGGCCTTGTCCAGGGCCTCCTGGGCTCGGCTCTGGGCCTGCCGTGCCCTTTCCGCCTCGGTTCGGAGCCCCCGGAGCTGCTGTTCGGCTGTGGCCAGCTGAGCCTCGGCCGCATGGCGCTCACTCTTCATGAACAGCGCCTCACGCTGTACCTGTAGTCCAAGATGACCAGTGTGTACCCCCAGAATGTATGGGGCTCCTTCTCAACCTTCCGCTTTGGCCTGAGGACAGTCAACCCCATGTCCATCTGGAGGGACTCGGTCCCATGGAAGTTCTGGGTGTGATTTATAGACCCTTCTGGGCACTTCCAGATAGCATGCTGTGTGTCCCAGGGCAAGTGACTTCACCTTTCTGTGCCCATTTCTTCATACGGAGAATAAGGATGATAAGAAAAGCTACCATTTACTATATTCTAAGCAGATACATAGAATGTGCCAAGGACAGTGCCTGGTGCATACAGTAAGGGCTCTGTTTGAGTTAGTGATATTGTTCTTGTTCTTGTTTTTCTATTGCTACCAATGTCCTTATTTCTGCCAGTGATATGAAAGTTTCTAGACATCTTCCTTCCTTCCCTCCCTCCCTTTTTTTCCTTCCTTTCTTTTTCTTTCTCTCACTTTTGGCAGTACTGGGGTATTTTGAACTCAGGACCTCAGGCTTGACAAGCAGACACTCTACCACCCCTCTAGTCCCTGTAGATTTCTTCCTTTAAAATATAAAACAGTTCTGGGTGCTGGGATGTAAAACATTTCTGGGATGACGCCTGTCATCCCAGCTACTCAGGAGGCTGAGATCTGAGGATCACAGTTTGAAGCCAGCCCAAGCAGGAAAGTCCGGGAGACTCTTCTCTCCAATAAACCACTCAGAAAACAGGAAGTGGCGCTGTGGCTCAAGAGGAACAGCGTTCACCTTGAGCTGAAGAGCCGAGGGACAGCGCCCAGGCCCAGAGTTCCAGCCCCGGAGGGCCCAGCATCCACAAAACACATCCAGGCCCTGCCCCAGGCCTCCGGGTGACCAGCAAGGCCCGGGGTGGGGTGTGTGTGGGGGTGGGGGGGATCCCTCACCTGGAAGACCTCCGCGCTTGTCTTCTCGTGCCGGCGCCCCAGGTCCTCCAGCTGGCCCTGCAGCCGGGCCACGTCGGCCTGCAGCGCGCCCACCACCTGCTCGTGCTCGGAGCGCGCCACGCTGCCCGCGCGCTCCCGCTCCAGCTCCGCGCGCAGCCGGGCGGCCTCCTTGCCCGTGGCCACCACCTCCTGCTCCAGGCTGGCCGCGCGGCCCCGCAGCTCCAGCGCCTCCTCCTGCAGCCGGCGGTGCTCAGCCGCGGGCACCGAGGCCTGGCGCAGCGCCTCGGACGCCTCCCGCAGCTCGGCCAGCCCGCGCCGGGCCTCCTCGCACGCCGTGGCCAGCTCGGTGGCCCGGGCCTCGGCCTTGGCCCTGGCCTCGCCCAGCTCGGCGGCCGCGGCCCGCTGCTCCTCCCCCGCGGCCCTGGCCGTGGCCAGCTGTTCCCGCAGCGCCTCCAGCTCCCGGCTCTGCTCCAGACGCATCTCCTCCCGCCGGGCCAGCTCGGCCCGCAAGCCCCTGGCCTCCTCCTCGGCCAGCAGCCGGCCGGCCCGGGCCTCGTCCAGCTGGGCCGCGGCTGCCTCCAGCTCCCGCAGGCGGCAGTCTCGACCTCGCAGGTCCTCCCGGGCCTGCTCCAGGGCCGCCCGCAGCTGGGCAGTGTCGCCGCCGCCGCTGCCCCCGCCGGCCCCGCCGCCCTCGGCCTCGCGTACCCGCTCCCGCAGCCGGCCAGCCTCGGCCTCTGCGGCCTCACATTTGCCGCGGGCTGCCTCCAGCTCGGCGGCCGCCTCCCGCTCTCGCTGCCGGAGAGCCTCTTCCAAGCCTCGGATCCTGCTCTCCAGCTCGGCCTGCAGCTTCTCCGACGCCTCGGCAGCACCAGGGTGCAGGACGGGACCCGCAGGGACCCCTGGAGCCGTGGCCTCCGCATCCGTGGCCTCCGCATCCGTGGCCTCCGCTCCCGTGGCCTCGCTGTTGGTGGTGCCTGCTCCCAGTCCCTCAGCTTCCACGTGGCCCAGTCCCCTGGTCTCTGATGCTACAGGATTTGCGTTGGGGTTTGTGGCCTCTGCTTCAGTGGCCTCGGCTCCTGTGGCCTTGGTGCCCGTGTTCTCTGTTTCTGCCATCTTCCCTTCTAGGATCTCAGCCCCTGTGGCTTTTGTTCCCACAGCCTCGGCTCCGTCCCCCGGTGTTCCTGTGACCTCCGTGTCTTCGCGTTTGGTTTCAGTGGCCTGGGTTCCCGTGGCCTCGGGATTCGTGGATGCTATTTCCAACGTGGTGGTTTCTGTGGTTTCAACTCGAGCAGTCTCTTCATCCAGGGTTCCGTTAACTTGGCTTTCTGGAGTCACGGTGCCATTTAGCCCTGCGCTGGAAGGCCTCTTTTGGGGGGTCTTGGCTCCCCCGTCCCTGTCCTCCTCCTGGGCTGTCTCATCGTGGCCTCCGGGGTTCTTTGGAGCCTCCTGCTGCTCCAGCCTCCGCAGGGCCTCGGCATGCTGCCTCCGGAGCTGGTCGAATTCGGCACGGAGGGAGTCGTAGAGCAGCAGCGGGATGACCTCGGGGGCGCCGTTGGCCTCCACCTGCAGATCCTCCTTCTCGAAGTCCTCCAGGATCTGGGGGCGAAGCGTGCGATCGGGCGGGGTAGGGGGCGGAGGACGGCCTCGCCGTGGCCTCTGCCCTTCGTGACCCCGGCTGACCCACCTGCACCTTCTCCATCAGCTCCTGGTTCTGCCTGGTGAGCTCAGCCACCTGCTCCTGCAGCGAGGCCAGGAGGCCCCGAGCCGACGGGCTCAGCAGAGCCTCGGCCCCTGGCGGGGGCGGGGGTCACAGTCAGGCTCGGGGTCCAAGCCAGAGGGCACTGGGACAGGGAGTCTAGAGACGCGTGTTGGGATCCCCAGGACTGGCTCAGCAAGGGGGAATGAATGGTTCATGAACCCCCCCCCCACTTCCCAGCACCCCAAAAGCTCCCATCCTGGGTGGGCAGGGCGTGTCCCAGGACCAGATCCTCAGGAGGCTTCTAGGGGGAGGAGTGGGGGACAGGGAAGGTTCACCAGGTGCATCAGGCAGGTCCCCCTCTTCGTCCTGTAGGGTAGACACGTCGTAGCTCGTGTTCTCTCGCTCATTCTGGGGAAGAGGGGGGCAGGAGACAGATTCCAGCTGGGGGTCCTGCTCCCTACTAACCTGTCACCCCCCCAAGACTCTAGAAAGAACTAAGGAACCCATGCACCTACAGCACCCCCCACCCCGGGTTCCTATTTATGGGGCACATACCAGGTCCCCCAGCTATTTTTGTGGTGCTGGCCATTGCTCACCACTAAGCTGCACCTCAGTTGTATGTTTCCCCCCCTCCCCCAAATAATGTGGGTTCCTGTGGAGTTGCCATGTCTTTTTTTTTTTTTTTTTTGGGTCCAGTCGTGGGGCCTGAACTCTGGGCCTGGGCGCTGTCCCTCAGCTCTTCAGCTCAAGGCTAGTGCTCTACCACTTGAGCCACAGCACCACTTCCCGCTTTTTTCTTTTTGCTTATGTGGTGCTGAGGAATCGAACCCAGGGCCTTGAGCATGTAAGGCAAGCGATCTACCACTAAGCCACCTTCCCAGCCCTGCCATGTCTTTTGAAGATCAAGTCTTGCTCTATAGCCTGAACTCCAAACCTCCTGCCTCTCCTCCTGAGTGCTGGGGTTACAGGCATGAGCTATCATGCCCTGCCTGGTGTGTGCCCATTTTTAACAGGGTTGTTTAGTGTGTTTAGCCACTGAGCTGTGCAAATTGCTTATATGGTGATTTGTGTGTACATATAATAATAACATGTGCGGGTCTGCAGGTCTCAACTTCATGGCATGCAGGCCAGGAGTGTTCTCTACAGACAGGAGGGTCTTGGCAGGGCATGTGGCTACACAGCTGTGTGTATCTGCACACAGGTGTGGTGTGCTACCTGTGCCTGTGGCTTCAAGAAAGTGCAGGATTGAGGGGGGGGAGGCTGGGAAGGGATGGGAAGGGTAAACAAAGGAGGAGGCTGCAATGCTTGATAAGAAATGTACTCATTATCTTGCCCATGTAATTGTAACCCCTCTGTACAGTATGTTCACCAAAAATTACAATTAAAATTTAAAAAAAAGGAAGTGCAGGATTATCAGCTTGTGTGTTAATCTACCCATTTGTTTTTTGTTTTTGTTTTCGTTGGTTGTGGGGCTTGAACTCTGGGCCTGGACACTGTCCCTCAGCTCTTCAGCACAAGGTGAGCGCTCTACCACTTGAGCCACAGCGCCACTTCCAGTTTTCCGGCGGTTAATTGGAGATGAGTTTCACGGAGTTTCCTGCCCGGGCTGGCTTTGATCCTCAGATCTCAGCCTCCTGAGTGGCTGGGATGATAGGCATCAGCCACCGGAGCCCAGCATCCTTGCAGCTTTTTCTGCTTATGTGGTACTGAGGAATGGAACCCAGGGCTTCAAGCATGCTAGGCAAGCACTCTACCACTAAGCCACATTCCCAGCCCTAATCTACCATCTGTACCTGGTTGTGCTATGAATGTGAGTGTGTTGTGAGTGTACCAGCACCCTTGTGTTTGCATGTTGTGCCCACATGGACTTGTGAGTTGACCAGGTGCTAGACCCACCCATCTCTGGATGACTCCTCCCCTGGGCCTGAACGACCAGGCCCCTTAACCTTTGGTGAACCCCTGCTTAGGTCTGGCTAAGTCCCTGCCTTAGCCCAATACTTGCTCCACCCACCGGCCCCTGGTTCTTTCCTACACTAACCTGGCCCCGCCCCTGACTCTGCCCCTCCATGGCTTGGCCCCGCCCCTAGTTGACGAGGCCCTGCCTCTTCCCCATTCCAGCCCTGCCCAGTACTTGCTTGGGCCCGCCCCTCTCTGGCTCTGCCTTACATTCGAACCTGCCGGCCTCAGCTCCGCCCTCCCCGGCTCGGCCACGCCCCTCCCCGGCTCGGCCACGCCCCCTGGCTGCCCACCTCCAGCAGGGACAGCCGGCTTTGCAAACTCTCCACCTCGCGTCCCAGACTCTCCTTCTCCTCTTGCTTTTCTGCCAGCAGCTGCTGCAGCTCCTGCACCTACACGTGGGGGGGGGCAGGATGGGGGGGGCTCAGCCGCCCCTGGGAGGAGACACCACCCAGGTCAGGTGGGAGTCCTGCCCCCTCCCTCTACCTGTCTCTCCAGGCTGTGCACCGAGCTGGCTTCTGGCTCGAGGGCCTGCAGGGAAGGAAGGAGGAGACTGGGCTGGTCCCCGCTGGGGGTCCTCCCTGCCCAAGCTCCAACCACAGATGGGTGCCAAGCCTGACCAATGGCCTGGGCACTCACTACTGTTCAGAGTCTGCTGTTTTCTACGGGCTTTTCCCCTGTTGTTGGTGTGTGTGTGTGTGTGTGTGTGTGTGTGTGTGCACGCGCATGCACACACACGTGCACTCATTCTAGGGTTTGAACTCAGGGCCTAGGTGCTGCCCCTGAGCTTTTTCACTCAAAGCCAGAGCTCTACCACTTGAGCTACGTCTCAGTTACTGGCTTTTTCATGGTTAAGTGTCTCATGGACTCCTCCCCCCCCCACCCCCCGGGGCTGGCTTTGAACCATGATCCTCAGATCTCAGCCTCCTGAGTAGTTAGGATGACAGGCGTGAGCCTACTGAGCCTACTGGTTGGATTTTTGTTTTTACCCAGTGCCGGCTTTGAGCCGAATCATGAAATCACTCGCTGACTCGGGTTCACTCAAGGCCTCTACTGTGAGTCTGGCCGGCGCCTGGCGGGGCAGGCGCAGCATGGGGGAGCGAGGGGGGAGTAAAGGAAGTCCCCCCCTGGCCCGGGTCTCTGCTGCCGGCCCACCTCCGGCCTCCTGCGCTCCTTGTGCTGCTCCAGGCCCCGGATCTTCTGCAGGAGGCGGCCTCTCTCCTGCCGCAGGCGCACGATCTCCTCGTAGGCTTCGCGGTCGTCCTGTCCCCTCCCCAGTGGGAGGGTGGGGGGCACTCCCGTTAGACGGCACCCCCGGCCTGTGCCCTGTCCTGGTTTCAGGGGTCCCCCTCCTCCTCCCCCACAGTCAGGACCCTCCCCTCACCGGCACAGGAATGCTGGCAGGAGGCTGGGGTGCCTTCCGCTTCTTGGCAGCCCCCCGCTTTTCTTGGCTGGACACCGAGTTCTAGGGGAGGGGCAGAGGATAAAGCGGACATGGGGTAGGCAGAGCGGCATCCCCACTTGATGAACCCACGGCCAGCACCACCCCAGCTGCGCCCTGACTTCCTGGGCACTGTCTAACCAGGTCCCCCTCAAAGGAGACAACACCCTGACCCCCCCCAACACACACCAGCCATGGCCTCCCCTGTCCGGATGGGGGGCCCCAGCTCCCCAGCTCCCACCCAGACCGTGCAGTGTTGCAGTGCCCGCGGGTGCCACAAGGGGGCAGCATACCCCACCGGATCCTGAACCCCTGGGCATTCATCTCCGGTCAGAGAATGCGGAAAGGACAGGCACAGGGAGTGGGGTTCAAGGGCCCGTACCTGAGATGACGCCTCTCCTGAGTCAAGCTCTGGGGGGCGGGGAGTGGGAGGACAGAGAGGCAGCGTCAGGCATCAGCTGGGAGGACCCCTTCACCCCAGCTGAAGGAAGCGCACTTGGGGAGAGAGGGGCTCCCTATTTCCCAAGAACCAGGGATGGCTACTTAATTGTGGGGACTGGGGTCTCGCTATGGAGACCAGGCCGGTCTACATCTCTCCAGCTTCCCTGCCAAGGCCTCCCAAGGGCTGGGATTACAGGAGTGTGTCACCACACCTGGCCCCAGTGTCAGGAATTTCAAGGATCCAGGGCTGGCAGAATGAAGGAAAGGACCTAGAAACTCAGAGGGAGGGGGGTGCGGGGAGGGAGACACAGGCAGGATGGTGGCACTTCTCGCTGGGGTCAGCATGGCTGCCACTTCTTAGAATAAAGATGGCCTGGAGATCAGACTGGAGTCTTGGACCAGTCTAAATGCTCATGGCACTTGAAAGCACTATGAAACTTCCTGTAACAGCACACTGGGGTACCTTGAAACTGTCTATAATGGGGAAAAGGTTGGGGGGGGTGTTAGAAACTACAGGAATGAATGAGAGAGAAGGGGTTGGCATTACCACTGGGTGGCGAGGGGCGCTGGACCGCCTCCTGGAGAAGGTGTAGGATGAGTTTGTCCCCCACCAGGGCGCCATAATGAGCTGCATCCTGGCCTAGTGCATCTGTGATGCCCGTCTGGGCCCCGCCCTGAAGCAGCACCTCCACCGTTTCGGGGCTGGCCCCCTCACAGGCCAGCATCAGGGCCGTCCTGTTGGAGAAAGGGAACCCCTGTGGAGGTGAGGACATGTCCAAGGTCCCTCACCCAAGCTGGGAGGAGAAGCGCACTGAAGACATTCCCCCACTCAGAGAGGTTAAGACACTTTCCGCAGTTCACACAGCACACAGAACAGATGTGTGGAGAGGGGAGGTGCTTACCTGCCCTGCAGGTCTTGGTCATTTGCGGCAGCCCCCCGTTGCAGGAGGAGGCGGCACAGATCGGTGTGACACATCTGAGCAGCTAGGATGAGGGGGGTTGCGCCCGACTGGGTGGAGTGGGGGGGAGAGGAGGGGAGAGGTGGAATGAGTAATTGCCACCCTGGATCTCACCCCCCAGAACTTTGCAAAAGGACCCTGCCACTCGGTGACAGCATGTATTAAGAGCAGGGCCATTTTTGCCACACCCACACCCACACCCAAAAAGGCCTCAGGAGCTCACCCGATCTCGGGGGTTCAGATGCGCCTTGAATGAACAGAGTAGCTCTGAGCAAGACAGGCAGCCACCAGCCGCTGGGGAGAAGAGGGAAGAGAGAACGCTAGAGAGAGCCCTGCCTTCCACCTTGGCCGGCTTCTGTGTGTCTGTGCTGGTCCTAGGGCTTGAACTCAAGGCCTGGGGGCTGTCCTTTTGCTCTTTTGCTCAAGGATGGTGCTCTACCACTTGAGTCACAGCTCCACTCCCAGCTTTTTTGGTGGTTAATTGGAGTTAAGAATCTCATGGATGGGGCTGGGAAGGTGGCTCAGTGGAAGAGCGCTTGCCTTGCATGCCAGAGGCCCTGGGTTCGATTCCTCAGCATCACATAAGAAAAAAGCTGGAAGTGGCGCTGTGGCTCAAGTGGTAGAGCGCTAGCCCTGAGCTGAAGAGCTGAGGGACAGCACCCAGGCCCAGAGTTCAAGCCCCACGACCGACAAAAAAAAACAAAGAAACGTTTAAAAATGAGGTTCCAAGGAAGAGGAACAGGGGCGGGTGTGGTTGTGCATGCCTGCAATCCCAGCATTTAGAAGGCGGAGGCAGGAGGATCCCAGGTGCCAGGTCAGTTTAGGCTACAGAGGGAGACCACGGCTGAAAAGCCTTCAAGGAAATAACATTAAATAACAACGCGCCTGCGTGTTGGACGCAGAGGCATGTCACCACTAGGGGGCAGCAAATGCCAACTCAGGACATTTGAACCCAATTTTGTTATTTCCCCCAGGAAAAGCCTCTGGTCAGCTCTGTCTGGGCTGGCCGGTGCCCGCCCTTCTCTGGGAAGTGGAGTCTATCTCAGATGATTGACAGGAGGATAGTCCTATCAGGCTGAGCCTCTGGATTTCCAGCCGTTCTTTCAAAACAGTTTAAACTCACTGGGCATTGGTGGCTCAGGCCTGCCACCCGAGTTACCCAGGAGGCTGAGATGGAAGGATCACAGTTCAAAGCCAGCCTAGTAAAGAAAGTCTGTGAGGCTCTTATCTCCAAGGCACCACCAGAAAACCAGAAGTGGTGCTGTGATTCAATGTGGTAGAGCTCTAGCCTTGAGCAAAGGAACTCAGGGACAGTCCAGGCCCTGAGTTCAAGCCCCCCGCCCCCCACCAAAGAGGGGGTGGGTGGGAGAGAATTAAACCTACACTCTATCAAGGGAGAAACAGCCCTTGGTTCAAAGGGTGGCCAAAGTCTAAGCTGTGCCAGGTTCCTGGTGCTCTCCATCCATGGAGGGAGCGGCAGCACCCACCTGCATGATGAAGGGCTGTCCACCCGCTGCTGTCCTCCACGTCCACCACGCAGGAGGCCTGGGAAGGGGAGGCGGGTAACATGAAGAGAGGCCATCCGTCCTGGATGTCCCAAGACCACTCGGCCCCTGGGGTGGCCACTAGGCATGCCCTGTCACAGCCCCCCAATAGATGCTCAGCTGTGGTGATAGCTAGTGAGGGGAGTAGCTGGTGCTTGGGGAGAAGCTGGACACTGAGTGGCCTTGGGGGAACACTGAGCTGGGGAAAGCTGGTCTTGGGAGCCACTGGGGTTCAGGGTGAAGTGGCCCAGCTCAGATGAGGATGTAAGAGGGGAGATTTGAGGACGGGAGATTTGAAACTCGCTGGGCTCTCCCGTAGTGGGGGCCACGGGAGTATCTGGGACTCAGGGAGTGTCTGAGGTTGCAAAACAAAGTATGTGAATCCAGACACGCCTGTACTCCTAGCTACTCGGGAAGGCTGAGATCTAAGGCTCAGGGTCCAAAGCCAGCCTAAGCAGGGAAAGTCTGTGAGACTCCAGTTCACCACCCCAAAGCTGTGGCTCACATGGTAGAGCTCCAGCCTTGAGCAAAAGAAGGGGGAAAAAGCAAAAGGACAGCACCCAGGCCATGAGTTCAAGCCCCACAACGGGAACAACAGATAAGTGAATAAATAAATAAATAGCAGAGAAAGCTGCGGCAGAGGATGAACCCCCGAGTTCAAGCCCGAGTACCAGCACACATGCACACACAACAAGCAAATGACCTGTAGCAGTAGCTTGAGACACTGCGGGTGCCCATACTTGGCAGCCAGGTGGAGGGCATTGTAACCTGAAAGGAAGAGGAGGAGCATGGGAATGCAGGCTGCTCCAGGCACCCCCAGCTACTCCCCATGCCTGGGATGACTTTCCAAGGCTCCTATCCACAACTGCTGCTCAAAACTAAGCTACTCTCTCCAGCCAGAGACTTCCCAGTCCCCAGCTCCCATTCCCCCCAGCTACTCCCCAGGCCCAAGCTACTCTACTCACTCCACCCAATGCACTGGCTTTGCCCCCTGTGGGCCATAGCGTGCTGTCTGCGCATGCTCACTTGCATACCATGTTCCCCCGCCAGCCAATTCTGTCCTATTGATACTTTACAACCCCAGCTACTCCTTGGGCCTCGTCTGCTTCACCTGTAGCTCTGGAGCTTCAGACATGGCTATACCCCTATGCCAAGTGGAGCCAGCTTCCCATTGGCCATGCATCTCATCTCTATTATTTCAGCTATCATAATTCTGCTTTCTGGTTTGTGTTTGTTTTTGTAAGTTATGGGGCTTGAATTCAGGGCTTGGGCACTGTTCCTGAGATTTTTGTACTCAAGGCTAGCACTCCACCACTTGAGCCACAACACCACTTCTGGTTTTCTGGTGGTCAATTGGAGACCAGAGTCTCATGGACTTTCCTGTCTGTGTTGGCTTTGAACCGTGATCCTCAGATCTCAGCCTCCTGAGTCGCTAGGATGACAGTCACCTGAGCCTGGCTGTCCTTTTTGTTTGGTTTAGTGTGTGTGTGTGTGTGTGTGTGTGTGTGTGTGTGTGTGCGCGCGCGCGCGCACTCGTGCACGCACGCTGGTGCACACGTGCTGTTACTGGGGCTTGGACTCAGGAACTGGGCATTGTCTACTCAATGCTCAGGCTCTACCAGCTTTTTGTTGATTAGAGATAAGAGTCTCATGGACTTTCCTGCCTGGGCTGGCTTTGGACCTTGATCCTCAGATCTCAGCCTCTTGAATGGCAGGGATGACAGGCGTGAGCTGCCAGCACCCCTGTCAGACTCTCCTTTTTTCCCAGCTACTCACAAAGCTGCTGATACTGTCCATACCCAACCCAGCTCTCCTCAGTATCTGCCACACTCAACCTGTTAAGTCTCCTGACCTCAACACCCCCCCATTCAGCCCAGCTACTCCCCTCCCAGCCCAGCTACTCTGCCACCCTGCCCAGCTACTCCTGTTGACTCCAGGTACTCTCCAATTCAGTTGCTCTCCGCTGACCACATGGTGGCACTAGAAGCTTCACCTGAACAGTGCTTTCAAGTGTTGGTCCACTTTATTATCAGGCTGCTGCTGGAGGGAATCTCAGGTTTGCCCTCTGCCTTGGCCACTTTCTCAGATACTTCCCCCCCCCAGTCTCCAGATAACTCCCCCCCCCAGTCTCCAGATACTCCCTTATTCCTCGAACCCTGCGTCTCACCCATTTCCTCATCCACAAGTGGCCATAGTGCTAGCCATGGTGTCCATCCTCAGACACCAGGCGGCCTCTTCCCTGTGCCCAGCCCCCAAGGACGGTGGGGACAACTCCCTTCTGATGCAGGGGACACTGGGGCCTTGAACCTGGCCCTGAGCACTGGATTCCCCCTCTCCCCTCCCTTGCCCCCCCCCCCCCCCCCCCCCCCCCCCCCCCCCGCTGCAGTACCTGCTCCGTCGGCGCTCATCACATTGGCGCCCTGTGTCAGCATCACCTCCAAGCAGCTGGCTGCTCCCCTCATGGCTGCCAGGTGGAAGCTAGAGGCCAGAGGTCAGCGGTCAGCCGGAGCAGGAGCCTGGCCCGGCCATCCCCACCCCTGCTTGCGGGCACTCACGCAGACTTGCCCTCGGGGTCCAGCTTGGTGGGCACCAGGCCCTTGCGGGCGAGAAGCGCAGCCACCTGGGCAGGGTCGCCGTTCTCCACTGCCTGCAGCAGCCGCTGGTCACTTTTGGTCCAGTCCTGGCCCTGCAGGATCCATGCAGGGGGGGTGTGGGGGAGGGTCTGGTGGGCTGCTGCCCTCTCCCGGATCCCCCCCACCCTCCCCCCCACGCCCCTGGCACACGGTGCCGGCTCCCGGCTCTCACCGCCCGCCCCTGGCACTTGCCTGGCGCCTGCCTCTGGCTGGGGGCTTCGGGATGGGGCAGGGGCCGCAGGGCGGGCAGGAGCCGAGGTCGGTGGGGCTGAGCCGAAGCTGTGGGGGGGAGGGGAGGGGGGGTGGTCCTGGGCCCGAGGGGGAGCCTGAGATAGTGTCTTCCCAATTTTGTGACCCCCATCAGTCGGGCCCCCAGGCCCTCGCCCCAGGGGTCCACCCCAAGCCCACCAGCAGCATCACCCATTGGCATGAGCCCCTCTTCGCAAAATAAATGCTATGTCCCCCCGATCTCACACTTCCTCCAGCAAACCCAGCCACAGGTCCGTCCAAGCCACCTTCTAGAGCCTTCCCTGCCCCCGACGCCCCTCTGCCGTCCGTCCTTCCAAGCGAAGGGCCACCCTGTCCCCCAGGGCCCCGAGGCCTGTGCACAGAGGCGGCCGCCTGGAAAGCCTTCCAGAACCTCTCCCCCAAAGCCCGCAAGTGCCCGGATCCCCGCACCCCGAGTCCTCGGCCCAGAGAAAGGGCCTCCCCAAAGTCTGCCGGGTGCTCCCGCCGGGCGTCCAGGCCCAGGCCGCCCCCCCGCGGGCCCACATCGGGTCCCCACAGTGTCCTGAGCGTCACCCCCTCCCCGGCCTCGGGGCGGCCTCCACACAGCGTCCCCAAACTTCGCATCTGTCCCCCAAAGCCCGCGCCCCCCGCCCCGCGCCTGCGGGCATCGGGGTCTGGGGGTGGAGGTGGGGGTGGAGACCTGGCAGGGGCCGGGCGGGGCGGGGCGGGGACAGGACGGATCGGAGCCCCCCGCCCCGCCCCCGGCCCGCCCCGCCCCGCGCCCTACCGCGAAGGAGGCGGCCGCGCACAGGCACAGCTGCTTCATGGCGTCCCGGGCGCCCGGCCGGTGTCTGGGAGGCCGCGGGGGCGCCAGGCCGGTGTCTGGGAGGCCGCGGGACGGACCGGGGGCGGAGCCCGACGCTCCGCCCACCCGGCGCGGCTCCGCCCACCCAGCACCCTGCCCACATCGCAGGCCCCGCCCACCCCCGCTCAGCGCACCACTCCGCCCAGCGCCCTTCTCACGCTCTTGACCCCGCCCACCCGGCGCCGCTCCCACGGTCCTGGCCACGCCTTCCCCGGCGGAGCCCCGCCCTCGTGCTCCCGGCCCCGCCCTCTCGCGGGGAGATGGGCGGGGCCGCTGCCCTGCGGGGTGAGGGGACGGGGGAGGGGGTGGGGGGCGCCGCCCCTCACAGGCTCCGGGATCCTTCTCTGCCTCCTCCATCTCCTCTTCGTCCTGCGGGCCTGGGGTGCAGCTGACTGCAAGTGGGGACCTCCACCGATGCAGCCTTTCAGTACTTTTTGCATTCCTTCACTCCCTCATTCATTCATTCATTCGCTCACCCCATTCATTTCTCATTCATACATTCATTCTCTCATCCACTCCTATGTCCATTTATTCACTCACGCATTCATCCCATCAATTCACCACCTAAAAACCAGAAGTGGAGCTGCGGCTCCATGTGGTAGAGCACTAGCCTTGAGCGAAAGAACTCAGGGACAGCGCCCAGGCCCTGAGTTCAAGTTTCAGGACCAACAACAACAACAAAAAGAAGGAAGGAAGGAGGGAGGGAGGGAGGCAGGGAGGCAGGGAGGGAGGGAGGGAAGGGAGGGAGGGAGGGAGGAAGGGAAAAAAAGCCCAGCAAGTGCAAAGCCCTGAGCTCAAGCCCCATGACCGACAAATGAAACAAAAATCCTTGCCTCTGGATTTGTTGCCTATGGGAGCACTGTAGGAGGAGTCCTGGGGACAGGGACACCAGGATTGGTGGGGTGGGGGAGGACCTGAGCAGAGATCGAGCCAGGTCCCAAGGGAGACAGGACAGGAATTGGTGAGAAGTGAGGGATCCATGAAAAGGTAGACATTGGGGTATAATCAGACACCCCACCGCAAGCAAAGGGAGGGGCTCAGGGCTACATCATGATGGGTCACCCATCAGAGAGCCTGGTGCTTCTGCACTAAGAGACCCCACCTTGCTGTGTGAGCTTGGGCAGGTCACATGCCCTCTCTGAGCCATCGTTTCCTCCTCTGGGAACTGAGGGTAAAATTCCAGTTGGGGTGATGGTTTAGGCACTGCAGGGTCTCCCCCGGGACACTGTGGATATGGGGGCTAGGTTTTTTGTTCTTGGTGTGTGTGTTGGGGGGGGGTGCTGGGCCTTTGTTGGGTGCTCACCTACAAACTCTCAGCTCAGGCCTCAGATTTGCCACTGCCCCCCAACCCTGTCCCCCAGGGAGACCATGGGCGTACACCAAACCCACCAAACCCACCAGCTGTGAGCCCACCATGACCGGTGCTGGCCTCCAGGGGCTCAAGTCACTCCAACCCCCGTACAGATGTCTCTCTGCCGTCCCACAGAGGTCACCTCGCCTGTCCCCACGGCCCCCTGGCTGGACTTGGGCCCCCTTGGGGCCCCCCTCTGCCCTTGGCCCATGTCCGCTCACTCCATTTCCAGGGACTCAACTCACCATAATGAACCCGGCTCTCCACGACCCGCCACCTGCCTTGGCCCAGCCCAAGAGCTAAGAATGGCTGCGAGCAGGGTGAGGAAGGAAAGAGCGCTTTGAGAGGTGTGCAAGCGAGCGGGAATTGTCATTTCCGCACACCCAGGAAGCCCGGCGGGGTCACAGCCTGGCCCCATGGCCAGGGATCGCTGGGCGACTGATCTCCACAGCTGAAACGGGAAGATGACGCTGCCTGGCCCCAAAACCAAAAATATCTGCAGCCTGGCCCTTTGTGAAGAACGCACTCCGCCTGTGCACTAACCCAGCCTCTGCCCCCGCTCCCCCCTCACCCCCCCACCGCCCACGTGTGTCTGTCCCCTCTTGATCAGAGCCATGCTGACCCCAAGCCTCCCTGTCTGGTGCTCAGGTTGCCGGGGCCTATGGAACCTCCCTCCCATTGGGCAGAACGGGGTCTTGAGGTCCCGGAGGAGTCCTTCAGTCCCCTCCATGCTGCCTGGATGGCTAGAGATCTCCTCCTGCCCTCCCCTCCTTTCTTCCTGTCTCTCCCTCTCTTTCAGGCTCTCTGTCTCTCTCCCCCTCTCTATCTTGTTTGTCTTCATTTTCCACTGCTGGAGAGAAGCCATGGCCTTCTGTAAGTTAGGCAAGTGCTCAGACCCCTTGACCGCAATCATTCTTTTTGTTGTTGGTGGTGGTGGTCGTGGGGCCTGAACTCTGGGCCTGGGCGCTGTCCCTCAGCTCTTCAGCTCAAGGCTAGCGCTCTACCACTTGAGCCACAGTGCCACTTCCGGCTTTTTTTCTTTTTGCTTATGCGGTGCTGAGGAATCGAACCCAGGGCCTCATGCATGCAAGGCGAGCGCTCTACCACTGAGCCACCTTCCCAGCCCTGTTCATTTGTTTTCGAAGCACAGCACTGGTGGCTCACAGCTGTCATCCTAGCTACTCAGGAGGCTGGAATCTGAGGGTCGCAGTTCAAAGTCAGCTCAGGCAGGAAAGTCTGTGAGACTCTTATCTCCAATGAACCACCAAAATGCTGGCGGTGGAGTTGTGGTTCGAGTGGTAGAGTGCTGGCCTTGAGCAACAACGCCCAGGGACAGCGCCCAGGCCTCCAGTTCAAACCCCAGGACACACACACACACACACACACACACACACACACACACACACACACACACACTCACACTCTCTCTCCCTCCCCCCCCCCCGCCCGAATTTCATTTTGTTTTCAGCAATACCAGCCTGAGAGCCTTCCAGCTTGGCTGGCACTGTACCATTTGAACAGAGCATCTAGTCTGACTGTTTTGCTGGCTCATTGAAACGGAGTCTCTCTTGGATTTTTCTGGCTGGGCTTGATTTTAAGCCTCGGTCCTCCAGACCTCAGCCTTTCCCGAGAGGCCGCGATTCCAGTTGTGAGCTAACGTTGCCAGGCAGTTGTGAAGAACTTTAGAGGCTGAGATGTTGTTCAGTGGTGAGCACTAACCTGTAGCACGTTCACTGTTCAAAGTTAATTAATTGACTAACTAATTAATTAAAAAGGAAGAGGTAGACACACCACAGATGTACAGACACACAGGGCTTTCCTTGAAGTTTCCCAAACGCCACAAGACTCGGCCCACCCACCGGTGGGGATGTTCTGACATCTGAATCAAGTGCAAAGGGTCTGTACCCCCGACAGGTGGGCCCATCTTTGCGGATGAGGAAGGCAGGCCGCAGTCCCGCCGCTCATCTGCGCCACCTCGTGGAGATTGCGGCGCACTGCAGTCGGGACACCTGGCTCACCTCCGCCACCTGGTGGAGCCGGATGGTCACGGCGGGCCGGCCGGCTGCTCACCAGCCCCACCTGGTGGTCCTGGGGCTCCACACAGGCGCCATGGTGGCCGCAGCCCGGGACGCAGAGGCCCCGGTGTTGGCTTTCTTCCCTTGGGGCCGCTGTACAAAAGCTGAACCTGACTCTGGCGGAGGCTTGGAAACCCGAGAAGGGCAGGGAAGGAAGGGAAAGGGAGGGGGATGGACAGAGGCCAGGCCTCCTGCTGAGCCAGCCCCTCTCTGTCCCCAGCCTGACTTTGAACTCGCGTCAGAACTGCGGGTCTCAGCCGCAGCAGCGCTTCGGCTTTCCAGGCTTGACTTAAATAGAATTCTCCTTGTAAAAGCGACTGGACCGGCATTCTGTTGCAAACTGTTTCCTTCCGGGCCTGGGAAATGTTGGGGGGGGGTCATTCCTGGGAGATGCCCCACACACCCCATCTTGTAGACATGTATTCTAGTTTCTCCTCTCCCTCTTCTGTGGGTCTCTGTCTCCCCTCCCTCTCCCCTCCCCTCTCTCTCTTCTCTCCCGCCCTCTCTCCACCGTCCTTTCTCATTTCTACTGTCATCCCACCCCCAAGGCAGCTGTATGGCCTTGGACAACTTCCTTAGCCTCTCTGAGCCTCCCTTCATCACCTCAGAAAGACTCTCAGAGAGTGAGAGGCGCTGGTGGCTCCCTCCTGTAATCCCTGCTACTCAGGAAGCTGTGATCTGAGGCTTGAGACTCAAAGCCAGGCCAGAAAGTCCACGTGAGACCCTAGTCTCCACGGAACCAGCCAAGAGCCAGGAGTGGAGCCGTGGCTCACGTGGCAGACCACTCACCTTCAATGAAAACGCTCAGGGGATAGCACTCAGGCCTGGAGCTCAAGTCCCAGGATTGGAAGGAAAGAAAAGAAAAGGAGGGAGGGGAAGATTCGAGTCTTCTTAGGTATGGCTAGAAGGGCAGAGATTGCCTGGAGAGCTGTGACTAGAGTCGACCTTGGAGGAGGGGTGGGGGTGGGGGGTTGAGGGGGGGAGAAGAGGAGGAAACACGGGGTTCTTCAGGATGAGGAGACCCTGGGATCAAAGGCTGCGTGGCCAAAAGGCTGTGTCAGGACAGGTGGCGGCCAGCAGAGGGCAGCAGAGAGTTAGGGGTGGGGAGCAGAGGCCACTTGCTCCTTTCAAAGCTGCCAGTAGTTAAATCTGGTGAGAGTTGGGGAGTGGGGGAGCGGGAAAGGCACTGGCCAGAGCCCGGTGCCCCTCAGTGACCCGAGACTCACCTCTGTCTTCTTAAATCGCGCCCGGAGGGTCTTCATAGCTGGGAGGGCTTGGTGTTTCTCCAGACCCCAGGGCACCTGGTGAGGGGATGGAGGAGAGGGGGTTGACACCCTGGCTGGTCGGTGAGGCCATCGGCTGCCTCCCTCCTGCCCCTCCTCCCTGGGGCAGGGCACAAGCCGCCCCCTGCACCTCCCACCCACTGCATGGCCTCTGGAGGACAGCCTGCCCTCCCTCATCTAGAAAATGGGGGGCTGGTTCTTTCTCGACCAAGTCGCAGTCTGTTTTCAGTGCAGCCTCTGGTCATACGGGCCTGCCAACCAACAGGAGGCACCGGAGAAATGCACCTCGCCCGCGTCTCCAGCTGCCACGCGGATCTCACGGGGCTGCAGACTTTGAATCGTGTGATAAGGACCACCAAGAATGCCTTAAATCATGTCTGCCAGGCCCTGGTGGCTCTCGCTTGTCATCCTGGCAACCGGGGAGGTTGAGACCTGAGGGTCGCGGTTCAAAGCCAGCCTGGGCAGGATTGGCTGTGAGACTCCTGTCAGCAGTGAAACACCAATAAACAACCGAAGTGACTGCTGGGCCTGGGCGCTGTCCCTCAGCTCTTCAGCTCAAGGTGAGCGCTCTGCCACTTGAGCCACAGCGCCACTTCTGGTTTTCTGGTGGTTCATTGGAGATCAGAGTCTCATGGACTTTCCCGCCCGGTCTGGCTTTGAGCCTCCATCCTCAGATCTCAGCCCCCTGAGGAGCCAGGATGACAGACGAGAGCCACCAGCGCTCTGATTTCTTCTGTAATCGGGGCTTCGTGGTTACCAGGCCCCTGTGCAGGTGTCTGTTGAGTCTTCGGAGAGAACATGGCCACCACTGTGCGTGGCCTCTGGGAGAGAGCGCAGTTCCCGCCCGGGGGGATGTGTGGGCAGCTGCGAGGTCACTCAGGAACCCAAGCGCACACCCTCCCACACCGGCTGAGCTGCCTGCCCTGCACCCATGGGTGTGGTGGACAGGGAGACTCTCCAGCCCTGACAGGCCTGGGGCGGGGGGGGGGGGGGGCGCCGCCTCCACCCACCAGGGGGAGGGGCCTCGCTTCCACCTGTCCACCACCTGGAGACCTCCTCGCCACCTTCCTCTCCCCGATTCACCTGTGCTTCCAGTCCCTACCCCACAGCCACCACCACCAATTCCATATACACCAGTGTCCACATACCACCTCCAGACCACCTGCCCACCCTCCCACCCACTCACCTACCCATCCACCCACACCCATTCACCCCATCCATCCACCCACCCTCCCATCCACTCATCCATCCACCCATCCATCCACCATCTACCCATCTACTCATCTACCCATCCATCCACTCACCCTCCCATTCACTAATCTACTCACCCCTCCTTCCACCCATCTACCCATCCATTCACCCATTTATCCACCATCCACCCATCCATCCACCCATCCACTCATCTACCCACCCACCCATCTACTCATCCACACACCCATCTACTCATCTACTCACCCATCCACTCACCCTCCCATTCACTCATCTACCCACCCATCTACCCATCCATCCATCCATCCATCTATCTACCATCCACCCATCCACTCATCTACCCATCCATCCACCCTGCTATCCACTGGTCTACCCACCCATCCATCCACCTACCCATCTACCCATCCATCCACCCACCCTCCCATCCACTCAACTACCCACCCATCCATCCACCCACCCATCTACCTATCCATCCACCCATCCACCCACTCATCCACCCATCAATCCATCTACTCATCTACACATCCATCTACCCACCTTCCCATCCACTTATCTACCCATCTGTCTATCCACCCATCCATCCATCCACCCATCCATCCATCATCTACCCATCCACCCATCCATCTACCATCCACCCACACACCCCTCCATCCACCCACCCTCCCATCCACTCATCTACCCACCCATCTATCCACCCATCCATCCATCCACCATCCACCCATCCATCCATCATCCACCCCCACCCATCCACCCACCCTCTCATCCATTCACCTACCCATCCATTCACCCACCCATCTACCCATCATCCATCCATCCACCCATCCACCCACCCATCTACCCATCCATCCATCCATCCACCCATCCACCCACCTTCCCATCCACTCACCTACCCATTGACCCATCTACCCATCCATCCATCCACTCATCCACCCACCCTCTTATCCACTCACCTACCCATCCATCCATCCACCCACTCATCCACCCACCCTCTTATCCACTCACCTACCCATCCATCCATCCACCCACTCATCTACCCATCCATCCACCCATCCACCCACCTTCCCATCCACTCACTTACACACCCATCCACCCATCCACCCACACACCCACCCATCCAGCCACACACCCATCCATCCACCCACTCATCCATCCATCCATCCACTCACCCACCCATCTGTCCATCCCCCATCTATCCACCCACCCATCTGCCAGCCATCCACTCATCCACCCACCTTTCCAGCCACCCCTCCACCATCCATCCACCCACCCTCCCATTCACCCACCACCCACCCACCTACCCACTCATCCAGCCATCTACCCACTAACCATCCATCCATCCACCCATCCATCTATTCATCAATCCATTCACTCATCCATCCATCTACCCACCCATTTCTCCCACCATCCTCCCACCCCACTTTCTCTTCCACCCCTCCCTGATGGCTCAATCACACCCAAAGCAGTGCAGGAAGACACTGGTGAGGGCAGCCCCCAGTGTTCTGGGCAGGAGGGACCTCAGCGAGACTGGGGTGGGGGTGTTCTGCTTCCTGGAGGTGGCAAGGGCGGGGGGGGGGGGGGGTGGGAGGTGGTGGAGCGCAGGGCAGGGGGAGGTGGGTGGCGCACACAGGAAGGAGGGCCGGGGTGTGGGCAGCGGGGGAGCGTGAGTGCGTGTGTCTGGGGGCCCCGCACCCTGGGGCCCAGCAGTGTGTGTGCCCTTCGTCCCAGCCTGGGGGAAGCCCCCTCCCCGGCCTCCCTCCGCCCGGCCTCCTACCTCCCGCAGCACCGGCCCTTGCGCCCTCGACAGACAGGCTCCAGTTACCGGCACCCTCGCACCAGCAGCGCCCAGCGCTGACACCCGATCAGCTGTGGGCAGGCCTCGGGCGGCCGCCCCAGGGGGCCGGGAGGAGCCGAGGAAGGAGGCCGGCTGGCAGCGGCTGCCTGCGCCAGTAGGCCCCGGGGGAGGCGTGGGGCTCACGTGGAGTCCTCCTCTCATCTCTGGACGGATTTCACGGTCTGGATGGAGCCCAGCTCTGCCTTCCTCCTGGCTCCCCTCCTCCCCGCCCCCCTCCCCGGGAAACCAGCTCATTCCTCCCCCGCCTTCTGACCGCCTCTTTCCATCTTTGCCCTGGACCCCCTCCTCCAGGAGGCCTTCCAGGATGAGCACAGCCCGAGCCAGGGTCCTCCCCGATGACCCCCTCCCCCGCATCGCCCTTTGTGCCCCCCACGGAACCCCGATCGCACTGCAGCGCTGCGCGCATTGCTTACGTTCCCGGTGTTTGCTAGGTGGGCGCTGCACTGCTAACCCGCGCCCTCAGCTCTTGGTTATGATCAAGACGGGGGTGTCACTTCCCGCCTAAGTGTTGGTCTGGACTCTGTCTGCCCACTTTAGACTTCTCCGCATAGCCGGGATGACAGGTGTGCTCTACCGCACCTAGCCATTGGTTGAGATGGGATGGGGTTCCCCCCTAATTTTCTTGCCTGGCCTGGCCTAGAGCCTCGATCTGACCAATCTCCACCTCCCAAGTAGTTAATAAAATGGCAGCTCACACAGGCTTCTTAAAAGGAAGCCTCAGTGCCCTCCAGCAGTTTCCCTAGACGGTTGATGGGATCAGAGAACTGTGTGTTCTTCAACACTCTCCATGTATTGGGGTTCTGGGTCCCCGCTATGTGGCATAATCCCCATAAAGTTTCCAGATGGCTGAAGAACTCTCACACGCGTGGCCGCCCACTTTTTTTTTTCCCGCCCGCCCGGATCCCCATGGTTATCCCTCTTCCAGGTCCCAGAAACACAGGCTCAAGCAAAGTAGCCGGGCTCTGCCAACACTTAAGATGGCGCACGAGGCGTCGCCCAAGCAAGCGCGCATGCGGCACGGCAGGCCGCGTAGGGCAAGAACGTGGGCTCCACCTTCCCACAGCGTCCCGCCCCTACTTCCGGCGGAAGCGGCCGCAACAAGGGGAAACTTTATTGTTCCCCTTTCGGGGCGGCGACGATGTCGGTGAATTATGCGGCCGGGCTGTCGCCGTACGCGGATAAGGGGAAATGTGGGCTGCCAGAGGTGAGCGTGCCGGGGTGCGGGGTCGCCCCTGCGGGCGGAGGGGGAGGCCCCGGGTGGGATCCCGCCGCCATCGGAGGGGGAAGCGGGATGGGGAGGGGAAGGCCGCCTGCCCCCTGCCCGTCGGGGGCTGGAAGGCCCAGGCCCGGGCTCGGCCCCTCAGCGCTTCCCACCCAGGGGTCAGAGCTCTCCCTCTGAATCACAGCGCCACTGCTCGGCCTTTAGAGTCTCACCGGCTGCCCTGCCCAGGCTGACCTCGAACCTCCAGCCTCAGCTCTCAGCCTCCTGAGTACTCAGTAGCTAGGATCGCAGCCGTGGGCCTCCAGCACCCAGGCTCTGTCCAGTCGGTTTGAGGCGTGAATCCCTCTTCCCCCATTCACTTCATTCACAAACATCTTTTTGGAGGGGATGGGGGGGGGGGAAGAGAGTACCTCCTGGGGCTTGAACTCAGGGCCTGGGAGCTGTCCCTGAGCCTCTTTGTGCTCAAGGCTAGCACTCACTCTACCACTTGAGCCACAGCACCACTTCCAACTTTTTCTCAGTAGTTCAGTGGAGGTAAGAGTCTTACGGATTTTTCTGCCCGGGGCTGGCTTCAAACCTTGTTCCTCAGATCTCAGCCTCCTGAGTAACTAAGATAACAGGTGTGAGCCACCCACATCCAGCTGATTTACAAACATCTGCTGCATATGAATTATATACACACACACACACACACACACACACACACACACACACACACACACACACATTCAAATGGCAGAGACCTAAGAGGTTCATTGCAAGGAGGAGTCTGGGGGCACCAGCAAAGATGATATTGGAATCCAAACCTAAAAGAGTCAGGGAGCCATGCAGGTGTCTGTGGGAGAAAGCATCCTGTGCAAAGGCCCTGGGGCAGAAGGGAGGCTGGCACCTGAAAGGAGCAGAGTGAGTGGAAGAGGCAAGGAGGGGCCGGGGAGGGTTGTGCAGGGCCCAGTGGCTGCCCGGAGGGCTGGGGCTTTGACCCTGAGGGAGGTAGTCACTATGGAGGGCTGTGGGCTGAGGGGCACCAGGCTGACAAGCCACCCTGTCCAGTTCATCTCCTCCCCTTCTGCCCGTGGCCCTGGGGAACACATCTGGACCAGGCCCCTTCTGTTTTCTCACCCCACAGATCTTTGACCCCCCAGAGGAGCTGGAGCGCAAGGTGTGGGAGCTGGCGCGGCTGGTCCGGCAATCCTCCAATGTGGTGTTTCACACGGGCGCCGGCATCAGCACCGCCTCCGGCATCCCTGACTTCAGGTCTCTGGGCTGGGGAAGGGAAATTGAGGCAAGGCCTGATGTACCACCAGGGACTTCCTGGGGATCAGCAGACACACCCAGTCTGGGAAGCCCATCCTGCTGTGTTCATGTTGGATACTGGGAAGGGGGGGAGAGGAGCCGTCAGTTTCCCAAAAGTCCTTTATAATCCCAGCCAGCCTTTGGCCCTCCTTCATTGGCTAGAACCTCTTCAGGTGCCCAGAGTTGACTGCAAAGTGTGCTGGGAAATGTAGTCTTTAGGGTTATTTGCAAGCCTATCCCGCTATCTTCCTCCTGGGTCCTGGAAAAGAGGAACAAAGCTGTGTCCCCAGCATTCTATCCCACTCCAGTGTCCAAAACCTGATCACCTGACCACAGCTAGCTGCAAGGGATGCGGGGAAATGCAGTCTTTACATGAATACGCCTAGCCACCACACTGGGGGTTTTATCATCATAGGAAAGGAGACTTTTTCCTGGGGTCCCTCCTACATCTAGCTGTGCACCACTGCACAATGAATTGCATTTCTCTCTCTTCCTGAAGCCTCTTGCCCAGCAGCCCAGGGACACCCAGTGTGAGATTCCTCTTTGAAGGAGAAATGTTAAAATTCTCCCCCACGCAGCCTCCTCCCCCACTGCCACACAGTTCAAAGTGACCCCGAAGAGTCGGCCTGGATCTCTCCCTTTATCCTCTGCCTTTCTCCATCACTGATTCTTTATTTCTTTTCCCGTCCCGCTCTCACCCTGTGTCCTCGAATTCTCCCTGCCCCGGCTTCTCCCCATCTGCTGCTCCCCTCAGAGGCCCCCACGGCGTGTGGACCATGGAGGAGAGGGGCCTGGCCCCCAAGTTCGATACCACCTTTGAGAGTGCGAGGCCCACCAGGACACACATGGCCCTGGTGCAGCTGGAGCGCGTGGGCTTCCTGAACTTTCTCGTCAGCCAGAACGTGGACGGGCTGCACGTGCGCTCCGGCTTCCCCCGGTAACCCTCCAACCACTACCCAGCCAGCCCTGCCCTACCCACCAGGATTTGAACTCAGGGCCTCACCCTGACTTGGCTTGCTTGAGCTGTTGTCAGGCGTTCTACCACTTGAGCCATGCCTCCAGCCTGGTTGATTGGAAATAATGCTAAGGAACTAGAAGGGAAGCCGTGGCTTTGAATAGGAAGGTCTGAAAGGGTGGGGCCATGGGATGGCCCCAGAGCGGGGACCTGCTGGAGGTGAGATTGGGAGCAATAGGAAAGAGCTCCTCAGGCTTGGTGTAGGATGTCCCAGAAATACCTCCAGACTTAGTGTTCTGTTCAACCCTAGGGACTGAGACGCACAGAGGGGCTCAGTGTGCACACGGCCACACAGCGCGTGCCTGTGGAGAGGGCTGGCACTGTGACAAGAATGGCAGCAGTGGGTGAATGGCTCCTCCGTTTCAGAACGGTTAGGCCACCCGCCCGGGGACGCACAGCCCGTGGGTGGGACCGCTGGCGGCTGCCCCCGCTGGAGAGGAGGCCCGTGGGTGTTGTAGATGAGAAGGCCAGAGAAGGCCTCCTGGAGGGAGAGAGCTCAGAACCAGGCTCACAACCTGGGGTTCCAGGGAGGGGGCCCCCAACCTCTTCTCCTCCCACAGGGACAAGCTGGCAGAGCTTCATGGGAACATGTTTGTTGAAGAGTGCACCAAGTGCAAGACGTGAGTGCGGGTGGAGCCCTGAGTGTGACCGTGGAGGGGGGGGGGACTCCTGGGTAGGAGGGTCCAGGGGTGGGGGCGTGGCCTGCGATTGTGGCTGGAACCAGGAGTGTGGGCGGGGCCTGGGTGTGGGCGGGGCCTGGGGTGTGGGTGGGACCTGCGTGGGAAGGGCCTGCGGTTCTGGGCGGGGCCTGAGTGTGGGCGGGGCTCTGCGAGTGGGCGTGGTTGCGGTGGGGGTTTACTTGTGACAAGGGCAGTTTTGTTCGTAGTGGGCGGGGCTTGTGATTGTGGGTGGGGACTCCTGCGTGTGAGGGCTAGGGTAGGGCTGCCGTGTGGGCGTGGCGTGGGTGGAGCTCTTTGTGGGCGGGGACTCATGTGCGAGGGCTCTGGTGTGGCCTGCGGTTGTGGGCGTGGCCCTGTGAGGGGCGGGGCCTGTGGCTGTGGGCGGTGGCCCAACCCTGCAGCCTGTTTCATTGTCCTGTGGCCACCTTCCTTCCCTGTGTCTCCGACATTGTTTTTCTCCCTCTTATGTGTGAGGGAGGATGGTGGTACAGAGATTTGAACTCAGAGCCTTGTGTTTGCTGGGCAGATGCTGTGCTCTCCAGCCACGCCCTCTGCTCTTTTTGCTTTAGGTGTTTTTCAGGTAGGGTCTTATTTGTCTGCCTGGCGCAGCCTGGACCTGGATCCTCCTATTTATACCTCCAGGTGTGCACCACCATACCCGAATGGATGGTTGAGATGAGGGGGAGGGTGGCTCACTAACTCTTTGCCTAGGATGATCTTGAATCTTGACCCTCCCACCTCTGACTTTTCAGTAGCTGGGGTTGCAGGTGTGACCACCACACTTGCACTGAGTTGGCTAGGCACAGCACTATGACTGCATCTCTCAATCAAGCCACCTTGGAGTTACTAGGGTTGAAAACTTCTACTGTGCTTTGTGGGGTGGGGGGAAGGGCATATTTAACAAACAACATTGTGGGACAGCCCCCCCTTCTATGAGGGCCCCAGATGTGAACACCTGCCAGGGGGTGGGGCTTCAAGGTGAGGTCTTCCAGACCAGTGTGCAGGTGGGACCACATGGCTTTCTTATCATTTTTCTCTTTCCAACCTATGGAAAAATCACAAGAACCATCAGCTCATGCTTCTCCTCCACCAGGCAGTGGCCAGCCGACGTTCTGTGTATAAGGACCAGAGTCAGTTTTTTCAGGCCTGTGAAAACCTCTATAGACAACACATACACCAGCAAGGCTGCTCTTTACCAATAAAACTTTATAAATAATGCACAAGGAGAGGGCCGGATGTGACCCAAGGGTTGGGGCTTGGCCACTCAGCTCATCTGCTCAGCGGGCGCTCTACTGCTTGAGCCACAGCTCCCCTTCTGGTTTGTTGCTGGCTAGCTGGAGATCAGAGTCCCACAGGCTGACGGCTTGCCTTCCCTCCTCAGGCAGTATGTTCGGGAAACGGTCGTGGGCACTATGGGCCTCAAGGCCACGGGCCGGCTCTGCACTGTGGCCAAAGCAAGGGGGCTGCGGGCCTGCAGGTGAGCGCCCCTCCCCATGTCCCCCCCACCCCCCCCCCCAGCTCAGGGCCTGGCCACTCGGCTGACCCCTCAACCTCGGGTCCGCAGAGGAGAGCTGAGAGACACCATCCTGGACTGGGAGGATTCTCTGCCGGACCGGGACCTGGCTCTCGCCGACGAGGCCAGCAGGTGTGACCCCCCCCAATACACTCAAAAGTGGGGGGCGAGCGTGGGAACCAAGCAGAAATGCACAGCCCCCACACACACACAGGACAAGGAGAAGTCTGTAAGGCCTCCTGAGGGAGGCCTAAGTGGGGAAACTGAGGCCTTAGCAAAGAACCTGTACCCCCCTCCCCTCCCCGGTCTGGCTCTGTGCCACATGGGGCCAGCGGGGGACCCAGGGAAACACGGGCCGCGTGTCTCCAGGGCCTGGTGAGTGGGTGCTCAGGTGGACAGCTGGGCTCTGGGGAAGGGGGGGCTGTCATGGGACTGAACCCCGCTCCCCGCGGCTCCCCGCTGCCCGTCCCCAGGAACGCTGACCTGTCCATCACCCTGGGGACCTCCTTGCAAATCCGGCCCAGCGGGAACCTGCCCCTGGCCACCAAACGCCGCGGAGGCCGGCTAGTCATCGTGAACCTGCAGCCCACCAAGCACGTAGGTGCTGCGCTCCGCCCCTGCCCCAGCCCCCCCCCCCCCCGTGCGCGCGCACCCTGCCCCTCCCCACACCTGAGCGTGAACGCCCCCCCTCCACCCCAGGACCGCCACGCCGACCTGCGCATCCACGGCTACGTCGACGACGTCATGACGCAGCTCATGACGCACCTGGGCCTCCAGATCCCGCCCTGGGACGGCCCCCGCGTGCTGGACAGGGCCCTGCCGCCTCTGCCGCGCCCCCCGAGCCCCAAGGAGGAGCCCTGCGACTGGCACCCCAAGAGGGAGAGGCCAGACAGCCCTGCCCCCCACTGGCCCTCCAAAAGGGTGAAGGCGGAGGCCGCTCCCAGCTGACCGGGGTGCGGCGGGGGTGGGAGGGGGCTTTTGTAGAAACCACAGACTGGCTCTTTTCTACTCTGTTGAGGTGGGAGGTGTGGCCGTGTGTCTCGCCTCCCCTGGGCGCCAGGGCCCTGGGGTACCGCAGCCTCCGACTCAGGACGCTGTGGGCATTGGGGGGGTAAGGACGCCCCTGAGCAGGCATTCCACAGCCCCTCCTCAGCCTAGGAGGGGGGCCCCACGGCAAGTCTGCAATGCAATAAATCAGGATTCTTTTACTGCACAACTGTGGGTCCCCTCCCGATGTGCAGGTGGGCCAGGCACCCCACGCTGGGCAGGGGCCTGCAGCCATCTGTCCTGGGGCTTGAACTCAGGGCCTGGGCGCTGCCCCTCAGCCATCAGCTCAAGGCCAGCGCTCTACCACAGCACCACTTCCAGCTTTTCCTGTGTATGTGGTGCTGAGGAATTGAACCCAGGGCCTCATGCATGCGAGGCAAGCACTCTGCCACTAAGCCACCTTCCCAGGCCTTATTGGTAGGATTTCTTTTTTTTTCTTTTTTTCTTTTTGTTGTTGGTTGTGGGGCTTGAACTCCGGGCCTGGGTGCTGTCCCTCAGCTCTTCAGCTCAAGGTGAGCACTCTACCGCTTGAGCCACAGTGTCACTTCCCGTTTTCTGATGGTTTATTGGAGATAAGATTCTCTGAGTAGCTAGGATGACAGGCGTGAGCCGCTGGCGCCCGGCTGGTAGGATTTCAGGAGCTGGGCCTTGGCGTCTCCCCCCCCCCCCCCGCCCCCCAACACACACACACACACACTGTCCCCAACTGTGCCTCTGGGCAGATCACCTTGTCTGCCTCAGTTTCCTCATCCCAGCATCATCATCATCATCCCCCTCCCCCCCCAGGAAGACACAGGATGGAAATCCTTGCAGCCCCTCCTCCCTTTCCTCCCTGCAGTCCCGCTCCCTCTGCTGGGCCCAGCACCGCTGTCCAAGGTGCTGAAGCTGCTGGGTTGCTGGGACCCCACGGTCCCCCATCCCCCGAGCCCCGCTCCGCCCCACAGCCGCGTGTTCTGGCAAAACACTTTATTCAGAGTCTTAGAAAAAGGGGGTGGTCATGCGCTGCAACCACCCCAAATCCAGGGATTGCTGTGGTGATTGGGGAGCCCGGGGCGGGAGCTGTCTGACTGGGCTGAGTCTCAGCCCTCGTGGATCCCTGCTCCTTACTTGAGGGTCAGTCAGAGGAGGTGCTGCTGTCCGCTGCTGTGGCCCCCTGAGCACGGGGGTGCAGAGGCTCGATCCTGGGGTGCTCACAGCTCCCCCACCGCCTCCAGCCCCGCGAGCCCCGAGCTGAGCCTGGGGTCGGGGGACGCCCAGTCCAGCAGGGTGGCCCGGCCCAGCCCCTCGGTGGAGTTGCTCAAGACCAGGGCGGTGGCGTGGTCCAGCTCCTCCACCGGGGCGCCCTGCCCCGGAACGTCCAGGAAGCCCCCCCAGGCCGGGCCCAGGCCGCTGCCTGGCGATGCTTTCCAGGATGCGCCGGTGTCAGCCCGGGGTCCCGGGGCCTCGGCCGGGCCTGGCGGAGCCTCAGGGGCCACCCGGGAGGCGGCGTCGTTGTGCAAGGTTCTGGAAAAGACTGAGCAGAAGTTGGGAGTCAGGTGGGGTGGGGGGGAGTGGGGCCCTGCAGGCAGGGTTGGGGCACAGGGCCCAGGCACTGGGGGGAGGCTGCTTGGGGGACCGAGGGCACCTACCGCGCACGGGTGTGAAATCCCCGGGGTTCTCGGCCTTGCCCGAGGCGAAGGGGCTGACAGAGGGGAGGACGATGAGGGCAAAGGACAGGAGCAGGACCTGCAGAGAGGGAGCGGGTCACCCCCTCTTCCCCGGGTCTCCCCGCCTTCCCACAAAGCCCCACGGAGCAGGGGAACCCTGCTTGAGAAGGACCCCAGTTCCCGGGGGAGGGAAGGGGGGGGACAGGCCAGGGGCCTGGGGCTCACCGCTATGCAGGTGCCGGTCTGCGCAGACTTGCTGGTGGACTGGACCACAAGGGCCTGGAGTTTCTTCAGCTGCTCCAAGAGAGACCTGGTAGCAACGAGCGGCCACCGAGCACCTCAGCAGGCATCCGGTCTCCCTTCTCCCAAAGCCCAAGTCCTCCCTGCAGCCCACAGGGCCCTGCAGGACCCCCACCCCCACCCCATCTCCTTCCTGCCTTCCCCTCCCTCTCCATTCTTCACCCACTCACCCTGCCCCAGGGCCCTTGCACAGGCTTAACACCCCGCCCCCATGTACTTTTCTAGCTGGCTCTTCAGGCCTCAGCCCCAACAATGACCCTCACTGTCCCATGGTCTTGTAGATACACTCTGTGCCTCTTCAGTGCACCTGCTACTAGACCCTGAACTCAATGGAGGGACTGCCCACTTCCTTCCCAGTTCCACTCCTAGTGGCCCAGAACGGATGTCAAATTAACACAGATGAAATCTCTGCGCAGAGGCAGGAGCAGGTCTCCAACACAGCCTGTTGCCAGCCTCTACACGACACCTGCCCTCTCCCATTGACTTTTACCTTCTTCCTGGCAGACTCTAACGCATTCCCTCAAAGCCCCAAACCCCAATGCCCCGTTCTATGCAGCCTGCCTCCCTGCTCCGTCCAGCTCTCTGCTCTTCACCTAAACACGCAGTAGCCTCTGCCCTTTACTCCTTCTTCCTATAAAAGATACTGGGGCTACTCCCTAGTCCCCTCCCGACCCCCCCCAAAAAACCAAAACTGTCTCCCCTGTCCCCACTGCAGCTGGTGGCCACTTACAGGTTCTGCTTCTCCAAGTGCAGGACTTTCCTGTGCAGCTCCTGATTCTGGGCAGTGCAGGCTGACATCCTGGCGGGGGAGGGGGGGGCGGGCAACGGGGAGACGTGAAGTCTGTGCCTCAGTTTACCCTGGGAGTGTGACACCAACCCCCCCCCCACACACACACACAGCCTCACCGGGTCTCCAAGCCATCGATATATTCTTTCTTCTTCCTCCTGCTTTCTTGGGCCGACTGCTTGTTACGGATTTTCCGGCGGACCTTCTTCAACACTCGTTCCTCATACTGCGTGGAGGGCGGGGTACAGAGAGGGGGGCTGGCTGGCTTTCCCTCCATTATTGCAGGGTCCCTAGGAAACCTCACTAAGGGGGCCCCAAAATTTCACAGCTGCCCCGGTGCTGCAGCGCCACCTGGTGGTCGGGTCTGAGAACAGCACCTCTCCCTGCAGCCTCAGAAGGTCTGATGGGTGGGAATCAGGGGCTCACAGCTACCGAATTCTTAGGTGACACCTCATACATAGAAAGAGGTGAGTCTCCAAGGGTGGGCCTGACTACAGCTCCCAGGCCTTGAGTTCAAGCCCCAGGACTGGCAAAAAAAAAAAAAAGCCTAGGTTCCTGCCAGACGCTGGCCAGGGGCTCACGCCTGTCATCCTGGCTACTCAGGAGGCTGAAATCTGAGGATCACAGTTCAAGACCAAGCGTGGGCCTGAGTTGAATTTAAGGTTGTACTTCTGGCTGTTCTGGGGTTTGAACTCGGCCTGGGCGCTGTCCCTCAGCTCTTCAGCTCAAGGCTAGCGCTCTACCACTTGAGCCACAGCACCACTTCCGGTGTTCTGGTGGCTGATCAGAGTCTCTTGGCCTTTCCGCCCAGGCTGGCTTTGAACCTCCATCCTTAGATCTCAGCCTCCTGAGTAGCTAGGATGACAGGCGTGAGCCGGACCTTTTTTTTAATTAATTTTTTTTAACAGGTTGGACTAAGATTCTATGGGGGTAATTTAACAGGTACTGAGCCCCACCTCCCGGCGCACACCTTGGTGAGGGGCAGCTGCGTGGGCAGGGTGATGCCCTCCTTGGCCAGCAGTTTCTTCTCGTCCTCAGTCAGCACCAGCTCCTGGCAGTGCCCGGTCCCAGGCCGCAGCAGGTGGGCAGCTGCTAGGTGATGCTGTTGCTATGGAAACCCAGAGCCATTGAGCGAGAAGCCCCGCAACCCTCCCCCCAGGTGACAGCCGCACCCAGAGTGACCAGCAGCACTGTCCACTGAGCCGGTACTGAGCCTTAGTTACCCGCAGAGGACAAAGGGGAGGCTGCAGGGGGGTTTCGTTTCCTGCCTTCCACGAATAGTCATTCGACAACTGTTCTCAGAGTATCTACTCGGTGCCAGGGCTGTGTGCCAGCACAGGCGAGAGAAACATCCAGAAAACAGGGCAGGGGGAGTAAGGCTAGCTGATCTGATCGGAGGCAGGCGCCAGCGGCTCCCGCCTGTCATCCTAGCTACTCAGGAGGCTGAGATCTGAGGATCACGGTTCAAAGCCAGCCTGGGTGGGGAAAGGCCCTGAGACTCTTATCTCCAATGAACCACCAGAAAACCACAAGTGGCGCTGTGGCTCAAGTGGTAGAGCACTCTCGAACTGAAGAGCTGAGGGACCGCGCCCAGGCCCTGAGTTCAAGCCCCACAACTGACAAAAAAAAAAAGAAGGGCTGGGAAGGTGGCTCGTGGTAGAGCGCTTGCCTAGCATGCACGAAGCCCTGGGTTCGATTCCTCGGCACCACATAAACAAAAAAAAGCCGGAAGTGGCGCTGTGGCTCAAGTGGTAGAGCGCTAGCCTTGAGCTGAAGAGCTGAGGGACAGCGCCCAGGCCCAGAGTTCAGGCCCCACAACCGGACCCAAAAATTAAAAAAAAAAAAATACAAAGAGTGTACTAAAAGGAGGGTGAGGGGAGAGAAGAAGAAAGGAATGGGTAATGGAAGAGGAAGAGAGGAAGAAGATGGGGAAGGGGGCGGGAGGAAGGGAGGAGAGGACGATGGGGAAGTTCCAGAACACAGATCCTTGCTGAGCTCTGGCTCTGTGTCCCCTACAATCCCTAGGAAAGTCCTTCATTTTTATTTTTGTGCCCGTCCTGGGACTTGAACTCGGGGCCTGGGTGCTGTCCCTGCGGTTGGTTGGTTGGTTTGCTCAAGGCTAGCGCCCTACCACTTGAGCCACACCGCCACTGCTGGCTTTTGGATGGTTCGCTGGAGACAAGAGTCTCATGGACGTTCCTGCCCTGGCTGGCTTCGAACCTGAATCCTAAGATCTCAGCCTCCTGAGTATCCGGGAGGACAGGCGTGAACCCGGGCATCCGGCTGGCCTTTGTCACTTCTGCCTGGCCCCCTGGTCCCCTCCCTGGACAGCCCTTTCCCCGCATAGACTTCAGCCTCTACCAGCTGCCCCCAGGCTGTGCAATGGGGGGTGTCGGGCGCGGACGCTGCTCACCGGGTCCCCACCGCCGCTGCTGGACAGCAGGAGTTGCTTCACGGAGAGGCTGAAGCGGGAGGGTGAGCCGGCCTGCTCCTCCGAGTACATGCCCGGGGAGCTCCACAGCTCTGGGGAGGCAGGGATGGGGATGGTATCAGACACTGGGGGCCTCAGCTCCCCCCGGCCACCCCCAGCCCATCAATATGGCTGACATCCAGTGCCCACGCCCCTCCCTCCCCCCAAGGCCTGGGCAGGAACAGCCAAAGCCGTGCCCATGGCCCGGCCTTTTGGCTCAGATCAAGAATAAAAAGCACAAGAAGCCAGGTACAGTGGCTCCCACCTGTAATCCCAGCGACACTGGAGGCTGAGATTGGGAAGGTAGAGGTTCAAGGCCAGCCAGGGCAAAAACATATTTGTGTGTGTGGGTGCTGGTCCTGGTACCTGAACTCAGGGCCTGGGGGCTATCCCTGAACTTCTTTTTATTTTTTTTTTGGGTCCGGTCGTGGAGCCTGAACTCTGGGCCTGGGCGCTGTCCCTCAGCTCTTCAGCTCAAGGCTAGCGCTCTACCACTTGAGCCACAGTGGCACTTCCGGTTTTCTGGTGGTTAATTGGAGATAAGAGTCTCAGGGACTTTCCTGCCCGAGCTGGCTTTGAACCACAGTCCTCAGATCTCAGCCTTCTGAGTAGCTAGGATGACAGGTGTGAGCCACTGGCGCTCGGCTAAATAAGTAATTTTTAAAAACACTTCAAGCAAAAAGGATTGGAGTTGTGGCTGAAGTGGTAGATCACCTGCCTAGCGAGTCTAAGGCCCTGAGTTCAATCAATAAACCAACCAAGAAGGTGAAGGCCCCTGTTCAGGGACCCACTGCCGGTCAGGATCAGACCTGCTGCCATCAGCATTATAGTTCAGCCAAGTCTTATCTCCCCCATGGGGCAGGGACCAGGTGTGAGTCACCCCTGACTCTGGCCCTTGGGGTACTCTGCACAGAGTCGGTTTGAGGGCTCTACTCCTGACTGGGTGGAGCTGTGTGACCTCTGGTAAGTGACTTCACCACTCTGAGCCTCCCACCAAGAGGGCCCCCAGAAGGAAGTCTGCAGGGGATGGCCCCGCCCCAAGTGTCACCGTTCTTGATTATGCAAATCAGCCCTGGGCCTTGGAGGGCGCCCTCTGATGTCCATTCTGCGAACTGCACTGGGGGGCAGGATGGATCTCTCTGAGAGTGCCACCAGCCACAAACTCACCCAGGTCGATGGCCACAGAGGTCTCGAGTGCCGGGGTCCCCGGCTGCCTGGCTGGGGGACAGGGCGGGCTGGGGACAAAGGAAGGGCAGAGCTCCCTGCCAGGCTCGGAGGGAGGGCCCCCCGCCACTGTGGGAGCTGGCCCCCGGTGGGGAGGGGTGTCCTGGGGGTCAGAGGGCAGGTCCTCAGAAATGCCACTGTCACTGGCAGCGGGGGACCAGGTCGGGGAGCTGGGAGCTGAGTCTCCAGGGCCCAGGTAGCAGTTCAGGAAGCCATCAGAGTCTGTGCCTGGCAACACCTGCGGGGGGGGGCAGAGGGAGTCCCCGCTCAGCGCCGCCTTGCTGTGGGATTCTGGGTGAACCCCCCCCCCCCGGCCCTGGCTGGGCCTCCATGCGTCCTTTCAAGGGAAACAGAATGCTGTGTGGCCTTAGGAAAGTGTCTAGCCCTCTCTGACACAGTCCTTCCCATACTTGCAAAAGGAAGTGGATGTTCAGTTTGTTCCAAAGGTGCACCGAGAGCTGCCCTGCGTTGATGGGGTGGGGGGAGCCCTGAGTTGGCAGGCGGAGCCTCCCGTGCTCCCAGTTTGCCCAGTGGGGGCCCTCTGGCTCTCAGCTTGTGCAGGGGGAGGGGGCTCACCTGGTCCTCGGTGATGTGGTCCCAGTCCTCGCCCAGTTCCACATGTCTCAGGATGCCATCCTGCCGGTCAAAGAGCAGGTCCAGGAGCTCGATGCTGTCCATGGGGCCCACGGCACAGGTAGGGGAAGCCATCTGGGGTGCGAAGGACATAGGGGTGAAGTCGCACAGACCCCCAAGTTCCCAGCGGTCCCCACGCAGCCCGGGCTGGGCAGCCACTGCCTCGGGCTCCATCCCCAATGGGGACAGAACCCCGGGAAGGAGCCAGCCCAGAACCAGTGGCTCCTGCCTGTCATCCCAGCTACTCGGGAGGCTGAGATCTGAGGATCACGGTTCAAAGCCAGCCCGGGCAGGAAAGTCCATGAGACTCTTCTCTCCAATAAACCACCAAAAAGCCAGAAGTAGAGCCATGGCTCAAGTGGTAGAGCACCAGCCTGGAGCATAAAAGCTCACAGACAGCGCCCAGGTCCCCCAACACTGGCACAGAATGAAAAGTGGGGGGGGGGCAGCTGGTGTCCTTGAGCCCTGGACAAGGGTTCCCTAGAGCCCCCCATTTTTGCAATGTCCAGTCTGGCTCATCATCACCGCACACCCCAGGCAGGCCAGGGACAGCGGGGGGGGGGACAGCCTCCCCTGCAGCCTCCCCTCCCCAGCCTCCCCTCCCCAGCCTCCCCTCCCCAGCCTCCCCTGCAGCCTCCCCTCCCCAGCCTCCCCTCCCCAGCCTCCCCTCCTCAGCCTCCCCTCCCCAGCCTCCCCTCCCCAGCCTCCCCTCCCCAGCCTCCCCTTCCCAGCCTCCCCTGCAGCCTCCCCTCCTCAGCCTCCCCTCCCCAGCCTCCCCTCCTCAGCCTCCCCTCCCCGGCCTCCCCTCCCCAGCCTCCCCTTCCCAGCCTCCCCTTCCCAGCCTCCCCTGCAGCCTCCCCTCCCCAGCCTCCCCTCCCCAGCCTCCCCTCCCCGGCCTCCCCTCCCCGGCCTCCCCTTCCCAGCCTCCCCTGCAGCCTCCCCTCCCCGGCCTCCCCTCCCCGGCCTCCCCTCCCCGGCCTCCCCTCCCCAGCCTCCCCTCCTCAGCCTCCCCTCCCCAGCCTCCCCTCCTCAGCCTCCCCTCCTCAGCCTCCCCTCCCCAGCCTCCCCTGCAGCCTCCCCTCCCCAGCCTCCCCTGCAGCCTCCCCTCCCCAGCCTCCCCTCCCCAGCCTCCCCTTCCCAGCCTCCCCTGCAGCCTCCCCTCCCCAGCCTCCCCTCCTCAGCCTCCCCTCCCCAGCCTCCCCTTCCCAGCCTCCCCTGCAGCCTCCCCTGCAGCCTCCCCTCCCCAGCCTCCCCTCCCCAGCCTCCCCTCCTCAGCCTCCCCTCCCCAGCCTCCCCTGCAGCCTCCCCTCCCCAGCCTCCCCTCCCCAGCCTCCCCTCCCCGGCCTCCCCTCCCCAGCCTCCCCTTCCCAGCCTCCCCTGCAGCCTCCCCTCCCCAGCCTCCCCTCCCCAGCCTCCGACCTGCCACCCACAGCACAGGCTGCATCTTCACATCTTGGGGGGACCAGTTTCCTAGGCCCCCTTAACTTGAGACAGGACTCACCTTTCCAGCTTTTAACCCCCCATCCAATGGGCCCAGCCAGCTGCGTGTCAGGCCGTTCTGAAGTGGGTTCCCACTTCCAGCTGTGAGGTCCCCCACTTGGCCAACGCGCTGCTCCCCAACTCTCTCTCTCTCTATGCCTGGTCAACACTGCCCGCCCCCTCCCCAAGAAATGTTCAAATAGTGCCCTGGAGCTTGAAGCCCAGCCCCTGGCTGCTGATTGGTGGCTAGTCCGGATGGACAGGGAGGAGAGCCAATGGGACAGTGTTGGGCTGAGTTGTTGGGGGAAGGAGGGGAGGGAGGACCGTTATCTCCCCGTTTCCTTGCTGGTCCAGCCCATAGCGGGCAAAGGCTAAAGTCCGGGGTGTCTCGGCGCGGCCATGACTTCTCCCCTACTTTCAGGGACTTGGCTCTCTGAAGAGTCAGTGGATCTCGGGGTCCACACAAGTTCAGGGTCCTGAGATGGGGTGCTATCCGTTCCCAAGGCAAGTCACAATGTGTAGAAGGCCGTTCCTTCTGCAAGGGGGGCACCCCATCTCTGATGGGACCAACACCCCGCCAGGCTGCCTAGCCTCCCTCCTCCCTTCCCCGCTTCATCACACACACACACACACACACACGCACGCACGCACGCACGCACACACACAGAGCCGAATCCATGTAATCAATTCCTTTTAGAATAACCTAACATTCATTTACCCAGCAACTATTTATCAAGTTGAACTTGTCCTACCTACCTCAGGGCCTTTGCAAATGCTGTTCCTGCTGCCTGCATTACCTCCTCCCAACTCTGTGTCATCCTGTTGATATTCCGGTGACGGATCCTTGTTTATAATCAGCTTAGATGGCTTGAGAGAACACTATTTTTTCTCCCACAACTTGGGGCTTGAGCTCAGGGCCTGGGCAGCCATCCCTGAGCTTTTTGACTCAACGCTCGTGTTGAGCCACAGCTCCCCTTCTGCCGCTTCCGGCATTTTGCTGATTAATTAGGGAGAAGAGTGTCACACACTTCCCTGCCAAGGCTGGCTTTGAAATCGTGATCCTCAAATCTCAGTCTCCTGAGTAGCTAGGATGACAGGCGTGAGCCAGCAGCACCCAGCTTTGTAGCGTCTTGGATGAAGAGTCTAAACCAGCCTTGGAGACAACAAAGGGAAGAATGCTTCCTATCCAAGCAATGGCACATGCAAAGGCCCTGGGGTACAACTGAATTGAACGTATTAGAGGAACAGCAAAGAGGCCTCTGTGGCTGGAAGAGAGGGAGACAATAGGGAGAGAGGGAGGTGGGGGGACAGTTCATGGGGGACTTGATTTCAGGGTGTGCTGGGAATAATGGGCTGGGCCCTAGGGAGAGCAGAAGACCTCTACGGTCTCACAGGAAGTTCACATCCGGTTTATCTTTCCCAAGGGACTGGGCTTTAGTCATTCATGCAACACCAAGTTCAAAGTTGGCGCTGGGCACGCCTTGGCCTATGCGATTCTTCGTTTGCTCAGGCCGGCCTGAGCGAAATCAGCTGCATTGTGGAGGTCATCTTGATGGGGATTGCTGGGGTCACCCTGAGAACAAGTGTGGTGGTGAACAATGGAGGAACTCCTGACATCCAGTTGGGGGGGAACACCGCTCAGCACCTTATGGGCCCCTAGAGAAAGAGCTGGCCCACGTGTGCCATGTTGTGGGATCCCGGATCACATGGTTGGCCCCGTGGAGATCAAGCGGTGACCTCACCCTCACTCCAGGTTTTCTGCTTTGTTTTTGTTTGATTTTGGGAGGGTTTGTTTGGTTTGACCAGGGGATTGGGCAAGTAGCCGGCTTCACTCATCTCCCATGGGGGAGAGAGCTTAGTGCTCTCCCCCAACCCCCATATCTCATCAGAGCCAGCGAGAAGAAAGGCTCAAGGTTCAGGAAAAAAATGACAGAAGCACCTGAGACTGAAGGAGGAGGATGGTGAGTTCCAGGCCAGCAGGGGCCTGTCTCAAAAAATGATCATAAAAAGCTGGGGGCCCATGGCTCACGCCTGTCATACTGGCTACTCAGGAGGCTGAGATCCGAGGATCACAGTTCAAAGCCAGCCCAGGAGGAAAGTCCCTGTGAGACTCTTATCTCCAATGAACCACTCAAAACCTCGAAGTGGGGGCTGAGAAAGTGGCTCAGTGGTAGAGCACTTGCCTTGCATGCCTGAGGCCCTGGGTTTGATTCCGCAGCACCACATAAGCAGAAAAAGCTGGAAGTGGTGCTGTGGCTCAAGTGGTAGAGCGCTAGCCTTGAGCACAAAGAGGCTCAGGGACAGCGCCCAGGCCCTGAGTTCAAGCCCCACAACCAATAGTAATTATAATAAGAGTCATAACAATAATAAAATAAAGCCAGGTGCCGGTGGCTCATGTCTGTAATCTTAATTGCTCAGGAGGATGAGATCTGAGGTTTGAAATTCAAAGCCAGCCTGAGCAGAAAAGTCCTTGACACTCTTATCTCCCATGAACCACCAAAAAGCCAGGAGTGGGGCTATGGTTCAAGTGGTAGAGCACCAGTTTTGAATGAAAAAGGCAATTAAGAGCAGTAGGCTCAAATAAAATAAGAACATGAACATTAAAAGGGTTCTACACTGAAACAGTACCTTATATAGACTACACCAATAAGCAGTAAGGGCCTGGGGCAGGGGGCGGGGCCTGGGGCAGGGGGTGTGACCTGGATGTGGTGGGCGGGGATCAAGCAGAGGGTGTGGCTGCATTGTAGGTGAGGGGTGTGGTCTGCAGAGGTGGGCGTGGTTTTGAGCCTGGATGTCATGGGCAGGGATCAAGTGGTGGGCATGGCTGCGTTGTGGGCGTGGTCTGGAGCGGTGGGCGTGGTTTGAGTCTAGAGAAAGACTTGCGGTGGGTGTGGCTCAATATGTGGGCAGTGCCCAAGTTGCCCACGTGGGTGGGGCACACGCTGTAGAGGGCGTGGCTCCCGTGGAAAAGCCCCTGCCTAGCTAGAAACGGAAATGTACAAGAAATAGTTCAATTTGCTATGTTGAACCTGGAGAATTCAGTCAGAGAGGGGAGCTGGCTCTGAAATCCTGGGCTCAAGTGATTTTACTCACCACTCCCAGATTCTTCTGTTGAGATGGAGTCTTCAAACAAACAAACAAACCTGGGCTGAACTAGCCTAGAATCTTGATCCATCTGATTTCAACTTTCCAAGTAGCTTGGATGTCAGGCATGAGCCACCACAACAGCTTGATTACATTTATAGATAACATATATACCATAAAGGGTTTATGATCTAAACCAGCTGTGTGTGTGTGTGTGTGTGTGTGTGTGTGTGTGTGTGTGTGTGTGTGTGTGTGTGTGTGTGTGCATGTCTGTGTCTTGGTACTGGGGCTCAAACTTAGTGTCTTGTGCCCTCACTTGACTTTTTCTACTCAAGGCTAGTGCTCTAGCACTTGAGCCATAGCTCCACCTGTAGCTCTTTTGTTGGTTAATTGGACATAAGAGTCTTAAGGACGTTCTTGCCCAGGCTGGCTTCTAACTGCGCTCCTCAGATCTCAGACTCCTGAGTAGTTAAAATATGGATATGAATCATGTGTGTGTGTGTGTGTGTGTGTGTGTGTGTGTGTGTGTGTGTGTGTGTGTGTCCTGAACTCCAAATATCCATGGATGTTTACTGCTGGGAGGGTAGTATCTGAGCTCAGTTGTGCAATAAATGTGAATCATACTAGATTTCAGACATGTGGTTTGTTAAGACTGAACTATCTCACTAATAATCTCTATACTGGGGCCAGGGACATGGCTCAGCAGAAGACCATTGGTCTGACATATGCAAAGGCCCTGGGTTCCATCCCCAGTGTGCATGTGCACACACACGTAGCCCTTACATGTTTGTTTTTTTTAATCAGTTGTGAGGCTTGAACTCAGGGTCTGAGTGCTGTCCCTGAGTTCTTTTGCTCAAGGCTGGTGCTCTACCACTTTGAGTCACAGAGCCACTTCCAGTTTTCTGGTGGTTACTTGCAGATAAAAGTCTCAGGGGGGGCGGGGGTGTGGAATCAAGTTTCAAAACCTGCCTTGGCAGAAAAGTCCAGGTTTTTGTTGGTCCTGGTGCTTGAACTCTGGGTTGGGGCACTGTCTTTGATCTCTCCAGCTCAAGGCTAGCGCTCCACCACTTGAGCCACAGCGCCACTTCCTGTTTTCTGGTGGTTCACTGGAGATAAGAGTCCCATGGACTTTCCTGCCCAGGCTGGCTTTGAACTGAGATCCTCAGATGGGGAAAAGCAAGGCAACCCGTGTCTAATAGCTCCTCCTCCTCCTCCTCTGTCTTCTACCATTTCTCTTCCTCTTCTCCCTCCTGTTCCTCCTCCCTCCTCCCCTCCTCTTATCCCCTCACCCCCAATCCCTAGGGCTAGGCCAGGGTGAGCAACACCCTCGTGATGGGTGGAGGCTGTCTGCAAGGCCTCAGTGAACTCTCTGGCACTTGGGCTGATTAGCACCAAGGCTGTGGGGCGCCCTCTGTCTGTCAGTAAGAGAAGTGCTGGCCTCTGCTTTGGGGCAAGAGAGAGGCACCCAAATACCAGGATAGAGGGTATGGTGCACCTACCAGGGCCTTGCTCCAGAAAGGGGACTGGGAGCCCAATTCTGGTGGCTCATGCCTGTAATCCCAGCTACTCAGGAGGCTGAGATAGGAGGATCTAGGATCAAAACCAGCTTGGTCAGGAAAACCCAAGAAACTTTACTCCCTTTGGTTTTTGGTTTGAACCCAGGGCCTGGGGGCTGTCCCTCAAGGCTAGTGCTCTATGCTCTACTACTTGAGCCACAGTGCCACTTCCAGCTTTGTCTGTGATTAATTGGAAAGAAGAGTCTCATAGACTTTCTAGCCCAAGCTGGCTTCAAACTGCGATCCTCAGATCTCAGCCTCCTGAGTAGCTAAGATGACAGGTGTGAGCCACCAGCACCTAGCTTCATGAGACCCTTATCTCCAAGTAACTAGCAGAAAGCTGGAAGTGGACTTGTGGCTCAAATGGATAGAGCACCAGCCTTGAGAGGAAATAGCTCAGGGACAGCACCCTGGCCTTGAGTTCAAGCCCTAGCCCCCCTTTACCCCCTCCCACACCAAAAAGAAAGAGGGCAACAGGTTGAGAACTTCTCTCCCCCCCCCCCCACCTATTTCTGTACCAGGCAGGAATGTGGGAAGAGCATTTGGAGCACTGGGAACAGCCAGTGCAAAGGCTGAGGTTGGAGGAAGGAAGAAGAGCACAGAGAAATGGCTCAGGGAGGTGGTGTCATGGAGAGAAGGTGAGGGACCCCAGGAAGGGTCCATCATCTGATAATGGCTACAGCGTGGGGCCCCTCCCCTGCTGGCCAGCTGCGGGGAGACAGTCAATTCCTAGGAAAGCGCTCAGGGCCTGCGGTCCCCACCTGTCTGCTGCTCCCTACCTCTCTGGCATGTCCCCACCCCTCCCTGTCATAATTGTTTTATGGGCCCTGGGTCCAAGGGTCTCAGCAGAGCCGCTGCCAGCAAATCAAGGGAGGGGGGAGGGGAAGAAGGTGACTTTCCAGCTCCTGCCACTGTTCACGGTCTCTTCTGGCAGAGGAGGCGAGCCATGTCATTCTCTCCTGGACCTCAAAAGCATCACACCCTGCGGAGCACAGATTTTATTCCCTCTCAGGCTCAGGAGGTGAAAGGTGCAAGCTCAGGGTGTGAGGCAGGCTGACTCCCCCCAGATGTCTCCCCAACTCCACGCTCTGTCCTGTGTCTTTCACGATTTTATAAGGGCATTATATTTGGGGGAGGGGGGAGGTGGTACCAGTTCTGGGCATTGTCCCTGAGCTTTTTCACTAAAGGCTTGGTGCTCTACCACCTGAGCCACAGTGCCACTTCCAGCTTTTTGGTGACAGACTTTGTGTCCCCCAGGCTGGCTTTGAACCACGATCCTCAGATCTCAGGCCTTTGAGGAGCTAACATGACAAGGTGTGAGCCTTCATTTCTCTTTTTCTTTTTGGAGCCAGGGTCTCCGTGTGTGGTCGAAGCTGGCCTGGAACTGGACATCTCTCCTGAGTCAGAGCTGGGATTACAGGTGTTCACCACCATACCTGGCTGAAAGGAAAGTTTCAATGTCAGTTTGCCAAGACTATGTTGTACAACAATAGCTCATAACTATGAGGCTTGATTCTGAGTTTGGCATGTGTCCAGGGTGGCCCAGGAAGTGGCTCAAAGTGGTAGAGGAAGAGCCCAGGGGCAGTGCCCAGGCCCTGAGTTCAAGCCCCATGGCTGACAAAAAAAAAAAAAAAAAAAAAAGAGCAAGAATGGTAGAAATAAAAGAACTTTAGTGTGTGTGTGTGTGTGTGTGAGAGAGAGAGAGACAGAGACAGAGACAGCAGGAGTGAATGTGTGTGTGTGTGTGTGTGTGTGTGTGTGTGTGTGTGTGTGTAATGGGGTTTGAACTCTCAAGAGCTGTGGCGCTGTCCCTGAGCTTTTTCACTCACGGCTGGTGCTCTACCACTTGAGCCACAGCTCCACTTCTGGCTTTGTGGTGCTTCATTGAAAATTACAGTCTCACAGTCTTTCCTGTCCAGGCTGGCTTTGAACCCTGATCCTCAGATCTCAGCCTCCTAAGTAGCTAGGATGTCAGGTGAGAGCCACTAGCCCTGTTGCTAGCCCTTAAACCTTGTCTTCAACAACTTTATCTAAAACAGATACATTGTCACACTGGAGTAAATTTAAAATAAATAAATAACAACAACAACAACAAAAAACAGTATCTGGTGCCCAATACAGATTCAAAACAGCGATTACAATGTTACTAGATTCTAGGCAGCTATCATAGGTGAGGGCTGGCAGATTAAAGATGGGAGATAAATAGAGGGCCAACCATGGTGGTGAACACTTTAACCCCAGCCACCCAGGAGGCTGAGACCAGGAGGATCACAGTTTGAGGCCAACCCTTCACAATCCTTTGTAGTTCCAGTGGGAAAATGACAGGAGTGAACTAGCGGTGCCTGCCTCACAAGTCTGTTTTAAGGAAAATTTGAGGACCCTTGCCCTAATCCCTGAACGGAGACCACCACCCAGAGATTCCAGTGTGAGTTCAGGCCCCAGGCTACACAGCGGGCACGTGCCCTGGAGCGTCCTCTCATGGACATGATGAGTAAGTGCAGCCTGGCCTCCTGTCCCCAATGAGAAATGACAAGGGCTGGGCCTGGAAGTCACCCTGGAATGTCCCCACAAAGATTGCAATATATGTGATGGCCCTGCTGCTTTTCCAGGCCTTTCACAGAGGCCTATCATAACAGGGTCGGAGTGCAGCTTACCGGTCCTGTGTGCAGCTCCAATAAGGCCTGCCTGAAGTTCCATGTCCCCAGCCCCTGTGAAATTCTTACCTCCAATTAACCACCAGAAAACCGGAAGTGGCGCTGTGGCTCAAGTGGTAGAACGCTAGCCTTGAGCTGAAGAGCTGAGGGACAGCACCCAGGCCTAGAGTTCAAGTCCCACAACCGACAAAAACAAAAAAGTGAATTAGCCAGGAACAGTGACTCCTGTCTATAATCTAGCTACTCAGGAGGCTGAGAACATGGAGGATTGCAGTTCGGAGCCAGCCCAAGCAGAAAAACCTGCAAGACTTCATCTACCATTCACCAGCAAAAAGCTGGGCTGGGAGAGCACCATCCAAACAATCAAGAGACCCTGATTGGAGCCCAGGTACTAGGCAAAAATAATTATTATTTTGGTTTTCCCTACGTGGTTAATTCCAGGTGGGCCCATGGTAGAAGGCATTCCAGCATTTGCCACCTCAGTTGTTACCTCCGGTCAATCCAGTGTCCCAGATAGGGATAATCAAGCAGGTGACATTATTATGAGCTTGTGCCGGAGCCTGATAAGAGTCACCAGGGGTTGAATATATCAAGAAAGCCATTAGCTATTTTATTTCCTGGGTGGGGTAACTTAGGGGACAGCCAAGTGTCTGAAAAAGGGACAGACAACCTCAGAAAACATGTTATTGAGACTCCAATGATAAGTTGAAAGATACAGGGGAGTGGGGGTGGGGGGAGGGTGCAGGACAAAATGTCCTGCGCAGTCTAGATAGAGGGGACGGGGGCGGGGGGGGGGACATGAGGCTGCCCTGTGACCCCAGCCATAAAAGCTTCTCTTTGATAGTGTGTTCTAAGAACTGACGGCTGGAACAGTCCACTGGGGACAGGAACGCACGGTCCATCTGTTCAATGCCACCCAGAGCATCTGCCATTCAGCTAGGTGCCTAGGCACATGCCTGGCATCCTTGCTACTCAGGAGCCTGAGATTGGAGGATGGGGGTTCAAATCCAACCCAGGCAGGAAAGCCCATGAGACTCTTCTCTCCAATGAACTAGCAAAGCTCCCAGAAGTGGAGTTGTGGTTCAAATGGTACAGCTTCAGCCTCGAGTATCAAAGCTCTTGGATAGCACCCAGGCCCAGAGTTCAAGCCCCAGGACTGGCACAAAATAAAGGAAGGAAGGAATGAGGGAAGGAAGGGAGAAAGGAAGGGTGGGAGGGAGGGAAAAGAAAAGTAGCTTAGCGCCAGTGGCTCACGCCTGTAATCCTAACTACTCAGGAAACTGAGATCTGAGGATCACAGTTCAAAGCCAACCCAGGCAGGAAAGTCCGAGAGACTCTTTATCTCCAATTGTGGAGTGGCCCTGCAGTATCCTTGCAGGAAATAAAACTCAGGGCAGCGCATAGGCCCTGTGTTCAAGCCCTATGACCAACGAAAAAAATCAAAGGGAGCAGGAAAGACCTGGTGAAAATGTCGTGACTCACAGTAACACAGAACCCATGTGACTCTCAGACTCAAGGTGTGTCCTGAACTCTGGATCTAAAGAAGAGCCTCCTAGTGGCTGGGAAGGTGGCTTAGTGGTAGAGTGCTTGCCTAGCATGCATGAAGCCCCTGGGTTTGATTCCTCAGTACCACATAACAGAAAAAGGCAGAAGTGGCGCTATGGCTCAGGAGGCAGAGATCTGAGGATCGTGGTTCAAAGTTAGCCTAGGCAAGAAAGTCCATGAGTCTCTTATCTCCAATAAACTACCAGAAAACCAGTAGTGGTGCTCTGGCTCAAGTGGTAGAGAGCTTGCCTTGAGCTGAAGAGCTGAGAGACAGCACCCAGGCCCTGAGTTCAAGACCCACAACTGACAAAAAAAAAAAAAGGGGGGGGGAATCTCAGGAGTGCTATAAATTGGCTCCTGATTTCCCAGCCTCCTTCCTGCCTTGCACTGAGAAATCTGTGCTGTCCCTCGACCCCCTCCCCCTCCCCCTTCCCTTTCCCCTTCCTCTCTCCCCCCCCTTCTCCTCCACCATCACCACTACCATCTTCTCCTCCTTTCCTTCCTCCTCCTCTTGCCAACCCAGAGTCCTAGTAGGGGCCTTATACCAACTGCCAGTAGCCAAGAGATATTCCTTAGTTTCCCCTGGTATCATACTCTCACTTTTTAAATAAACATTGCCTCTGTTCTCACTTACCCTGCTTCATGAGTCTTTGAGGGAAAAAAAAAAAGACCCTAGGATAGTATGAGGATTCCTCTCATCTCAGCTGCCCGGGCTGGCTTTGAACCGCGATCCTCAGATCTCAGCCTCCTGAGTAGCTAGGATGACAGGCGGGAGCCACCAGCGCCCAGCAAGAGATCCCCACTTTATAGCCCTCTTGAACGAGTCTCAGCTGCTCCAGCACAGGGTTGGGTCACAGTCCTGCCCCCTCACCCCCCACCCCCCACTGCCCCATACCCTAAGGGGATTGGCACGTGACCCCTGTACTGATCTGCTTCTGGGTCATCAGGGGCTCTGTTTCATCTGGCAAATTTCTGTCCTCTAGGCACTTTCCCCAGCAGGCCACCTTCTCTCTCTATCCTTCTAGTCTTTTTGTTTTGTTTTTTGTTGGTCGTGGGGCTTGAACTTAGAGCCTGGGTGCTGTCTCTCAGCTCTTCAGCTCAAGGCTAACGCTCTACCGCTTCAGCCATGGTGCCACTGTTGGTTTTCTAGTGGTTCATTGCAGATAAGAGTCTCATGGACTTTCCTGCCCGGGCTGGCTTTGAATCATGATCCTCAGATCTCAGCCTCCTGAGTAGCTAGGATGACAGGCGTGAGCCACCAGCGCCCGGCTATCCTTCTAGTCTTTTTCCCTTTCTGCCTCTCCCTCAATCCCTGTCTGAGACCAGACGTTGGGGGAAGGAGAGTTACAGTGACTCCCCACATCTCAAGTAATAGTCTGGTGTCGTGAATTTCTGTCACTCCACCTTCTCCAGAGAATATAAGGAAGAAGATAGCAGGACAAGGCAGTCTGAACCAAAAAGAAAATGGATGCTGTCATAACTTTAAATAAATCTTCTTAGAGCTCCCCGTGGCTGGTTGGTGTCATTTTTCCCAAGCTCATGGGTGTAGGATTCTGCTTTGCAAATACAGTGTGAATATTTACACCAGAGAGATGGCTGGATGCTACAGAAATGCACCCATCCCCTCCCTCTCTCCCTTTCTATTTCTGTTCCTCTTATTTTTCTTGCTTTTTCCCCCATTGTGTGTGTGGGTGTGTGGGTGTGGGCACCACAGGCACACACTGTGTGTGACTGAACCCATAGCCTTGAGCCCCCACTCCAGCATTCTCTGTTGATTATGATGATGATGATGTAATGCAAGTCTTAGTGTTTGAATTCAGGGCCTGGGCACTGTTCCTGAGCTTTTATGCTCAAGGCTGGCACTCTACCACTTGAACCACAGCTCTACTTTTGATTTTTGGTGGTTAATTGGAAACAAGTCTGAAGGTCTTTCCTGCCCAGGCTGGCTTTGAACCTCAATCCTCAGATCTCAGTGTCAGAGATAGTGAGGATTAGTTCAGTTCTTGTTTTTTTTTTTTTTTTTTTTGGGTCCGGTCGTGGGGCCTGAATTCTGGGCCTGGGCACTGTCCCTCAGCTCTTCAGCTCAAGGCTAGTGCTCTACCGCTTGAGCCACAGAGCCACTTCCGGCTTTTTTCTTTTTGCTTATGCGGTGCTGAGGAATCGAACCCAGGGCCTCGAGCATGCAAGGCAAGCTCTCTACCACTGAGCCACCTTCCCAGCCCCAGTTCTTGGTTTTTTAAAAGTTCATTGTCTTGGGGCTGGGAAGGTGGCTCAGTGGTAGAGCGCCTGCCTTGCATGCTTGAGGCCCTGGGTTCGATTCCTCAGTACCACATAAGCAAAAAGAAAAAAGCCGGAAGTGGCTCTGTGGCTCAAGCGGTAGAGCACTAGCCTTGAGCTGAAGAGCTGAGGGACAGTGCCCAGGCCCAGAGTTCAGGCCCCACGACCAGACCCCCCCCCCCAGAAAAAAAAGTTCATTGTCTTAAACAGGGCACTGGTGGCTCACACCTGTAATCCTAGTTACAGGCTGAGATCTAAGGATGGCAGTTCAAAGCCAATGTGGGCAGGAAAGTCCATGAGACTCTGATCTCCAGTAAACCACTCAGAAATCCAGAAGTGGCGCTGTGGCTCAAGTGGTAGCGCACTAGCTTTGAGCTGAAGAGCTGAGGAACAGCGCCCAGGCCCAGAGTTCAAGCCCTACAACTGACAAAAAAAAAAAAAGTCATTGTCAACATTTCCCAGCAGCCACAGCCCATTGGGAACAGAGGTGGGGAGGGAACTAACCGGAAAGATAGGGAGGGAGAATGCCTATGGGTGGAGAGCATTGTGAAAGCTCAGAGCATGGAACATTCATGAACAAGCAATTTATCCTATGTTCAGTTATAGCTCCATAAAAAAATTATATAGAGCCAAAGATAAAATAAAATGAAGGTGAGATAAGCCAAGCAACTGGGGGGGGGAGGGGGGGACGGAGGTGAAGGGAAGGCAGTTACACTCTGAACTAGAAAAATGTCTGCTTGTGTTTGATTCTGGTTGAGTCATCTCAAAGGTGGGTGGATTCAGGGCAGTCCTGGAGAGGGAAAGGAATACAGGGATCTGCATTACAAAATGCCAACTACACTCCAACAGATAAGCAAAAGAAAAATACCTACAGCTACTGACTCACACCAGTTACCCTAGCTACTCACGTGACTGAGATCCAGAGAATCATGGTTCAAGGCCAGCTCAAGTGGAAACGTCCTTGACACTCATGTTCACAGTAACAACTAAGGGTTGGGAAGATGGTTTGGTGGTAGAGTACTTGCCTAGCATGCATGAAGCCCTGGGTTCCATTCCTCAGTACCACATACACAGAAAAAGCCAGAAGTAGGGCTGGGAAGGTGGCTCAGTGTAGAGTGCTTGCCTTGCATGCATGAGGCCCTGTGTTCGATTCCTCAGCACCACATAAGCAAAAAGAAAAAAGCCAGAAGTGGTGCTGTGGCTCAAGGGGTAGAGCGCTAGCCTTGAGCTGAAGAGCTGAGGGACGGTGCCCAGGCCCAGAGTTCAAGCCCCATGACCGGACCCAAAAAAAAAAAAAAAAGAAAGAAAAAGAAAAAGCCGGAAGTGGCGCTGTGGCTCAGTAGTAGAGTGACAGCCTTGAGCAAAAGAAGCTCAGGGAGAGCACCAAGCCCTGAGTTCAAGCCCCAGGACTGGCAAAATAAAAAACAAAACAACAAAAAAAACCCAAAATGTTATACTAAAGGTGTGGCTCACGCTATATACATCTATATATACACATGCATGTACATATATGTCATATATGTGTATATATCACTTATCTATGTTTTATTACATATAACATATCTATCTATCTATCTATCTATCTGGGGCCAAGGCACAGCTCATTGAAAGAGAAGCTGTCTGGCATACACAAGGCCCTGGCGCCCATCCCAACAGCAGGAAAAAAATAAACAGAAAGGCCTCAAAAAACAAAAAACACAGAAAGGCCTCACCCCCAGAAAAAAATTCTAGGGTGACTTGGGTCTGATGACAGAATACGCAATTTTAGTGTCTGTGTATGCTGGTCCTGGATCTTGAACTCAGGGCCTAAGCCTAAGCACTGTCGCTGTTCCTCTCTAGGCTGGCGCTCCACCACTTGAACCACAGTTGCGCGGTTCTGGCTTTTTCTTTTTCTTGGGTTGGCCGTGGGGCTTGAACTCGGGACCTGGGTGCTGTCCCTGAACTCCTTTTGCTCACGGCTGGCGCTCTACCACTTTGAGCCACCGCTCCACTCCCGGTTTTCTGGTGGTTAACTGGGATAAGTCTCAGGCGTGAGCCACCAGAGTGTGGCAATTGATCTTTCGAGGTGATGATCACATTTAGCAAAACGACTAAACGCATCCCGGCATTTCCCGGGCCGCTTCATCCCAGTTCCCAACACCCACCTGTGCCCAGGCCCGGCCGCTCCGAGCCCGCCCACCTGTTCGCGCTTGGCCAATCCCCAGCTGGCCCAGACATCAGGCGCATGCGCAGCGGTTCGTCCAGGCCGAGACGCGTGAATGCGCATGCTCTAGAGACCGCCTGGCCTTGGTCTCCGCCCCTTCCCATCTCCAGAGGCCGGCTGGAACGACTGCGCTTGCGTCTCGGTGGAGGGGCGTGGCCTCGCGCTGCACGCTAGCTCTCGCGAGAAGCCGGCGCGCGATTTCGTGACCGCCCCCTCCCTTCTCTCGGTCTCCCCGGTGCAGCTGCAGCGTCAGCCCGGTCCGGTCCGGGCCTCGGTGGTGGCGGCGGCGGCTGTGGCGCTTTGGCCTCAGCCCCTGCGCCCCTCGGCGCCCCCGAGCGCCCCGGTCCTAGGCCGCGGCCGCAGCCCCGGGCTCGCGTCGGCGCCGCCCGCGCGCGGCCCGCCCCCTATGGGCCCCGGCTAGAGGCGCCGCCGCCGCCGCCGCCGGCCCGCGGAGCCCCGATGCTGGCCCGGAGGAAGCCGGTGCTGCCGGCGCTCACCATCAACCCCACCATCGCCGAGGGCCCGTCCCCCACCAGCGAGGGCGCCTCCGAGTGAGTGCGCGGGGTCCCCGGGGCCTGGGGGGGGTCGTGGGGTCTCAGACCCCAGGTGTGTGTGGGGGGGGTCTGGGAGTGACGAGAGGGGGGACCGGGGGGGTCCCCGTGAGCACACGATGGGGTGGAGTCGCCCCCCACAGTGAACAAGGCTGCGAGGTCCTTCAGTGGCAAAGTGGGGGTGCTAAGGATGCCAACTTAGGAGGCCCTCACCCCAAGAAGGAGATGGAGGCGAAGGCCCTGCGGGAAAAAGATGGGGTCGTCCCCCGGTCGTGCCGTCGGTAAAAGAAGGGTCCGGATGAGGAGGCCTCTGGAGAATTTGGGAGAGGTGCCTGAGAGACTGTAAGACATAGAGATGCTGCTGGCTGGGAGAGGGGGTGCAGAGCCCCGAAGTTGGGATGAGTGGTGAGCATCCCCCATAGAGAGGATGGGAAACGGGCGGGAGGGGGGTTAGTAGGGTAAGGACCTGAAGTGGGAACTGCTGGAACCCCTCAAGCAGATTGTAAAGTAACTGGGTTAGAAAAGCCTGGAAGGAGGGGCGAATGGGCAAAACAGAGATCATTGAGGATGACAAGAGGTCTTGAGGGGCTTCTAGGAAGCTGGGGACAGACCGGGGAGCATCCCAGAAAAGGCTGGGGTGATGGGTTCCCCGAGTGGCTGACTTGTCAGGGGAGCGGCTCCAAGCGTTGTTGGGGTTCACAGCCGTTGAGAGCATGCTATGACCTCTCCACTTACATGGGGAGACTGAGGCTATCAACGGAGCAGACAGGCCACAGGTTTATTTTTTCATCGATCAACTCTACTCCATCCTTCCTGTAAGGGAACTCTTCCTATATTCTCTTCTTTCCCTGGTTCAGGATGTGTGCCCTTCATGAATACCCGGGTTGAGTAAGCCAGTCTGGGATCCACGTGTGTGCACATACATGCACGTGTGTGTGTGCGCGCACATGCACCTGTGTGTACACACATGCCTTATTGAGTTTCTATTATGTTTAAGGCAGGTTGACGGTGCACTGGACATGTCACAGGGCGGTTCCCAGAGATGCCTCTTCAGCCCCACAGTGCACACCTTCATTCATCCACTTATTGGTTCCTTTGCGCGTGCGTGCTCATGGTTTCTCTTTCTTGTGTCTTGCCACCATATCATCTGGCTTTTTTTTCAAGCTGTAAGCACCTGCTTCAGGCCCTGGTCCTGGCTCAGAGGGGCTTCCTGTGTCATGTGACCTGCAGTAAGTTCCCCCCACACACCCCAGGAGCCTGCTTCTCCTGCTTAGGCTGAGACTTTCTCAGTCTCCAGGTGATAATGCAGCCCAGAAAAGGGTGCCCAGCACCCTTTCATTCCAGGTGATGTCACCTTTGACCCATGTGCCCTTTGGCTAGAGTATTTTTAAGGCATGGGCAAGTAATGGTCATCTCAGGATTGCATTTCTCCTGATGAGACATCCAGTTACCCCCTTCCTCCTCAGGTGAACTCACCTCGAGGACCATCAACTTTGGCTTAGACCTCAGGGAACCGAGGACCCAAGGCTGCCTAAGGATGGCCGGAGGTGACCATTCTCCAGACACTTCCACTGATGGCTGTCTGTCCAGGGCTATATCCCCTGGCTCCAGCCAGTCCCAAATATGTGGCATGGCCAGTGTCCCAGAGCCAAAGCCCTAATATGAGAAAACAGATAGTAAATACTTATAATACACATTGAAAGCTATCATCTAGCCAGGAGCCAGGAGCTCAGCTCAAGAGGCTGAGATCAGAGCATCACAGTTTGAAGTCAGCCCAAGCAGGAAAGCCCCATCTCCAATTACTTACTGAAAACCCAGAAGTGGAGCTGTGGCTCACGTGTTAGAGCTCTAGTCTTGAGCAAAAATACTCAGATAATGCTCAGGCCTTGAGTTCAAGCCCCAGGATGGGAAGAAAGGAAGGAAGGATATCATCTATTTGGGTTTGTTTTGTTTGTTTGTTTGTTTGTTTGTTTTCCGGTTGTCGGGCCTTAACTCTGGGCCTGGGCACTGTCCCTCAGCTCTTCAGCTCAAGGATAGTGCTCTACCACTTGAGCCACAGCGCCACTTCCAGCTTTTTCTGCTTATGTGGTGCTGAGGAATCAAACCCAGGGCCTCATTCATGCAAGGCAAGCACTCTACCACTGAGCCACTTTCCCAGCCCCGGTTTGTTTGGTTTTTGAGACAGGATTTTTATCTGTAGCCTAGTCTGGCCTTGAACTCAAGATCCTCCTACCTCAGTCTTTCCCCTGCTGAGATTCCAGGTGGGCACCACATGGCTAAAATACAGCATTAACATTAATGTTACTTTCCTCCCTGCCCCCTCTTTAAACATTAATCCTTTCTTGTTGTGAGGCTTGAACTCTGGGCCTGGGCACTGTCCCTCAGACCTTCAGCTCAAAGCTAGTGCACTACCACTTGAGCCACAGCGCTACTGCTGGTTGTCTGAGTGGTTTATTAGAGATAAGAGTCTCACGGACTTTCCTGCCTGGGCTGGCTTTGAACCTCAATCCTCAGATCTCAGCCTCCTGAGTAGCTAGGATTACAGGCATGAGCCACTGTGCCTGGCCTAATTTTTTAAATTTTATATTGTGGTGCTGGAGATAGGAAGAGATGGAATCTGGGCCTCATCTGTTACGTTTCTCTTGGGCAACATTGCTACTAGGGCTGACTCTTTATTTTTGGGGGGGGGGTCCGGTCGTGGGGCCTGAACTCTGGGCCTGGGCACTGTCCCTCAGCTCTTCAGCTCAAGGCTAGCGCTCTACCACTTGAGCCACAGCGCTACTTCTGGCTTTTTTCTTTTTGCTTATGTGGTGCTGAGGAATCAAACCCAAGGCCTCAGGCATGCAAGGCAAGCGCTCTACCACTGAGCCAGCTTCCCAGCCCCAGGGCTGACTCTTTTTCCTTAGGGTGGGCTTCAAAGTCAATGCATTCACAAAAGCAGCTCATTGTTCAGTTGTCCTTTGCAGAGCCCTTGCTTCACTCAATAAATTGATGTAGACATCTTTGATCCCATAGTACCCAAGTTCAGGGCTTGTGTAAACCTGATGTTTGACAGAAGCTGGCGGGGTCCTGATAGCAGGGTGCCAGGTGCTTGGGGTGCCCTGGGGCTGTCTACACAGTTTAGGTTCTGCACCCCTCCACTGCCAATCTTTAATTCACATCAGCCAATGCTCACAGGATGTAACATCTGCTTTGAAACTTGGATTTGCCACCCTAGGCAGAGATGGGCATCCTGGCCCCAGGCCTCAGCCCATCCGGTCCCTAGCTCCTTCATCCCCATCTGATGTGGTCTGAGCATCGCCTGGGTCCCTGAGCTGGTGCTTGTCCTCACAGTCTCCTAACTACTATGAGCAGTGATCAAGGCCCTCTGACAGGGTTCTTTCCTCCTAGGCAGGGAGCCTGGAAGGGTAGGCATCATGTCTGCCCCATCTGTGTATCCTTGTGGCCATTGTAGCTGCTGGCTGCTCCTGCTTTCCTTGCTCACCTTTGCCCTTGGGGTCTCCACAGGGCAAACCTAGTGGACCTGCAGAAGAAGCTGGAGGAACTGGAACTAGATGAGCAGCAGAAAAAGCGTCTCGAGGCTTTCCTTACCCAGAAGGCCAAAGTCGGCGAGCTCAAGGATGATGACTTTGAAAGAATCTCAGAACTGGGAGCTGGCAATGGCGGGGTGGTCACCAAGGTCCAACACAGACCATCAGGTCTTATCATGGCCAGGAAGGTGAGCCAAGGCCCCCAGGTGGGTTGGGTGAGGACAGGTACCCAGGAAATAGAGAGATTGAAAAGACAGTCTGCTGTGCTCCTATTGGCTCCCTCTGTGCTACCATAGGCTGTCTTCAGGGCCTCTGCGCCCTCATTGGCCACCTCCAGGACCTCTGTCCTCCCATTGGCTGCCTTCTGGATTGTAAGTCCCAGGAATTTACTCAGAGTGTACCAGCCTTGTTTCTGCACACCTTTCCCCTTTCATGGCCAACCTCTGCCTTCAAGGATGTTTTTGTTTTGTGATTTTTGTTCTTTGCCAGTCCTAGGGCTTGAACTCAGAGTCTGAGCTGCTTTTGCTCAAGGCTAGTGCTGTACCACTTGAACCCCAGCTCCACTTCCCCATTTTGATGGTTGATTGGAGCTAAGAATCTCTCAGAATTTCTTTTCTGGGTTGGCTTTGAATGGTGGATCCACAGATCTCAGCCCTCTGGATAGCTAAGATGACAGGCATGTGCCACCGGTACCTGGCTACCTTCAGGGATGTTTTAAAATCCAATTCTGAGCCTGGAAATGGGGCTCAGTGATGAGGTCCTGGATTCTCTTTGTTGTTGTTGTTTGGCTCAATGATGAAGTCCTGGATTCTTTTTGTTGTTGTTGTTGTTAGATGTGAGACTTGAACTTGAGGCCTGCATACTGTCCCTGAACTCTTTGGCTCGAGGCTAGTGCTCTACCACTTGGAGCCACAGCTCCTCTTCCCCTTTCTGGTGGGTGACTTGGGAGTCTCACAGACTTTCCTGCACAGGCTGGCTTTGAACCGAGACTCTCATATCTCAGCTTCCTGAGTAGCTAGGGTTATAGACATGAGCCTCCAGCATCCAGTGAGGCCCTGGGATCAGTGAGGCCCCAGCACCATGAAAAGAAATTAAAAAAGAAAAGAAAAAGATTGCCAGGGTGCAGGCCCAGCTGGCTGAGTTGAGTGTTCTACTACTGAGCCACACCCCAGTCCCAGGGAGAATGTTATGTTTTGTTTTTTTTTTTGAGACAAGGTCTCACTACAGAGCCCAGGCTGACCTCAAGCACGCCATGTAACTCCGGCTTGCCTAGAACTCAGGGTCCTCTTGCCTCAGTGCTATGACCCTTTCAGGTCACAGCCATAGCCACCACACCCAACTTGGAGAGAACTTTATTTGAAGGACTTGGCTCCTGTGACTGTGGAACCCGGTGACTGATTCTGAGGTTTGCTGGGCAAGCTGGAGCCTCAGGAAACCGTGATATTTCTACTTAAGTCCAAAGGCCATCTCAAGACAGACTTCTCACTTCCCAGGCAAACACAGATTGCCTTCAACTGATTGGATGTGGCCCACCCTCACTACAAGGTGGCCTGCTCTACTCAGAATCTGGTGTCAATGTTCAAGACATCTGAAAACTCCCTTCCCTACAGCACCTTAGCCTGGCATGTGAACAAATTTGGAGGGCGCATGAAGTTCTCTGTCACCCCTTCAATGGGACTCCAAGCCACTGCTTGCCAATCCGGGACCCTGTGGCACAATGTAGCCTTCCTCTGGGTGTTGGAGAAGAGGCCTTAGGAGGTATAAGGATGAGACTGGCAGTGGAGTTGAGACATTTTGAGATAATGATCCTAAACCTAAACACAGAATCCGAGGATTTCCTAGCTGGCCACCGAGCTTGCGCATTTGCTTGGATGTGGACGGTTACTTCACCTGGAAGCCCAGCCTGAGCCCCGCACACAGGTCTCGCCATCCTGTGGTACCTGCCTTCCCATTTCTGTTTCTGTTCTGTCTGAGCTATTTCTTCTCACATCTGGAGCATTTCCCCTCAAAATCTGCAGCCCAGAGCCTTCTGTCTCTGTCCTCTTCCTGTAGACAGCATTTTCCAAACCAGTGCCTCCCGGGGAATCTCCGGTTCTCTTCACCCAAGGCATTGGTCAGGTAGAGGACAGGGTGCTGGTCAAGATTGCAGATACCCCAGGAGCAGATGCCTGGGCCCGTGCACCTGTGCAGAGCACCGGCAGGTGTGGAGCAGCTGTGGGGCTCCTGCAGGCCTGTGCGCTGGGCTATCCAGTTCTTTTGGGTCCTCCTGGCATGGTGCCATGCCAGCAAAACTGCACCCAGAACACCACTCCCTCCATTTATGTGGCTCTGCTGGTTTGTAGATGTTTTCTTCTTTTGAGCACAGCCTTGTCACCGCTCTTGCAACCCTTGAGCTAGTCAGGATCAGCAGGGACCCTACCACATCTGTAATGCACTCCTGGCCACTTGGAACTCCATTTGTGTAGCAGAGAGCTGCTTGTCTGGCCTGAGCTGGGATTCCTCCATGCTAGCCCAGCTCCCCCCCCCACCCCCCGAAGCACTTCATATAAGGGTCGGCCTCTGGCAAGACTCTGCTGTCAACCCACAGGATGAAGGCGAGGGGGCACTCCACCACTTGAGTGTCCTTTTTTGCATTAATTATGTTTAGTTAGTTTTTGTTGGTTGTGGGGCTTGAACTCTGGGACTGGACACTGTCCCTCAGCTCTTCAGCTCAAGGCTAGCATTTTACCACTTGAGCCACAGCACCACTTTCCGTTTTCTTGTGGTTTATTTGAGATAAGAGACTCACAGACTTTCCTGCCTGGGCTGACTTTGAACTGCGATCCTCAGATCTCAACCTCCTGAGTAGCTAAGATTATAGGCGTGAGCCACCAGCACCCCACACCCGGCTTATTTTTATTTATTTTTATTTTTTTGCCAGCCTGGGACTTGAACTCAGAGCCTGGGCACTGTCCCTGAACTTCTTTTGCTCAAGGCTAGCACTCTACCACTTGAGCCACAGCGCCATTTCTGGCTTTTTTTATACAGAGGAATCAAACCCAGAGCTTCATGCATGGGAGGCAAGCACTCTACCACTAAGCCACATTCCCAGCCAGAGTGCTCTCTTTTCAATCAAGCGACAGCCCCGCAGTACATGTGAGGGAGCCAGAGCTGGACAGATGTAAGCCCTCTTGGCTGTTCCTTCTCTGGGAGCCCTGATCTGTAGCCCCACCCATCTTCCTGGCTTCCTGCTTTGGGGCGGGGCTGGGGGGGGGTTGACTCCCATCATTGTGCCCCCCCCCCCCCAGGCTGGCAGCATTCTGGGTAAGAAGCACTGAGCTCGCTCCAAAGAAGATCTGTGGGGAGGACGAAGGGTATGGTGGGGAACCTTCTAGACTCGGCCGATGAGTCTGTTCTCTCCATGTCTCAGCATGGCTGCTGAAGTCCTTTCCCCCATCTTCTAGTTTGCACCGCATATACTGCTCACTCAGCCTCCTCGTCCTGCAAACTGCTCTCAGCTCACTGTAGGGGCTGGGAGTCTATTGTGTCCTTTGTCAGGCTTGCACCCCTGGACCAAGCATAGGCTCTGGCACCCCATGGGGCCAGCCTGATTCTGACTGTCCTTGTGTCCTAGTAATGCCTGCACCCTGGCTTTTCGCCTTGCTCCCAAATGCTGCCTTGACTGCCCCTCAACATGGTCCTGGGAGTGGCTCAGAGCTGGGTGGAGAACTCTCCTCCCAGAGCTGGCATGAGTGAGGCACAGCGGCCATCGCGGGCCCCGTATCCTACTCTCCTTTCATGGAGGGCTTAGGAGTCCCGAGCGCCCGGGGTCCCTGCCACTTCCTCCTGCCAACCTTCTCCATCTATGCGTGCTTCTGTGTACTTCTCCCTGCCCCTTGTGTGTGGCAGCCTGTCACACACACAGTTTGTGTGGGCAGGTAAAACATCAGGCTTCCAAGGGCGCTGTGTGAAAATAGTCATGTTACTATTTCCCTGTGGATCACTCTATGTTGGATACAGAGTTCAGTAAAATCCAAGATGGAAAGTTCCAGGCTCCCCCCTCTGGGCTTCTGACCTTGTTTCAAAAACAGATACAGGTGAAGAATCCCTATAGGCAAGACTAGGGTCAGAAATGTTTCCCATTTTGGATTTTTTTCCCCCCCCAGATTTGGAATATTTGCATTCCCTCTTCTAAAAATCCAGAGTCTGAAATGCTCCAAAAGTTTCAGATGAAGCCCTGGGTTCGATTCCTCAGTACCACGTACACAGAAAAAGCCGAAAGTGGTGCTGCGGCTCAGGTGGTAGAGTGCTAACCTTGAGCAAAAGAAGCTCAGGGACAGTGCCCAGGCCCTGAGTTCAAGCTCCAGGACTGGCAAAAAGAAAAAAAGAAAAAAAAAAAGCGCCCATTGGGGACAAGGGACGCGGCTTGGCGTGCAGGCTCCAGCCCCAGCTGGGAAAGGGAGCATTCTGGGTTTTGCCTGTTTAGATTCAAGGTGCTCAGGCTGTGTATGGAAAAGTGGGTTTGCCAGTTCCGTTGTAGGCTTTGTGGAGCAGGATCGTCTTGTATTCCCTCACACGGCATGCCTGGATCATTTTCTCCCTCTTCCCAGACAAGTGTCCAGGCCTTGGGTGGGGTGCGAGTGGATGCTGTTCCCCTGGGGATGAAGCAGCCTCTTAGGGTTCTGGGGTTCCATGTCCAGACCCCAGGGCCAGCACAGGCCAGGTGGATCTGCAGAAGAGGGGGGCTAAGGGACAGGCGTGGCGGAGGCCGGGCCCTTGTGGTTCTCAAGGTCACAGCCTCCCCGAGGTCTGCCTTCCTGCCCTAAACCTGGCACGCTCCCTTCAGGCTCCGGTGACTTCCTTTGTTCCCACTGGAGCACCCTTTCCCGGCCCAGCCCCTGTGTCACCTTTGGTCCTGGTGTCACCTTGCTGTCATTTTTTTGAGCCCCTGGGCTCCAGGCCTCATAGGAGGCTTACCTCTCCTCTGCCCACTCCACAATGGGGACCTTCTTACATCTTCCCTCCTCCTTCTCCTCCTCCTCCCTCCTCTCAGCCTCCCCTACCCCACCCTGGGCTTTACCTATGGTGGGTGCCTGTGCAGCTCTGATGAGTGGGCCCTGAGCTCAGGTGGGGTTTGTGGCTCGGGGCCGGTCAAGGCGTCTTGCCACATCTTTTCTGCACATCTCAGGAGCATCATTTGGAAAGGGGTCCCCAGCAGTCCCCGCTGTGCCGCTCCCCCCACCCCCCCAGCCCCTGCCAGGTGTGATTCTACCACGTGATCCAGGCTGGACTTGGTGGGCCAGGACTAACTTTGAGCACAGCTCCTGTCTCCCCCACATGAAGAGCGTGTGATCACTTAGGTCTGTCGTTTATTTCATTTCGTTAAGGCAGAGTCATTGTGTAGCCCAGCTGGCCTCAACCTCACACTCCTCCTATCTCTGTCTCCCAAGGGGTACAGCTATAGACGTGTGCTGCTGTGTGGTGGCTTACTTGGCCTTTTTGTGTGTTGGGATGCTGGGATTCCAGCTCAGCTTTGCGCGTGTTAGGCTGTTGCAAAACCACTGAGCCATGCCTCCAGCTCTGATTTTCACCAGAATTTGGGTCTCGTAGGTGTGCACCTGAGCTGTGATCCACCTGCTGTTAATAAACTTCCCATTGTTGCTGGGGTGATGGGTGCTCGCCCCCACATCCAGCTTCCTCCTGGAGATTTTCTGGGATTTTGCTGCTGAGGCTGTCCTCAGACCTTGGTCCTCTCATTCTCAAACTCTTGGGTGCCTAGAATAATTATACGTGTGAGCCACTAGTGCCTAGTGTTTTTTAATTTTTTTTTAAATCTGGGCCTGGGCACTGTCCCTCAGCTCTTCAGCTCAAGGCCAGCACTGTACCACTTGAGCCACAGCGCCACTTCCGACTTTATCTGCATATATGGGGCTGAGGAATCGAACCCAGGGCCTCATGCATGGGAGGCAAGCGCTCTACCACTGAGCCACCTTCCCAGCCCCATGCTTTTTTTTTTTTTTTTTTTTTTTTGGTCGGTCATGGGGCTTGAACTCTGGGCCTGGGCGCTGTCCCTCAGCTCTTCAGCTCAAGGCGAGTGCTCTACCACTTGAGCCACAGCACTACTTCTGGCGTTTTCTGCTTATGTGGTGCTGAGGAATCAAACCCAGGGCCTTATGCATGCGAGGCACCCATGTTTTTTATTTTTAAGTGTATAGCTTTCTTTTTTCAAACAGTGTCAATGCATCTGTTATTGCTATCAATTTTAGACATTTTCATCACCTTAAAAGACCACCCATCACCATTAGCAGTCACTCAACTTACCACAGCCCCTGCTACTCCCTCCCTCCCCCCACCATAGACTTCCCATCTCTGGGTCCACTTGTTCTGGACTTTTCCTGACAATGGAGCCACACACTGTGGGGCCTTTTGTGTCTGCTTCTCTCCCGCCAGCTCCCTCCACGCCGGGTGTGGGCCAGAGCCTCATCCTGTTCCTGGCTGCGTGTGCTCACGTGTTGGCAGCCCCTTTAGGCTGTGGGGAATGATGTCATGGATGGCGGGCAGATGGCTTCTCTTGTGGGCCCACCCAGCCTGGAGTGGGCCTGACGGTTTTCTGGCCCCCTTGCAGCTGATCCACCTGGAGATCAAGCCAGCTATCCGGAACCAGATCATCCGCGAGCTGCAGGTGCTGCACGAGTGCAACTCCCCGTACATCGTGGGCTTTTATGGCGCCTTCTACAGCGACGGGGAGATCAGCATCTGCATGGAGCACATGGTGAGAGACCTTGGGGTGCCGGTGGGCTGTGCAAGTACCTTTGCTCTTGCATTCCTGAGAAGCACTGTCTCCCATCTGCCCCTGCAGTAGCCCACATGCGCAGGTCACTGAGCATGATGGGGGGGGGGGGCAGAGAGGTGGAGGGTGGAGCGGCAGGGCGCCGGAAGCAGCTCATGCCCCTTTCCAGACAGCAGTTGGTAGCTGCACTGGGTGTAGCTGCCAACGGAGAGCTATGCAGGCGGCATCTGGGCCCACACTCTAACCAGCCCAGGCCCAGGCTCAGGTGGAGCCAGGTGCTTGCTTTTATGTGCCACCATGGTCCTGGCCAGCCCAGTGTGAGCTGGCCATGGGTCAGATGCTCTGGTTTCCAAGCTCAGAGATGGGTGGGAAGGGGGTCACAAAAGCAGAAGTGGTCGGAGCTGTAGGTCAGGGGAGGAAGTGACCCCCAGCCACTCCTTCAGGTACCAGCTGCCCACAACAGCCCACCCCCCCCCTTGCAAAACCAGGCTGCATGGTACGAAGGCTCGCTTATGCCCTGTGCACACATTTTGACTGTCCATGTTGTGCAACACAACAGGAAGTGAATTAGAGCAAGAGCCCTGGTGTCTCCAAGCAAGGTTGTACTGTTAGAAGCCCCTTCCCCACCTGCCCTACCTCTCCTGGTGCAAGCAGGGGTCAAAGGTGGGAGACAGAGCACCCGCCCAGCAGCGCTTAGCACCAGCTGCTGCTTCCAGAGCCTCCGCTTCCCCTGCAGGAAGGGGGCCTCATCCTGGCCCTGCTCTGGGTGTTGGTGGACAGACCTCAGGGGTCCCCAGAGCAGCGCTGGGCCCGAGGGCTCTGCGCACTGCCAGTGAGCAAGCACATCAGGAAAGATGGGGTGCAAGGATGGACTTCCGGGGTGTGGCCACACCACGGTGTGGATGGAGGCCACTGAGGGCCGGGTGTGAGGTTCCTTGACGAGCCAGGGACCTGGGGAGAGCAGAATGGGGAGCAGTGGTCACCCTGGTGCACAGAGCACGCGCCATCCACTGCCTCCCCGGGAAGATGTCTGGGCTGAGGTGGGCTCAAAGTCAGGAGGCAGGCCTGGGGTTGGGGTTAGGTCTACTGCGTGCTCTCACTGTGGGGCTTGAGCTGGGCCCTGTGTGGAATGGAGAGGTGTAGGCTGCCGGGTGAGGATCAGGGCTGAGTCTGGGTTGCCCTGCACCTGCCAGTGTTGACAGTGGCTGTGGCCTGACCTCTGTGATCTTGGTGTGGGGACCTGCCACATCAGTCCTGGTTTTAGAGGCGTAGGCTGATCCGGGACAGGAGTACATGACGGGGGTGCTGATGGCTGGGGTGTGTGGGGGCTGCTGGGTCTTATGACCCCACCCCTTACACTGCTTGCTACCTGGGGACCAAATGTCTGTGTGAGTTGTGCAGGACTCGGCGCACTCCCAAGCCCCAGCTGTGCCCTGAGCTGATGATACTGTATGGTTGTGTGGCATATTAATAGGCTAGCGTAATTGGTCCCAGGCTGTCCATATACCTCAGGCTCAGCATTGTATTTATGTACATTGTTATCATACGCCAGGCTACTCTGTGAAGAGGACTGATTCACTGTGGCTCTGTGTTGGGGTTCTCAGTCATGATCTGGTAACCTCATTGCTTTTAAGCCCATGACCCCTCAGAGCAGGGCAGGGGCTCCTGAGAAGCAATACTGCTCACCTGTGGCTCATTCCTGTAATTCTAGCTATTCAGGAGGCTGAGATCTGAGGATCACAGTTCAAAGCCAGCCCAGGCAGGAAAGTCTGTAAGACTCTTATCTCCAATGAACCACCAGGAAACCAGAAGTGGCACTGTGGCTCAAGTGGTAGAGCGCCAGCCTTTAGCTGAAGAGCTCAGGGACAGCGCCCAAGCCCAGAGTTCAAGCCCCACAGCCCAAAAAAAGAGGAGCAGGAGGGGGAGTGGGTGGGGAAAGGAGGAGGAGGAGGAAGAAAAGCTAGGAAGAAGACTGCAGTCCCCTTTGAGGACCCGCCCCCAGTGACATGAAGACCTCCCTTGAGGCTCCGCCTCTTAAAGGCTCAACCACCATCCCTAGCACCAAGCCAGGGACCAAACCTCCAGCAGACCCAGAGGCCTTTGGGGCCCCTGCAGGTATGACTGGAATGCCTGAGCCATACAAGTCTGCTGCCTGAAGCTCTCTGAGCACTGAAGCCCTCGCTGGAATCAGGTGACCGTGCACAGGCACCTCATGACACTTTCACAGCAGGGTCCGGGGTTCTGAGCTGCGCTCTGCCTTGTGTGGAGATGGAAGGGCAGTCCAGGTGTGGTGTGTCCAGGACAGTCAGAGTGATGTCGGCCTTTCACGGTGGCAGAATGAAGCCGGCCTGTGTGCAGGCCACAGGTGCAGCAGTAGGGGCTGGTGGGGGAGCGGGGGGCAGACATTCCTCTAACCTGCTGACAGGAAAGTGGCGGCTGGAAGACTGGGGCAGTCAGTCCCACAAGTGGCCTCCCTCATTCCCTGCACCCTGCCTGCTAGCATGTAGACCCTGGGAGGCTGGGACTCGGGGGACGGAGGCAGCAAAGAAGTGCTGGTTCTACACCCCATCCAGCTTCCCAGGCGAGGTACCCCTGCCAGACTCAAGCTGGCTTGATTATGCCCCAGGGATCTCACTGTAGCCATGTGACCCTCAGGAGGTGAATGGCAGGTAGTCTAGGTGACCCCTGGACTCTGTCCCCGTGCCCTTCACAGGCGTCCTTGTTACAGGGCATGGTCCCTGCTTCCTAACCCTCTCGAGAAATGCTGGTGGGGGGGCGGGCATGGGAGCAGATGCCCAGAGATGAGACAGCCCACCTCCTGCTCCTCCCCTGAGCATCTCATGTCACCCCCTGGTCCGTCACCCCTTTGTCCCTATCCCTGCCAAGTCTTGGCTCAGTGTGTGCTCAGGTTCCAGGCCTGGTGGCCTCTGTCCCCGCCCAGGTTGGGCCACACGGGGCACTTGGGGCATGTGAGCCGCCTGGAGACCTCAGGCAGGCAGATAGCCCAGCAGGCAGGACAGACCTCTGTAAGGAACTGGGTGGGGACACCCTGCATTCTGGGCCTTCATGTCTGCTGCTGGGCGCAGAGTCTGGAGCCCCAAAGGCCAACGGCCAGGGGAGAGCCTGCCCTTTTCCAAGGCTGGAGCGGGGATCTGGCAGGGAAATACCATGGGTTCTGGGGGGGGCGGTTCTGCCCACCCTTCCTAACCACACACCTCCCCCTTGGCCTGCAGGATGGCGGCTCCTTGGACCAGGTGCTGAAAGAAGCCAAGCGGATTCCAGAGGAGATCCTGGGGAAGGTCAGCATCGCGGTGAGTGTCACCTGTCCTCACACCAGCCCCCGTGAGCCAAGACTCCTTCCCGAGGTACTTGTGGGGAGTCACCAGTGGTGTTCCCTATGCCCAGTTGAGGGTCTTAGAATCCCCTGCCCTCTCCTGCTGCTTGGGACACCTGCCAGCTTGTGGTGGACATTGCTGGCCCCAGGCAGGTCTGACACTAACATGCAGAGGAGCATTGGGTAGGAGTGCCGGGGCCCAGACCTTCACTTTGCTGAGAGGGACACGGTGCACCTGCCCCACGGGTATGGTGGCTGAGCAAGACTGGCAACTTAGCACAACACTATTATCACTCCACCACCATGCCGTCTTCCATTTCCTGGCCTCGGTTGTCCGGGGTGGCTGGGCCAGACAGCATCAGCCTGCCCACATGCTCCCTGAACAGTGCCCCTGTGGGGCTGGCACAGCCCAGGGTGGCTGCCACCAGGTGCACACGCCTTCCGTGCAGGTCCTGCCTCTGTCTCTGCCACCAAGGGCCTCGGCTGCCTGAACTTAACAACAAGGCAAGGATGGTGGCCACCTTACTCTGCTGCAGTTCTTGCTCTAGCCCTGGCCAGCTGGGTGTGACCTAGAAGGGCGCTCCTGCAGACTCTGCAGCCAGCTGGGTCTCCCCCGGGGCTGGGGCCCTCCTGGCTCCATCCTGCTCACTGCCCCGTGGTCCGCAGGTGCTCCGGGGCCTGGCCTACCTGCGGGAGAAGCACCAGATCATGCACCGAGGTGAGCACCAGGGCCTCCCGGATGGGCAGGCGGGTGGGCAGGCACGCTGGGCGCCGCGGGCCTCACCCTCGTCCATCCGTCCCTTCCCCAGACGTGAAGCCTTCCAACATCCTCGTCAACTCCCGAGGGGAGATCAAGCTGTGTGACTTCGGGGTGAGCGGGCAGCTCATTGACTCCATGGCCAACTCGTTCGTGGGCACCCGGTCCTACATGTCTGTAAGTTCCCTCCCGCCACCATCGCTGCTCAGCGCCTGTGCCAGCCAGCTGCGGGCGAGGACAGAGGGTGGCCAGGAGCTGGGCCCAGTGCCCCCCAGCCACCTCCTCCTATCTCCCGACAGCCAGAACGGCTGCAGGGCACCCACTACTCCGTGCAGTCGGACATCTGGAGCATGGGCCTGTCCCTGGTGGAGTTATCCATCGGGAGGTACCCCATTCCCCCGCCGGACGCCAAGGAGCTGGAGGCCATCTTTGGCCGGCCCGTGATGGACGGGGCGGAAGGAGAGCCCCACAGCATCTCACCACGGCCCAGACCCCCTGGACGCCCCGTCAGCGGTAGGCCCCACAGCTGCGGCCTTGGGATGGGGCGGGAGGAGACCCCGCGGGCCTTGCAGTGCTGGCAGCCGCCTCCCCGCTGGCCCCGGCCACGCCAGCTGTCCCCAGACGGAGCAAGCTGCGGTCAGCCGTCCTCAGATGGTCTTGGGGTTTCTGGGGACAGAGCTGCAAGCAGTGTGCACCACAGACCTCTTGTGCCCAGAGCGCCTGCACCTGTCACCGGCAGCAGACAGGATCCAGAAGCCGACTCAGCCAGGCCATGCTGGCTGTCTGGTTTTCTCAGCATTGTCTTGTGGAAACCCTGAGTGGGGGCTGGGCTATGGCCTGGTGGCCAGGGCTTGAGGCACACAAGGCCCTGGGTTCCATCCCCAGCGTAGGGAAAGGAGAAGGAAAACATGCCGGCAGTCAGGAGAGCAGCAGGGGGTGCCCTCTCCTTCCATTGCCAGGATGACACAAAGCTGTGCAGCCAGCACTGTCGGCTTCCAGAGTATTCCATCGTACCAAATGGAAGCCCCGTTCCCCAGAGCACCACCCCAGCCCCCAACCTCCACAAGTCCTCTCCCTGTCCCAGCATCCACCTGTTCTGGATGTTTCCTGTCCATGGAGCCACCCTGGGGCCTTTGGTGTCTCTTCTCACTGAGCATGGTGGCCCCAGGGCCTCTCCACGCTGTAGTGGGGTCACAGCCACACCGAGTCCCTGGCCTTCAGGTGCTGCAGTGGGGGGCTGGGCCTCCTTGTCCAGGTTTCCCGGGGAGTCTTCCCAGGCTTTTGTCCTCAGAATGCTCCCTCTCCTCCCCCCCCACCCCTCCCAGATGGACTCTAGGCCTCACCCTATGTGGAGGAGCATGGGGGTGTGCCAGCACCTCACCGTGTGCCAGCGCAGCCTGGCCAGCTGGGCCTTGGGCAGGGGTCAGCCACCCCTCTGCTTGCCTACTCCAGATGGCATCTGGAGCCTCCACTGTCCCTGCCAGAGCTCTGCTTGAGGTCACGCTGCCCCCTCGGTGGTGGCCTGCCCCCTCCCCTGCCCGGATGGATTGTCTTTGGCATGGCGGGGAAGCAGCGTGGCACCAAGGGTTGACTCCTCAGAGGATGCCCACGTCCGCCTTGGCGCGCACTCCGGCGTCCGACTCACCGGAGGCCCCGGACAGAAGCTGCCTCCCCCAGGGATGGCAGGCAACGCTCGCATCCCCGCACACCTGCTGCCCCGGGAGCACACTCAGGACCCACGCCTCAGACGTGCTCCTCCAGGGAGCAGAGGCTCACCCGCACTTTCACTACCATGTAGGTCACGGGATGGACAGCCGGCCCACCATGGCCATCTTCGAGCTGCTGGACTACATCGTGAACGAGGTGGGTGTCCAGGCCTTGCCTGTGCTTTTCAGTAGCTGGGGTCAGGGGTCACAGCCGTTCCTCCCTCTCCCTAGCTCAGGGTCAGGGTTTGGTTTGGTTTGGTTTGGTTTTGGCAGTGGTTTGATCTGAACTCAGAGCCTAGCCTTCACTAGGTAGGCGCTCTACCACTTGAATCACATAGACCCTTTTTGGCTATAGTTATTTTGTGAATATCACCTGGAGTTTTGCCTGAGTCAGCTTCAGACCGTGATCATCCCACTTAGGCATTGCATATAGCCAGGTTGACAGGTGTGAACCACCACACCCAGTTCATTTGTTGACATGGAGTCTTGTGGACTTTTTGCTCAAATTCAATTACTAGAATGAGCTGTTGAACCCAGTCATGAGTTTTGTTTTGGTTTTTTTTTTTTTGGGGGGGGGAGTAAATGAAGAATCCAGGCGCACCGGTGGCTTACACCTATAATTCTAGCTTTGAGCAAAAAGAGCTCAGCAAAGCTGGGCACTGGTGACTCACGCCTGTAATCCTAGCTACTCAGGAGGCTGAGATGTGAGGATCTTGGTTCAAAGCCAGCCCCCAGCCCAGGCAGGAAACTGAGATTCCTATCTCCAATAAACTCAAAAAGGCTGGAAGTGGCGGGGCGCTGGTGGCTCACGCCTGTAATCCTAGCTACTCTGGAGACTGAGATCTGAGAATCGAGGTTCAAAGCCAGCCTGGGCAGGAAAGTCCATGAGACTCTTATCTCCAATGAACCACTAGAAAACCAGAAGTTGTGATGTGGCTCAAGTGGTAGAGCACTCTCCTTGAGCTAAAGAGTGCAGGGACAGCGCCCAAGCCCAGAGTTAAGCCCCACGACTCACCCCCCCCCCCCAAAAAAAAAAAAAAAGGTTAGAAGTGGCACTGTGGGCCAAGTGATAGAATATTCATCTTGAGCAAAAGAAGCTCAGGGACAGTGCCCAGGCCCTGAGTTCAAGCCCCAAAACACACAATAAAAAACTCAATGTAGGGGCTGGGAAGGTGGCTCAGTGGTAGAGCGCTTGCCTTACATGCATGAGGCCCTGGGTTCGATTCCTCAGCACCACATAAGCAAAAAGAAAAAAAAGCCGGATGTGGTGCTATGGCTCAAGTGGTAGAGTGCTAGCCTTGAGCTGAAGAGCTGGGGGACAGCGCCCAGGCCCAGAGTTCAGGCCCCATTCCCGGACCCAAAAAAAAAAAAAAAAAAAAAAAGACTTTGGAGCCAGCGCTGGTGGGTAATACCTGTAATCCTAGCTATACCTAGGCTGAGAACTGAGGATTGCAGTTCAAAGCCAGCCCAGGCAGGAAAATCCATGAGTTTTGTTTTTCGTTTTTTTTTTTTTTTTTTTTTTTTTGTCGGTCGTGGGGCTTGAACTCTGGGCCTGGGCGCTGTCCTTCAGCTCTTCAGCTCAAGGCGAGCGCTCTACCACTTGAGCTACAGCGCCACTTCCGGTTTTCTGGTGGTTTATTGGAGATAGGAGTCTCACGGTCTCTCCTGCCCGGGCTGGCTTTGAACCGCGATCCTCAGATCTCAGCCTCTTGAGTAGCTAGGATTACATGCATGAGCCACCAGCGCCCGGCTTTTTGGTTTTTTTTTTTTTTTTCCGGTCATGGGGCTTGAACTCTGGGCCTGGGTGCTGTCCCTCAGCTCTTCAGCTCAAGGCCAGGTTATGTGGTACTGAGGAATCAGAACCCAGGGCCTCATGCATGCAAGGCAAGCACTCTACCCCTGAGCCACCTTCGCCCAGTCCATGAGATTCTTATCTCCAATGAACCCCAGAAAACGGGAAGTGGCACTGTGGCTCAAATGGTAGAGCACCTGACTTGAGCTGAAGAGCTCAGGGACAGCGCCCAGGCCCAGCGTTCAAGCCCCACAACCTACCAAAAAAAGGACCTTGGCCTGTGTGCGGGGCTGCCTCCGCCTCAGGGGTCCCTGGCACCCGGCGCAGCCAGGCGGCAAGTTGCCTGCCTCCCTGGGCTCAGTCTGGGGTTGGGCAGCGGGGTGGGATGCACGGGTGACACAGCCAGCGCAGCCCTGCTGCCCACCAGGGGAGGTGGCAACCCGAGCTCAGAGAGATTGTCCCCATGGCCTTCTGTCTGCCCGCCCACACCTAGGATGAGCATGGCCTGTGGAGGCCCAGGCAGTGGGGGGCTGGGTCTCTCCCTCCGCCAGGCCCCCAGGGTGACTCTATTCTCTGTCTCCTCCACAGCCGCCACCTAAGCTGCCCAGTGGGGTGTTCAGCCCGGACTTCCAGGAGTTTGTAAATAAATGGTAAGGGGTGTGGCGAGGTGGAGGGGCGCGCCCCAGCCCAGCTGCTGCCCCCATGGTTCAGGTGGCCTGGATGGGACAGAGCTCACCCAGATAGCTCTCGGCCTCGTTTCCAAACACCCAGGGCAGTCACACAGCTCCACATCGCTGTCTGCCAGCAGGAAAAAGGACCTCAGCACAGTCCTAGCCACTCTTCCATTGCTTAACTGTCCTGCAAGTTTCGGGGGAGGTGGGGAGGGGGAGGGCTGCCAGCCCCGCTTGTTTCCCCTGGCTCCCCGGGACTCATCACACTCTTGATGGTCCTGCTAGCACCCAGGGTAGGGCACCGCAGGCCCTTTGCACAGGCCAGGTGAGCATCTGGTGTGCGCCTGTACTTGGAGACTCTGGCTTGAGCTGCGTCAAGCCACTGCCCTCAGGTGCTCCTGTGTTTTTAGAGGGATCAAGGCCTGTTTTGACACCAGGACCCCCAAGTTTGGAGTTTTGGTATAAAGTGAGCTGACTGCCCTCCCCTCCCTGGGGGCATCCTGCCAGGGAACCTGAGGTCAGCAGTGGAGCCCCTTGTCCATGCCGGCAGGGCCCTGCCCAGCCTGGCACCAGCGGCCCCGCCATGTCCCTCCACATGGGTGCCCCTGGAGCCAGGGACTAATGGTGCTCTTGTCCATATCCAGCCTCATTAAGAACCCAGCAGAACGAGCGGATCTGAAGATGCTCATGGTGAGTGAGAGTAAGGACGTGGGGTGTGGTCAGGGGCGTGGCCTGGAGGGCGACAGGGCGTGGCCTGGTACACCATACAGAGGGGACTCTGCTGGGATCCCTGCAGAGCCTCCAGACCCAGCTTACCCAATGCACAGGGCACAGGGGCCTGGCAGGGCCCCCTGGTTCCCCAGAACCTGCGCTTAACCACGCATGTGTGCACACGCAGGCACACCTGACGTTCCAGCACTAAGGCTGAGGAGGATGGCCAGTTCTAGGCCAGCCTGGGGTACTGTGACATCTGTCTCAAAGGACGGGGGGGGGGCGGGGGACGCAGGGAGGGGGTCCACAGTGTTTCCTGCTGTCCTACCTTTCCTCTGCCCGTTGGCACTGGCTCTTCCACCTGAGCCTGGGGCCATGGGCAGGGCCTGGGGTCTCCTCCCTCCCCACGCAGCCCCTCAGCAGTGTTTCAGGGCTCTGGTGATGACCGGGTGTGTGGCTGGTACAACTAGGGGTGTGCCTAACGTAGGAGTGTGGAGGCCAGGGGGGCCACCCCGGGGCATGCTTACCCCTCCCTGCCTGACAGCCCCTCCCCTGAGTTCCTTCCCTCCCCTCCCCTCCCCTCCCCTCCCCCCTCAGCTCCCTCTGGCACCTTCCCTTCCAGAACCACGCGTTCATCAAGCGGGCCGAGGTGGAAGAAGTGGACTTTGCGGGCTGGCTGTGCCGAACCCTGCGGCTGAAGCAGCCCAGCACGCCCACGCGCACGGCCGTGTGACAGCCGCGTGGCGCGCGTGGCCCTGTCCCCCGTGTCACGCGCTGGCCTCTGGGGAAGGTGCCGTGGCCCGCCCTGTTGTCAGCTGGGAGCCTGCTCCCTTAGGTTTCAACGAAATAAAATGGAGACAAAAAAGCAGCCACGGCCATGGTCCTTGTCACGCTTGGCTGTGGGCAGTTCCCTGGGGAACAGCATCTGCTGGGGGGAAAGCTGGGCTCCGTCCCCCAGCCTCCAGCCCCAGCTCCCTCCTGTCCACGTCCACACGGCCTGGACAGGACCCTGCCGGCCCCACCGCGCCCCTGGGCTGACACAGCTCTGCACACAGGAAGTCTTGGGTTTCCACACTTGCTGGCAGATCTGTAGATAAGGCTGGGACTCCGCCTCGCAGCAAGCCCCACAGACGCAGTGGCGCTGTGGCCTCTGCCCGCCCAGCCGCTCAGAAGCCACCACCCAGCAGCTCATTCTCAGAGTCCCTCGAACTAGTTCCTGGCACCGAGGGGTCCCAGCAGATCCTCAGTCCCATGCTGTTTTGCTGCAGCCTGTGCCCTGCAGGGGGGGGGGGCACCTGGCCCCAGGGCCTGCACCCACTTCCTGATGGGGCAACACAGAGGCAGATGTCCATCTCTGTGCTGCCCTGCAGGAGGCAGGGGCTGGGCCCCTGGAACCCCAGCCCAGCCTCTGGGAGACCTTCCCCCATGCAGCCTTTTCTCTGCACGCATTAGAGACAAGCTGGCCCTGCCTCTGGCCCTAAAGGTTTCTGTCACTTCTCATCCCCCCAAAAGTGTATTCTTCAGAAGTCAAAGGTGCCACCCTGTGGGGGACCCCCCCCGACCCTGAGGAGCACGCCCCCCGTGCCTCTCACTGCCAACCCCACATGGGTCCACAGGACCTGGGGCCCAGGGGGACAATGACTGCCCTGTGCCTGGAGCTGGAGCTGGAGCTGGAGTGTGCAGGGCGGTGCTGGGCGGAGGGTGGCACTGTGTCTGCACCAGGATCCTGAGGTGCTGGAACAGGTGAGCGGGAGGCTCTTCCCACCCCACCTCTCCCGAAGCTTCCCCCCCTCCCAGCTTAGTGACCTCCCTAGGCTGCAGCCTGATCCCCACCCCCACTGCCACCTACCCCCTACAGGTTTTGTTTTTTTTTTTTTTTTTGTCAGTCGTGGGGCTTGAACTCTGGGCCTGGGCGCTGTCCCTCAGCTCTTCAGCTCAAGGCAAGCTCTCTACCACTTGAGCTACAGCACCACTTCCGGTTTTCTGGTGATTTATTGGAGATAGGAGTCTCATGGTCTCTCCTGCCCGGGCTGGCTTTGAACCGAGATCCTCAGATCTCAGCCTCCTGAGTAGCTAGGATTACAGGCGTGAGCCACCAGCGCCCGGCGGGTTTTTTTTTGTTTGTTTTTGTTTTTTTTTTGGTCGTGAGACTTGAACTCGGCCTGGGTGCTGTCCCTCAGCTCTTCAGCTCAAGGCTAGTGTTCTACCACTTGAGCCACAGCACCACTTCCAGTTTTCTGGGTGGTTCATTGGAGATAGTCTCACGGCCTTTCCTGCCCAGGCTGGCTTTGAACCATGATCCTCAGATCTCAGCCTCTGAGTAGCTAGGATGACAGGCGTGAGCCACCAACGCCCAGCTACCTACAGGTTCTTTAGCATTCAGCATTTCCATCCTAAGTCAACAGTGCTTAGCCTGGGCACCAGATTGGGGACCAGCCTGACCCCAGTGCCCAGGCAGCAGCCAGAACACACATCTAGCACCTCCTTAACCCAGAGGCCACCAAAATCCCCAGCACCCCAACTGACTACCAGTATAGGACTTGCGTGAACATTCCACTTAATCATGTTTGGAAAGATAATGTCTTCTTTCTCTCTCTTTCTTTCTTTCTTTCTTTTTCTTTCTTTCTTTCTTTCTTTCTTTCTTTCTTTCTTTCTTTCTTTTCTTTCTTTCTTAATTTCTTTTCTTTTTATTTTGCCAGTCCTGGGCCTTGAACTCAAGGCCTGGACACTGTCCCAGAGCTTCTTTTGCTCAAGGCTAGCATTCGACCATTTGAATCACAGTGCCACTTCTGGCTTTTTTCTGTTTATGTGGTACTGAGGAATTGAACCCAAGGCTTCATGCATGCTAGGCAAGCACTCTACTGCTTAGCCACTTTCCCAGCTGGAATAATTTGGTTTTTGTTTTGTTTTGTTTTGTCAGTCATGGGGCCTGAACTCAGGGCCTGGGCACTGTCCCTCAGCTCTTCAGCTCAAGGTTAGCACTTTACCACTTGAGCCACAGCACCACTTCCAGCTTTTTCCTGCTTATGTGGTGCTGAGGAATCGAACCCAGGGCCTCATGCATGCGGGGCAAACACTTAACCACTGAGCTACCTTCCCAGACCCTGGATAATTTCGTGTGTGTGTGTGTGTGTGTGTGTGTGTGTGTGTGTGTGTGTGTGTGTGTGTGTGTGTGTGTGTGTGTGTGTGTGTGTGTGTGTGTGTGTGTGTAATTTCTTCTGTGTGTGTGTGTGTGTATAATTTCTTGTGTGTGTATGTGTGTGTGTGTTCCTGTGGCTTGAACTCAGGCCCTGGGCACTGTCCCTGAGCTTTTTCACTCAAGGCTAGTGCTCTACTACTTCATGGAGTGCTGGACAGGCACCAGCCCTCTGTGCCCTGCCCAGTTCTCCATGCATGGACCCAGCCCACCTCTGAACCAAAAAAAAAAAAAAAAAAAACCACTCCAGACTGGAGCAGGTAAAAAACCAATAGGTCTGGGTTGTACCTCTGTGGCAAGTCCTTGCCTAGATTCCTGAGGCCCCGGGCTCATCCTAAGCTTACAATAAACCAACCCATGGCCTCTCTTGGCAAGCCAAGAGGTTCCCACAGGTGACATCATGCCAGCCAGCCCTGTGCAGCCACACATTCCCCCCTCCCACCCCTTCAGTTTCTGGAACCCTGTTGTGAACTAGAGGAAGGGACAGTGACTGATGAAATGCTGCTACGTTCTTGGTAACCTGTAAAGCCACATCACAATGACCAGAAGCAGCCAGTGTGCCTGTTACATTTTTATTTTGCTACCAGTCAAGAATTTGGGCTTCAAGGCCAGCAACTGACACTGATGGCTCAGGCCTGTAAACCTAACTACTGAGATCTGAGGATCCCGGTTCAAAACAACACAGGCAGGAAAGCCTGTGAAACTCCTCTCTCCAGTGAACCACCAGAAAACCAGAAGTGGAGCTGTGGCTTAAGTGATAGAGCGCTAGCCTTAAAATGAAAAAGCTCAGGGACAGTGCTCAGGCCCTGAGTTCAAGTCCTAAGACTGGCACAGGAATAAAAAAACAAAAAAAGAGAAATGGGCAGTGCGATTCCTCAGTACCACATACACAGAAAAGACCAGAAGTGGCGCTGTGGCTCAGGTGGTAGAACGCTTAACTAGCCTTTAGCAGCAGAAGCTCAGGGACGGTGCCCAGGCCCTGAATTCAAGCCCCAGGACTGGCAAAAAGGAAAAAAAAAAGGAGCAACTGCTAGGCAAAACCACACAGCCAGGATCCTGAGGCCTTCCTGTGTCAGCGCACAGCATGGCCGCTGGGCAATTCTAGCCCCCACCCTGCTGGTGTCTCAGGCCAGGTCTGGGCTATGATCGGCTGTCACAACTGGGGAGCTGTGAGTGAGTGGGGGTACTGGCCCAGGATAGCCCTGAGGAAGCAGCCCTTCTGAAGACCACTGGGTTTCCTGTGTAAGAGGCTGAGACGTGGGGGTGGGACATGGGCAGGGTGGCACAGAGCCTTCTGGAAGGTGGACTGCAGAGCAGAAAAACCCAAGGCTGGAGGTGGGGCCCAGCCCTGGCTCCCTGGTTAACCAGGAAGCAGCAGGGCTCCCCAGAAAGCCGGGTTAGCAGGGGCCTTCCTCCTCCCTGGGCCCCTTCCTGTACCTCCCAGCTGACCAGGTGTGCTGGCCTGGCCCCACCTAGAGCAGAGGCCAGGTGAGGCATGCCCACAGGCCCTGCCTGCTCCACCTCCTATGGCTATGGCTTCAGAAGAGAGTAGGATAGGAGGAGAGACCTGGTTCTGGGGCCCAGTCTCCAGATTCCCACCAGCCTCCGGGGCCAGGGGGTGAGGGCAGGGCTGCCCCTGGGGAACAGCCTCTCTGCTCACCCCGGGCTGATCATGAGAGATCTGAGCCGCTTCCCCCACACCCCCACCCCCACTGCCGCTGAAGCCCCTCCTCCATGACTCAGCCACCCACAGGCCCCAGGGGCCTCCCGGTGGAGTCACAGACCCACAGTCCGGAAATCAGGGACCCTGAGGACTTAAGGAAGGCCCATGCCCCTGCCAGCCTCAGTTTCCCTGCCTGCACAGACTCGAAAGGACATGCCTCTGAGGATGTACTGGGCGTCTTCCCACCAGTATTCCGCAGCCCCCTCACGTGGGGCCCCCCTTCCGCGTCACCCCAGAGCAGAGAGGGACTTGCCCAAGGTGCCATCTGGCCTACAGGGTGGGCCTTCATCACCACCCAGCAGTGGCCTGTGGAGCCTAACAGATAAAAATGAAGCCAGCCACTGGAGAGCCTCACACCTGTCACCCCGTCTTCTCAGGAGGCTAAGATCTGAGGATCCTGGTTGGAAGCTAGAAATAGGACTGTGACTCCAGTGGTCAAGCACCAGCCTTGAGCAACAAAGTACAGGGAATAGTGCCCAGGCCCTGAGTTCAAGCCCCTGGACTGGCATATTAAAATAAGAACACAAATCATCAAACCTTCCTCTGTGAGAGGAAGAATGACCATCCAGCGTTCCCCCATTTCTCCCAGAACGCCAGCTCCCATGGTAACCTCTCCATGTCCGCCCTCTGCCCTTCTGTACCCAGGTACCCAAGGCCTGTGGGACTCAGGTCTTTATTATGCTTTTTTTTTTTTGCCAGCCCTGGGACTTGAACTCAGGGCCTGGGCTCAGCCACAGCACCACTCACAACTTTTTTCTGTGTATGTGGTACTGAGGAATCGAACCCAGGACTTCATGCATGCTAGGCAAGCACTCTACCGCCGAGCCACCTTCCCAGCCCACTTCTATACATCGGACACCAGTCACCTCTGAGCTTGACTGCCCTCCTCCCTCCACACCTGAAAGTCACTCCCTTCTCCCCACCTTCTCTGAACCCCCATGGCTGCTTAGGTAGCATCTGGTCCCTTGGAGAGCCTCCTTCCATGGGGGTCTGCCCAGGGCTAGGGTCTCTACACACACTCCTATCTATGGGGGGGGGGGAGCCGTGAGTCAGCCCGGGGCTGGGGGGGGGGAGGGCAGGCAGCCCAGCCTCCCATGGGCTGGAACAAAGGGGGAACAGTGAACCCCGAGTAGGTGTGCTAAATCCTGGTTCTACCCCACATGAAAGAGCCGGAAGTACAATCGGAAGCCCCAGAACACCACGCACACCCCTGTCCTCTTTCCCCCCTCCTCCCCTCCCCTCTCCTTCCCCTTCCCACCTCCTCCCTCTTCCCTATCTCCCTCTGTCTCTGTTCCCCCACCTGCCTGGCTTGTGGGGCCCCACCCACAAAGCCCAAAGTCACCCCAAGGCTCAGGGGCCCCCTTGTAATGAGGCTTGGGGAAGAGGAAGGAAGGTCTGGGGCTCACCATGGGGCCAGCCCAGAGCTGTGTGGAGGCCTAAACTTTCCAGCGTGATCCCCAGGAGCATCGGCTCAGCAGAGCCCCAGGGGGCCAGGGGTAACACCGCCTGGGGGGCGGTGTCCAGTCCCCACACTGGAGCACTACACAGCCAAGAACAGGACCAGGCTCTGACCCGTGCCACAACATGGAGGGACCTCAGGGCCAGCCACCGTGCTCAATAAGAGAAGCAGACACAAAAACGTCCCCGCTGTGGCTTCACTAATAGGAACCACCCAGAATGGGTGGATCCAGAGAAAGGAAGTGGACCTCTGGGGTCCATGGTCTGGGAGGGGAAGGAGACAGAGTGAACAGGAGGGTTCGTGGCAGGGCAATGGAATGTTCTGGCACTAGGCAGAGGGGATGGTTGCACATGGTGGTAAATATACCTTAAAGCCTAGTAGTGAACAGTATGTGAATATGTGGTCCTGAGTGTGTTGCTCATACCTGTAATCCCAGCAGGTGGAGGAAGCAGGAGGTTCAGGAGTTCTAAGTCAGCCTAAACTCCATGGAGACCCTGTGTCAACAAAGTAAATGGATGTATTGTAAACCCAGCGAATTATATCTTAAGGCCCCGCCCCTCCATTTTCACACACCTGGGTGAGCCCTCCCCCACCCCCCTCCATCACCCCTCACCCCAGTGTGAGTTACGCACACCCAATGGAGGGTCCCCTGGCCTGTCTGACGGGTCCCCATGCACCTGGACAGGCTTTTGTGGGGGTGCTGGGGACGCCAGGTGAGCGGGCCGCAGTCCCTGCTCCCCCCTTCCCCCCCTCACCCGTGGCTGCCAGCCAGTCGCAGCCAGGGCGGGTGTATCCCCAGGCAGGCTGGGCCTGACCCCACCTGCAGGAAGGGCCTTGGGGTGGGGGTGGGCAGGGCGGGGAGGCGGGACATGCCACGCCACGCCCACTGGACGCAGGATAACCTCCTCCATCTGCAAGCAGGTGCTCTGGAGGCAAAGCCGGGCGGCCAGTCCCGGGATCAGCTACTGCCTGCCACCAGGGCCAAAAAGCAGCAGCCAGGTGTCCCCCTCCTGCCCCAGGGAAGAGTGGGGTCACCCCAGCTCTTAGACTAGAGCAGTGTGGAGCCTCTCTCTGGCAGATTCTGGGCCAAGGGTCCTTCTGTGGCTGTGGCACCCGCCAGCCAGATATCCGGTTCTACAGGGGACCTTGCCCCGGCCCCTCCCCTGGGTACCTTGGGGAACTGGCCTGGCTGCCACCCCACCCACCGGCCCCTCCATCCCTAGGGAGGGGGAGTCTATTTAATCTTGGCCAGGGGTGGGGGAGAGGGGGAGCAGGGGTAACTTAGCCTCAGTTTGGGGAAGGAGAAAGGAAAGGAGACTCTGAATGACAAGAATGTTGCCTTCACAGCCAAGGTCAACCAAGATCATCACCTTCACCTTTTGCCCTTGACCTCGCCCCCCACACCCCTCCCCTCCTCAGGGACATCAGGAACTTGGAAGCGTTTGGCTGGGAAGTGGAGCTGTGTGGCCAACCTCAGCCCTGCCCAGCACCTGCCAGGGTCACCCCGAATTCTGTCCCCTCTGTGTCCCTCTCTCTGTCTCTCTCTCTGTCCGTCTCTCTCTCTCCCCCAGCCTGAAACTGAAACCTCATTACCAAAGTGAAACTGGAGCCAGAGCCCTGTGGCCGGGGGTAGCCGGGGCCGGCGGGCTGGGAGGCCGAAGTGACTTTTTCTCTTGCTGGCTCTGCCCTCCCGCGTGGGGCTGGCCCACGTGGCACAGGCCACTGGGGGGGGAGGAGGGAGGAGCCGCTCTAAATTGCGGTGATTTTCAAAAAAAAAAAGAAAAAGAACAAACCCAGGATGGCGAGTCAGGCCAGAAACCCTGCCACGTTCCCGTTCCACCCTGACTACCCCCAGCAAGCCTGGGTCTGACCCAGCCCTGGTTGGGTAGGTAGGGGCCCATGACATCAGCACGGTGGGGAAAGTGGGAGTGGCCTCTTTCGGTGACATCCCCCTCCCCACCACGGCTAACCTCTCCCCTGCCCCCCAGATCCCCTTTCTGGGCATGGAGGAATGATGGTGGGGAGAAGGAAGAGAGGCAGGAGGGCTCAGGTCCTGGGTTCTCCTGAGATCCCTGGGCGGAGCAAGCCGAAGAAGGTTGAGGCTACGTGCATGCCCTACAGCATGCGGGGCTGAAGGAGGGTCCAGGCCCACTCAGGCCAGGCCAGGCTCTTGCCCTTGGTGACAGCCACCCAAGTCCCCAGACATGGCCTGGGGAACCCTGAGGGAGGGTAGCGTGGTCCTAAAGGTGTTCTCTACCACATACAATCAGCTGTGCTCAGGAGAATGCAGAGCTATGTGCCAAAAGGCAGGCTCTCTCTCTCTCTCTCTCTCTTTCTCTCTCATACATACAGAGCACAAGTGATGGTTCTGCCTGCCTGCAAGAGCCCATTGCACACATTCAAGACTGATCTTCCTCTTCCTTCTCAAGCCACTTACCCCCAACTATCAAGCACTTGACTTTTTCTCTTTCTTTTCTTCTTTTTTTTTTTTTTATTTGTGCCAGTCCTTGAGGTTGGACTCTAGCGCTGTCCCTGAGCTTCTTTGGCTTAAAGCTAAGCACTCTACCATTGAACCACAGCACCACTTCCAGCTCTGTGTGTGTGTGTGTGTGTGTGTGTGTGTGTGTGTGTGTGTGTGTGTGTGTGTGTGTGTGTGTGTGTGTGTGTGTGTGTGTGTGGTTAAGTGGAGATAGAGTCTCACAGACTTTCCTGTCTGGGCTGCCTTTGAACTGCAGTCCTCAGAGCTCAGTCTGCTAAATGGCTTGGATTACAGGTGTGAGCCACTGGCACCCAAGACTCCAACAGTTGTCTTTATCCCATGCTGCACCGGGGTGCCGAGGGCACTTGTCAATCATCCTGGAGGGACTGCACTGCCCGTACCAAGGGTGTGGCCATTCCGGGTGAGCTGGCTCTGTGTTAGCCACACCCATGAGACAGCATGTTTGACAGCGACCCTGGGACTGTGGGATAGACTGTGAGAAGGCACCCTTGCCACTGGGGATTCCACCCACAATGTGGGGGTGGGACCAACCAGCAGAGGAGCCTGGGACTCCCAGCAGCCTACCTGGCCTCCTGCTAACTCTCGGTGAATTGTGGATTTATTAGGCACCTTTGGTTTGCAAAGTTCTGGCACTAAGAATGTGCCTGGAAGCCAGGCGCTGATGGCTCACACCGGTCAATCCTAGCTACTCAGGAGGCTGAGATCGGAGGATCAAGGTTTGAAGCCACCCTGGGCAGGAAAGTCCATGAGACTGTTACCTCCAGTCAACCAGTGAAAAACCAGAAGTGGGTGGAGCTGTGGCTCAAGTGGTAGAGTGAAGGAAACTCAGGGGACAGCATCCAGGCCTTGAGTTCAAGCCTCCCCCACCACAAAATAAAGAGAAAGAAAGTAAAAGCATATGCCTAGAAACAGAATAGCAAGAGTGTCCAGTAGTCATTCAAATACCAGGATAGTTGTAATCAATGTTTTGTCCTGTGACAAATTCGCATTATATGGTCCAGGCTGGTCTTGAATTCTCAATCCTCCTCCTTCAACATCTCCAATGAGTGTTCTGAAATTACAGGCATGTGACTCTATGCCCAACCTTTTTTTTTTTTTTAACTTTTGTTAGCCAGGCATTGTGGTTCACGCCTGTAATCCTAGACAGGAGGCTGAGATCTGAAGATCTTGCCAGCCCTGGCAAGTCCATGAGACTCTCATCTCCCATAAACCACCAGAAAACCAGCAGTGACTCTGTGCTTGCCTTGAACTGAAGAGCTGAGGGACAGCACCTTGGACCAGAGTTCAAGCCCCACGACTGACACAAAACAACAACACAACATTTGTTGTATAGGGGTGGAACCCAGGACTTTACACATTCTAGATAAGTCCTCTCACCTAGCTGGCTACTGGTGGCTCACGCCTGTAATCCTAGCTACTCAAGAGGCTGAGAGCTGAGGATCATGGTTCAAAGCCAGCCCAGGCAGGAAAGTCTGTGAGACTCTTTTGTGTGTGTGAGTAGGGGGAGGCGGGCAGTCTTTGGCCTTGCTCTCTGGACCTGGGCACTGTCCCTGAGCTTCTTTTACTCAAGGCTAGCACTCTACTTGCGCCACAGCACCACTTCTGGCTTTTTCTGCTTAGGTGGTTCTGTAGAATTGAAACCAGCTTCATGCATGCTAGGCAAGCACTCTATCACTGAGCCACCTTCCCAGCCCCTATAAGTATTTTTTTTTTGTCAGTCGGGGGCCTGAACTCTGGGCCTGGGTACTGTTCCTGAGCTCTTCAGCTCAAAACTAGCGTTCCACCACTTGAGCCACAGCACCACTTCCAGCTTTTTCTGTTTATGTGGTGCTAAGGAATCGAACCCAGGGCCTCATGCATGCAAGGCAAGCGCTCTACCACTGAGCCACCTTCCCAGCCCCTCAGCTTTTTTTTTTTTTCTCTAACTGGCATGCTACCACTTGAGTCATACCTCTAGCCTGTCCTTTTCTGGTTAATTGGAGATAGAGTCTCAAAGAGTTTTCTTCTCTGTGGTTGGCTTTAGAACCTTGATCTGCTGGATTTCATCCTTCTGAGTAGCTGGGATTACAGGCACAAGCCACCACACTTGGTTTACTGATTTTCTTCTGAGCAGAATTATCATTCTATACTGTCAACTGTTGGTGAAGCCAAGTTCCTGTGGCTGGTTGTTCACTTCTACAGAGATCTTTCATTCACTTTTCATTCCAAATTCTCAGTGCCCAACTGAGTTATCAGGGAGCTAACTATGTTTAATATCAACCCTGCATATTTGTTTAAGTAAACTCCTATGACAGAACATTTAGGTCATTTTTCAGCGTTTTATGTTTATAAACAATACTATGGGGCTGGAAATGTGGCTTAGTGGTAGAGTGCTTGCCTAACATGCCTGAAGCCCTGGGTTCGATTCCTCAGTACCACATACACAGAAAAGGCCAGAAGTTGGCTGGGAATATGACTCAGAGGTAGAGTGCTTGCCTCACATGCATGAGGCCCTGGGTTGGATTCCTCAGTACCATATAAACAGAAAAAGCCAGAACTGGCACTGTAGCCCAAGTGGTAGGGCACTAGCCTTGAGCTGAAGAGCTGAGGGACAGTGCCCAGGCCCAGAGTTCAAGCACCACAACCCATGACAAAAAAAAAAAGAAAAAGAAAAAAAGAAAAGAAAAGGCCAGAAGTGGCACTGTGGCTCAAACTGGTAGAGTGCTAGCCTTAAGCAAAAGAAACTCAGGGAGAGTGCCCAGGCCCTGAGTTCAAGCCCCAGAACTAGCAAAATCAAAAACAACAACAACAAAAACCCAATACTATGTCAAATATCTTCATTGCTAAATCTGTGTGTGGGGTGTGTGTGTGGTGTGTGGTGTGTGGTGTGTGTGTGTGTGTGTGTGTGTGTGTGTGTGTGTGTGTGTGTGTGATGTGTGTGGTCCTGGGACCTGGTTGTTGTCCCTGAGTTTTTTTTTTTTTTTTGCTCAAGGCTAGTGCTCTATCACTTGAGTGCAGTTTCACTTCCGGCTTTTTAGTGGTTAATTGGAGATTAGAGTCAGAAAGACTTTCCTGACTCTGGTTTGGCTTAGAATCATTTTTTTTTTTTTTTTTGTCGGTCATGGGGCTTGAACTCTGGGCCTGGGCGCTGTCCCTCAGCTCTTCAGCTCAAGGCTAGCACTCTACCACTTGAGCTACAGTGCCACTTCCGGTTTTCTGGTGGTTTATTGGAGATAGGAGTCTCATGGTTTCTCCTGCCCGGGCTGGCTTTGAACCGCGATCCTCAGATCTTGTGACTTGTGACAGGCTTGTCACAAGTCTCTAGCTCTTTTTTTTTTTTCTTTCCTCAATTGTGGGGCTTGAACTCAGGGCCTAGGTTCTGTGCCTGAACCTCTTTGTGCTCCAGGCTGCAGCTCCACCTGGATGTTGAGTGGTTAGTGGGAGATAAAAGTCCCCTGTGGGACTTTCAAACCCACCAGCGCCTGATTTTATTTTTATTTTTTCCAATGGTGCCAGTCCTGGGGCTTGAACTCAGGGCCTGGGCACTATCTCTGAGCTTTTGTGTTCAAAGGTACCATTTGAGCCACAGCTCCACTTTTTTTTTTTTTTGTCGATTGTGGGGCTTGAACTCTGGGCCTGGCGCTGTCCCTCAGCTCTTCAGCTCAAGGTGAGCGCTCTACCACTTCAGCCACAGCACCACTTCCAGTTTTCCAGGGCTTTATTGGAGATAAGTCTCTCAGACTTCCCTTCCCGGACTGGCTTTGAGTCAGATCTTCAGATCTCAGCCTACTGAGTAGCTAGGATGACGGGTGTGAGCCCCTGGCTCCCGGCTACAGCTCTACTTTGACTCATTTGTTTAAGTGGAGATAACTGTCTCATGGACTTCTATGCTCCGGTTAGCTTTGAACCTCTATTTTTGAGTATGTGACTTTGAACTCAGGGTCTTGTGCTTGCTAGGCAGGTGATTATACTACTTGAGCTACAACTCCACCACAACCCCACCTCAACCTGGAACTCTTTTTTTTTTTTGGGGGGGGGGTGGTCATAGGGTTTGAATTCTGGGCCTGAGCACTGTCCCTGAGCTCTTCAGCTCAAGGCAAGTGTTCTACCGCTTAAGCCACAGTGTCACATCTAGTTTTCTGGTGATTTTATTGGAGATCAGTGTTTTTTGGCCTTTCCTGCCTGGGCTGGCTTTGAACCGCAATCCTCAGCCTCCTGAATAGCCAGTATGACAGGTGTGAGCCACCGGCACTTGGCACATCTACCATCTTAAACCACAGCTAAGTGCACGGCTCAGCCGCATGGAGCAGAGTCACATGACTGTGCACTGGTCCCCACGCCACCCTTCACAGCCAGAACCTTCCATCTCCCACAATGAAGCTCTGTCTCCACCACTAACTTCCCCTCCCCCTCCAAGCTCCTGGCACCTCCCCCACGCTACTTCCTGAGTCTGTAGATTTAACACCTCTGGGGACCTCCCGTGAGTGGGCCCTGCACAGTGTGTCCTTCTGTGTCTGCCCTCAAGTCCCTCCATGTCAGAGCAGGTGATACGATTCCCTTCCTTTTCATGGCTGAGTAGTATTCCAGAGTGTGGATGGCCTGCATCTTATAGTGTATGTCCAGAAACACTGGGTTGTTGTCACCTTTTGGCTATTTACTTTATACAAGGAATGATAGCCGGCTGCTGGTGGCTCATGCCCGTAATCCTCCCTATGTAGGAGGCTGAGATCCAAGGATCACAGTTCAAAGCCAGCTCTGACAAATCTGTGAGACTCTGATCTCCGTGTAACTACCAGAAAAGCCAAACCTGGACCTGTGACTGAAGTGGTAGATCACCAGCCTTGAACATAAAAGCTCAGGGACAGTGTGGTCAGGTGTGTGCACAAGTATACACACACACACACACACACTAACAACAACAATGGTAGCTTGTCATGGTCTTCGTGCCTGTAATCCCCAAACTTGAAGGGCTGAGGTGAGACAATTCTGAGCTCAAGGCCACCCTGAGTTATATAAAGCTTGAGTCAAAAAACCATTGTTTGGGCTGGGAAGGTGGCTCAGTGGTAGAGTGCTTGCCTCACATGCATGAAGTCCTGGGTTCGATTCCCCAGCACCACATAAGCAAAAAGAAAAAAGCCAGAAGTGGCGCTGTGGCTCAAGTGGTAGAGCGCTAGCCTTGAGCTGAAGAGCTGAGGGACGGTGCTCAGGCCCAGAGTTCAGGCCCCATGACCAGACCAAAAAAAAAAAAAAAAAGTAAAAAACAACAACAAAAACCAACCAGCAAATGAAGGCATGGCTCAGTGGTCCTGGAAGGTCAGGTAAACAAATCAAGTGAGTGAAAGGTTCTGAGTAAATAGTATGTAAAGATATTGAGGAGGGCTGGGAATATGGGTCAGTGGCAGAGTGCTTACCTAGCATGCATGAAGCACTGGGTTCTATTCTTCAATACCACAGAAAAAGCCAGAAGTGGTGCTGTGGCTCAAGTAGTAAAGTACTAGTCTTAAGCAAAAGAAGTTCAAGGACAGTGCCCAGACCCTGAGTTCAAGCTCCAGAAACTGGCAAAAAAAAAAAAAAAAAGAAAAAGAAAAAGAAAAATATATTGAGGGATTTGGGGTGTAGGTCAATGGTAGAGTCCTTGCTTAGTAAGTGTATGGTAGAAGGAAGGAATTAAGGAAAGAAGGGAGGGAGGGAGGAAAGAAGGGGGAGAGGGACAGAGGAGAGAGTTGGTCACTGAGATCTGAGGATCATGGTTCAAAGCCAGCCTGGGCATGAAACTCCATGAGACTTTTGTTGTTGCTGTTGTCAGTTGTGGGGCTTGAACCCATAAGCTCTTTTGCTCAAGGCTAGTGCCCTCCACTTTAACCCACAACTCCACTTCTGGTTTTCTAGTGATTCATTGGAGATAAGAATGTCAGGAATTTTCCTGCCCAGGCTGGCTTTGAACTGTGATCCTCAGATCTCAGCCTCCTGAATAGCTAGGTGACAGGCGTGAGCCACCCAGTGCCTGGCTTGTCCAGGAGACTCTTATCTTCAGTGAACCATCAAAAAGCTGGAAGTGGACTGTGACTCAAGTTATAGAGTGCTAGCCTGGAGGAAAAGAGCCCAGGTATAGCACCCAGGCCCTGCATTCAAGCGGAAAGAAAGAAAGGAAGGAAGGAAGAAAGGAAGGTAGGAAGGAAGGAAGGAGGAAGGAAGGAAGGAGGGGGGAGGGAGGAAAGGAGGGAGGAGCAGGAGAGAGGTGTGGGAGAGAGAGAGCGCTAGTGCAAGCAAGCATAAGGCATTTCCCATGGCTTCCCAGCCATTGCTGGGTGCCTGGTCTCTCCAGCTGCAATCTTGTAGTTCTAGCTTCCAGTGGGAAGCTGAGAAGCACCTCAGGGCCTCTGATGGGTTGGTGGGGGCCATCTTCCTACCTGGACAGCCATCCCCAGCCTTCACCCGGTGGTGTTCTCATTCAGGTCCGGGCCTCATCTCCTTCCTGGAAACCACCTCCCTAGTGACCATTTGAAAACAAAAACTGCCCCAAGGCCACGCTGAAATATCAAGATCTCTGCTGGGGGCTACCTTTTCTCTATTTCCTCACTCCTTAACTTGGAGCAGACTGATGATAATGGCCATGATTTTTGTACAAGGAAAAAAAAAAACTTCATGCTTTGCTTTTTTTTTTTTTTTTGGGTCCGGTTGTGGGGCCTGAACTCTGGGCCTGGGCGCTGTCCCTCAGCTCTTCAGCTCAAGGCTAGCACTCTATGACTAGAGCCACAGCGCCACTTCCGGCTTTTTTCTTTTTGCTTATGTGGTGCTGAGGAATCGAACCCAGGGTCTCATGCATTGCAAGGCAAGCGCTCTATCACTGAGACATCTTCCCAGCCCCTGCTTTTTTTTTTTTTTTTTTTTCCTGGTCATGGGTCTTGAACTCAGGGCCTGGGCGCTGTCTCTGAGTTTCTTTACTCAAGGCTAGTGCTCTACCACTTTGAGCCACAGCGCCTCTTCTGGTTTTCTGGTAGTACATTGGAGATGAGAGTCTCATGGATTTTTCCTGACTGGGCTGGCTTTGAACCATGATGCTTAGATCTCAGCCTCCTGAGTAGCTAGAATGACAGGCATGAACCACTAGAGTACAGCTACTCTGTAGTTTTTATTCACAGATTCATTCCAGCATTACCGACTTTCCTGTCTGTGCAAAGTTCTTCAATTTGCCTTTTTATCTTCTTGGTGCTGGGGTTTGAACTCAGTTCCTTGCATTTACTAGGCAAGCACTCTACCACTTGAGCCATTAACACCAACCCTCTTTTTGGTGTCTTTTTATTTATTTATTTATCTATTTACCTATTTTTGGGTCCGGTCGTGGGGCCTGAACTCTGGGCCTGGGCGCTGTCCCTCAGCTCTTCAGCTCAAGGCTAGCCCTCTACCACTTGAGCCACAGCACCACTTTCAGCTTTTTTCTTTTTTGCTTATGTGGTGCTGAGGAATCAAACCCAGGGCCTCATGCATGCAAGGCAAGCGCTGTACCACTGAGCCACCTTCCCAGCCCTGTTATATGGAGTCTTACTTTTTGCTCTCACTGGCCTCAACCCACAATCCTCCAGATCTCTGCCTTCTGAGTAGCTGGGATTATAGGCCACTACTCATTTTCTTTCCTTCAGTTTAATATCTTACCATTTCCCTCATCACTTAATGAGTTAAGTCCTTAACACATGTCCAATGAATATTTATTTATTTATTTATTTATTTGTCGGTCGTGGGGCTTGAACTCTGGGCCTGGGCGCTGTCCCTCAGCTCTTCAGCTCAAGGCGAGCGCTCTACAACTTGAGCTACAGCGCCACTTCAAGTTTTCTGGTGGTTTATTGGAGATAGGAGTCTCATGGTCTCTCCTGCCCGGGCTGGCTTTGAACTGCGATCCTCAGATCTCAGCCTCCTGAGTAGCTAGGATTACAGGTGTGAGCCACCAGCGCCTGGCAGGTTAAATATTTATTTTGAAGAACTGTCCATTCAAAATTTTACTCAAGCTGGGACGGTAGCTCAGTGGTAGAGTGCTTGCCTAGCATGCACAAAGCCCTGGGTTTCCTCAGTACCACATACACAGAAAAAACTAGAAGTGGTGCTGTGGCTCAAGTGGTAGAGTGCTAGCCTTGAGTAAAAGAAGCTCAGAGACAGCACCCAGACCCTGAGTTCAAGCCCCAGGACTGGAAAAGCCATTCAAACAAAAATGTCCAATGCCAATATTGGAGGTAGTATCCTGATAACAGGAATAATTATAATCATCACAAATGTACCATGGATTGGGTGGTTTTAGTGTATGACATGCAGGGTCTTGTTTTCACCTTTGTCACCAACCCTAACAAAGCTCTCCAATTTATCTTCTCTTCAATGGATTCTAGCACCAGAGCGGTTAAGTTACCTGCCCAGTACCAAACAGTAAGAAATAACTAAATTTTTCCTACGTGTGAGTGTGTGTACGCGCGTGTGCGTGCGTGTGTGCGCACGCCACTCAGTATCTTGAACTCGGCCTGGGCACTGTGAGCTTTGTTAAGGCTGGTGCTCTGCCACTTTAGCCACTGTTCCACTTGGAGCTTTTTTTGGTGGCTCATTGGAGATAAGAGTCTCAAGGACTTTCCTGCTGGGGCTGGCTTTGAACCTCAGCCTCCTAAGTAGCTAGGTTTACAGGCATAAACCACCCAAGACTCTTACCTTATTTTAAATTAGCATCCACCTAGATTTAACCACACACAGGCACACATCCTCCTCCTCCTCCTTGTTGTTCATTTATCTGCTTGTTGGAGAAAAGGTCTCCATGAATTGAGCCTCCAGTCTCACTCTCCTAAGATTTTCTTCTTCTTCTTTTTTTTTTTTTTTTTTTGGTGAGAGAGGGGTATTGGCAGTAAGCGGAGTGAGGACCCAGCCTGGTGCGTGTGTTTATTACACTGGCCAGAAGCAGCGTGCCCTGTGGTGCGCCATCCCCAAGCAGGGCGCCAGAACTCTGGAAATGGCTGAGAGGTGACACCCTGAGCCTGGTCAGCCTTGGAGCTCTCCTTTCCTCTGATATTCAATGGAAGTCATGTTCCTTGATCTTGGCCCCAGAGATGCGAATTATTAGATGTCCCCATCCCCTTTTCCCTGGACCATTCTAGATGGAGGTTACTGAGTTGCAGAAGCTGCTGGGGGGGGGGGGAGGGAGGAAACTGAGTCCCGCAGCTCTGGAGAGATGGGGGAGGCTTGGACTGTGGGAAGCAGAGGGGCGCACAGCACAGCTGGTGTGTGTGTATGGGGGGGGGCTCCCTGCAAACGCACCCCTGGCCCAGGGAGCCTGTTGGTTGGTTGAAGGATGGAGGGGCTTCTCTCCTGAGCCCCAAGTTCCCGGGTTGCACCCTTCCCTGACCCCTCCCCAACTGCTGGGGTTCGTTTCCCCTGGGGAGTGGGGGGGTCTTCTTGGGTTTCCTTCTTTGAAAGCCAAAACATTTTTATTATCCGGCCATCAATCCGTTTGGATGTTGAGAGACCCATTTAATACATGGCATGGGGTGGGGTGGGTTATGGGGGGGGAGGCAATAATAAAGCGTGTGTTTGGGGTGATGAGGGGAGGAGGGGGCGCTTTGAAGTCAAGGGAAACGACCTGGGTAACATTTCTTGGGCTCCAGAGATAGTTTTTTTTCTCTCCTGCAGGTAAGGTGTGGGGATGTTCGATGCGCGCCTGCCGGCCACCATAAAGGATCAGGAGAAATCATTCTCCACGAGAATGCGATCGCACCTGAGCTTGGAGACAGACAGACAGACAGACCGACTGACCGACCCCCGCCCTCCCCCCCCCCCCCCAGGGAGACGCGGGGCACCAGATCAAGGCAACGAAATTGGGAGAGCCTGACTTCTCCATCCGATGGGATACAGAAGGGGAAACTGAGGCCCAGAGAGCCGTCTCTTCCCTCCCTCCCTCACCCACCTTGCCAATCCCCCTCCCCTCCTACGTGTCTCTCTCCAGGCAATCAAGTCGATGGCACCCAAGCCTGGCCTTCCCCCACCCCCTCCCGCTCCCCCTGGCGCCTACTAAGTGCAGGCCTGGCTTTGGGGTCACGTTGTTCTGGGCCGCTCGTCCCCTCCTCCCCTTCCCTCTCCCCCGCCAGACCTCTCCCACGACCGGGGAGGAAGTAGAAGTGGACAGGGGAGAGAGAGAGAAAATACAGAATTAAAAAAAAAAAGAAAGAAAAGAAAAAGTTGGGCTGAACCAACGCCTTCCCACTCCCCACCCAAGCTCCGAGGACCCCAGGAAATCTGGGTGCGGGGTGTGGGGGGGACGCCGCTATCCCCGCCCCTCCACACCATCCTCCCCTCCGCCCCCCTCCCCACCGTCACCCCCACCCCCTACCCCCAGCAGCTGGATGGGGTGGGTGGGGGAACTTGGGAAGCCAGGGAAAACAACCGCCCTCCCCACCCCGTCCGCCCTTCCCTCCTCCCTCCCCAACCCCTTCCCCGCGCTACGCCCCTGGCAGCGGGGCGGGTGGAGGCGACTCCTTTATATAATCGCGGGCGGGCAGGTCCGCTCTCTCCCCACCCGAGGGGACGGGGCGCCCCGGCGGCTCCGCGCCGTCCCCGCAAAGCCGCTGCCCCCCCTCCCCGGGGTCCAGCACCGGGCGGCTTGGGCAACACCGAGCCCCCCCTCCGCAAGGGCTCAGGAGCCCGGACACCCCCTACCCCACCCCGTGTGTGTGAGAAGAGGGAGTGGGGGGTGTGTGTGGGGGTCCCCAAGCGATCAGCCTCCTCCTCCTCCCCCCTCAGCCCACCCGCGGCCCGCCCCGGGGGCAGCACGCCCGACCCACGCCCGCGTCGGTCCCGCCGTGCGCACGGCGCGCTCCCCACCCCCGCTGCCATCCTGCCACGCCCCGGGCGTCGGGGGGCACGGCCCGCGGAACCCCCCCCGCCGCCCCGCACCCCGCCCTGCGCACAGGCTTGGGGGCCTGTTTATCTGCAGGCCCCCCCCTCCGCACCCGGGGGGCCCCCCGCGCTCGCTCGCGCTCACTCGCTCTCCCCCCGCCCCCCGCGCCCCGGAGAGCTCTGGGGCCAGATAAGCTGGCAAGCTGGCACGGCGCCGCGCGGCGGGGCGGAGAGGTCAGAGGCGGGGGGCCCGGGGCGGGGGGGGGCGCCGCGGCGGGGGCTGGACCCCCCCCTTCCACTCGCCCCCAAACCTAATAACAGCCCGGTCTCCCCGGCGCGGCGGGCGCAGCCCCACGGGAGGGCAGGGACGTGGCAAGAGCGGACCTGCCGAGCCTGTTCTGGCCGCGGAGGCCGGGTGGGGGGGCGGGCCGGCGGGCGGGGGGGGGGCCGGGGCTGCGGCACCTTTAAGACAAGGGAGGACCCCTCTTGCCCTCGGAGAAACCAGGAAGGGAGTCGCGAGCATCATACGGGGCCTTGGCGGTACTGTACGGTGACTGTAGGGGCCGTGACGCCGCCGCCGCCGCCCGAGCCAGGCGCGACGCGGGCACCGCCAGCCCGGGCAGCGCGAGCGCCGCCGACCCCGCGGGCGGACGAGCGGCCGACGGCGCCCAGCCCCGACTCCGGGCCCCGGCCCCGCGCGCCCCGGCCCGGCCCCGGCCCCGGCCCCGCGAGGTAAGTCCAGCGCCCGGTGCGGTTTCTTCCTCCTCCCCGTCCCGCCGTCCCCCTGACCCCCCCCGGGGGGGGCACCGGGGTTGCAGGGCGGGGACGGGGGGCGCCCCAGGCGGGGAAAGCGCAGCGCCCACCCTGCGCTCGCGGCCCAGGGGAGACCCGGGGACGTTTCTCCCCAAGTTTCCGAGGACGGGGTGCTTGGCAGCTCTACCCCGGAGGCTGGAGGCGAACCCCCCACCCCGAGCCCGAGCGCACGGAGGCAGGACGGGGGGGGGGGAGGGCGCCGCCCGGGAAGAGGGGATTGGGGGCGAAGTGCATGGGCTCGCGCGCCAGCACTCACCCCCAATTCCCTCACCACCCCAACACCGGGTTCTTGGTCTTTTCGGGGCTCCCGGGCGCGCGAGGAGCGGGGGAGGGGAAGTGGGGCTGCTTCGAGGGTGGGGGAGACCCGGCGTGGGGATCTAGGGGGGCGCGTCGCGCGCTAAGTTTGCAGCCGGGCACGGGGGGCGCCCTCGCCCCCCGGGGGGCCTATTCGGTGCTGCGTGCATACGTTGGAGTTGGCCAGTATGGAGCTCTATGGGGGATGGGGGGGAGGGGGCTGAAAAAACAGGGAGGGGGGCTTTGCAAAGGAGGGGGAAGGGGTGGGGTGTCCGGGTGGGCGGCCGAGGCCGCGCGGCACTCTGGGCGCTGTAGTTCCTTTGCTGCCCCCGGCCGGGCGAGTGGCCGCAGACGCGTACTACAAGCCCCAGGATGCTCCGCGCCGGCGGCCCGCCGCGGCCCGAGAGGAGGGGCGGGCCGGTTCGCCAATGGGCGCGCGCGACGGCGCGGCGCGGCGCGGCGTGGGGGCGGGGCTTGCGCGGCTCCCTCGCCGGGGGCCGGTGGCGGTCCCGGCTTCCGGCTGCGCGGCCGCGGGCCTCCCCCTCCCCGCCCGGGCCCCTCCCGCCTGTTGTGTAACTGTCCCCGACCCCCCGCCCCCGGCCCCCCGCCCTGGGGGAGGGGGTTCCCCCCCCCTTCGAGAGGGCGCTCCCCGGGGAGGGCGACGGCCCCGCGGCCGCGCGGCGCAGGCGAGCCCGGGGATGCGCGGCCTGGCGCGGGTCGGGCCGGGCGCGGGGGAGGCGGCGGCGGCGGCGGCGGCGGCGGCGGCGGCGGCGGCGGCGGCGGGCGGGCGGGCGGACCCAGATCCGGGGTAATTTGCATCGCCCTCCCCCCAGCCCGGGTGGGGATTGGCCGCCGGCGGCGGGGGGTGGCGCGGGGCCGGGCTCACTGCCGCCTCCCGGCCTCGGAGCCGCCAGCCAGCCAGCCAGCCGCCGCCGCCGCCGCTGCCGCCGGGGCCGGGCCCCTCGCGCTGCCCGGGAAGGAGGTAGGACCCGCGCGGCGGCCCGGGGCTCGGGGAGGGGCGCGGGCCGCGGGGACGGCCGCTTCCTGTTCCCGGTGCGGCCTCCTCGTCCTGCGTCCGCGCGGCCCCGGCCCGTGGGCCCCGGGGAGGCCCGCAGGGCGGCCCGCGCCCCCGAGCGCGTGACCCCGTCTCCTCGGGCCGGACCCCCCCCCCCACCCGCTACCCCGTTTCCCCTGACGCCGCCACCACGTGCGAGCCGGGCGGCCTGGTCGCCGGGGCGCGCGGCAGGGGCGGGGGGGCGGCCCCCTCCCCCCAGCCCCGGGGTGGGACCCGGCCGGGGGCTGCGCCGGGCGCCCGGGGCCGGTGTCCGTCCTCCCCCCTCCCCCCCCCCCCGCCCCAGGCCTCTGCGGGTCTGGGAAGAGGCGCAGCCCGGCCGCCGGGGGAGCCGCCGAGTCGCCGCCGGACCCCGGGGCGCCCGGGGTCTCCCCACTTCTGGAGTTGGCGGAGTGGCCGCGGCTCCTCTGCCCCCCAGCCCGCGGGCGGAAGTGAGAGAGGCGTGGATGCCCCTCCCCCCCCCCCGCCGGCCCACCTGGCTCACCCATGGGTGCCCCGCTCCCCCGCCCCGCCAGCTGCCTCGCGGACAGCGCGCCCGGGACTCCCGTGTCGGCCCCTCCACCCGGGCCAGGGCGTAACCCGGAGTGGCCGCTCCCACCCTTGGGGACGGGGGGGGGGACCTCCCCGCCACCACCAGCCCCTCACTTCCTATTGGCAGGCCGGGGCTCCAGGCCAGATCTGGTCGCTGCTGCCTGGGCTCCGGGCTTGGGGACATTTCTCTCCCGCCCCCCCCCACCTCCCCCCCTGGGGCCTTGCAGCGCACACGGGGCCTGGCCGGGCCTGGCACCTCACTCTGCTGGGCTCGGGGCTCTGTTTACCGCCAGGCATCGCTGTGGCGACGGGGCGCCCTGGGGGAGGGGGGGGGGACGGCCGCCGCCACTGGAAAAGCCAGGCCCCATGCAGGAAAGAGGAGCCAACGAGGACACTGAAATTTTAATTCGTGGGTCACTTTGGGGGGGTATTTATTATTCAGTTCTGATTGGCTGCAGGGTGACCAGTCAGCACCTGGCCCGGCCCGCTGGGGGCCCCCCCCCCACACCTCTCAGCCCAGAGAGCAGCAGGTGATGCGGGAGCCTTTTTGCTCCACAGGGGAGACTGAGGCCGGCCAGCGCTGCCCCGAGGAGGGGGGGGGTGTGGGCAGTCAGTTTCTGAGGCAGTCCTGCGTCCTTGGTGGCTTTGGGGCTTGTTCTGTTCTTTTCCTTGAGGCTGTCTGACCCATAGCTGGGTCCACCTGGTGGCAGTCCTTGTCAACTGGAGGATGAGGCCTGGGGGGAGGTCCCACGTGAGCCCAGTAAACCTCAGAGCTGGGTCTGGGTTGGGCCATGGGAGGCAGGGAAGCAGAGAGCAGCCCAAGGTCACCCAGCTGCAGCTGGGTCTGACCTGGTGGTCCTGCCTCTCCGGTGGAGGGCCACTCCAAAGTCCCCTGGTGTCTTGGCCCAGCGCTGTCTGCCCACCTGTGTCTTTCCAGGAAGGAGAGTCAGATGCATGGTAGAACCTCCTTTCATTGTAGGCACCTAAACGGTGCCTCCCTGTGACTCTGCCCAAAGATGACATTGAGCTCAGAGAGGGCCAGCAAGGCTCCAAGGTCACACAGCATGAGCCCCAGTTCTCTCGCCTCCCAGCCTGGCATGTGGGTACTTGGTGTGCATAGGAAGCCCTGTCCCACCCCTGCCAAGCCGTACCCTACCATCCTGACCCTGCTCCTCCCTCCTTCGGGCAGGCAGGGACAGAGGTCACCTCCCCAGAGCCAAGACTCCAGAGTTACCCCTCTGAAGCAGAGTTGGCCTGAGGGAGGGGCTCAGTAGTATTTGGAATGTAGTTTTCTTGCTGTGTGACCTTGGACGAGCCCCAGGCCCCTAGAGTCTCGTCCCCACAGTGGAGGTCCTCCTGCGGCTGTCCTTGCCTCCCTTGTGGAGGACGAGCTCACCAGCCCAGGGCACCCCAGGAGCTGCTGGGCGTTGGTGTGGTTCTCTGGTCACCCGAGACGCCCCGCACCCCTGTTTCCCGGCCCCAATTCCTGATATAAGCCACCCTTCAGCGGCTGTGGGCACCAGGGGCCTCTCATCTGCCTCAGTTCCCCGTGAGTAATCTGGGAGATTGCCTTCAACCTCAGTGGCATTCAAGGCCCTGGAGCCCGAGTTGGGCGACTACTGGACTGGGTCAGAGCCTGGCACGAGTCCCTTTTGCACACCCGACCTGGGGATCCAAGGGCCAGGGCCAGCACCCTGGACTCCAGCCCTGCCCCAGGCCCCTGGGTGACCTCCCTGTCCCTTCTCTGGGGCAGCTCTGGGGCTCCGTGGGACGCCCAGCTCAGCCCCATGGCCTCAGGGTGGGGGACTCCGTCCACTGCTGCTCTCCCTCGGGCTGCGCTGGGGGAGGGGCAAAGGCATTCTGGGAAGACTAGTTAGGCTGGACTAGTCAGTCAGATGGCCTGTGTTCAAATTCCAGCTCGGCTCTGTGACTCTGGGCAGGTTGCTTCCCCTCTCTGAGCCTGTTTTTTGTTGCAGAATGGGTCATGATTCCAGGCCCTGTCTTACTGAGCTGGGGGCAGGGGAGGGAGGGGAAAGTCCCTGTATGAGGGAGACCAGGCTTGGGGAGCAGCCCCAGCCCTGAAGGCCCAGACTCAGAGCTCTGCAGTGCAGGTGCCCTGCTCAGAACCTGGCATGGGTGAGGCGCGTGGCCAGAAGACCAGCCCTTCCATCTGTCCCCCCAGCAGGCTGGGGATGGCCACTCGGTGGAGGCGTCCCCACCCACGCCTTTCTGGTTTGACTGGAAAACAGGCCGGGTCCCTCCCGCCAGGGTGTCTGAGGGATCTGGTGAGATCCGAGGTCCTGGCAGCTCAGGCTGCCCGGCTCTCCGGGGCCCGGGGCCCCTTGGCCCAGGGAGCTTCCAGGTCGTGAGCCCTCCACCTGCTCAGGCTGGGGAGAGGGCATACCAGGTGACAGGCAGGCCCCTCGAGGTCATGTGGTGGCCTCTGCTGGGCACCTTGGTCGGCAGGTGCAGCGGGCTGGCTGGTGTGGCCTTGGGCCTTGCTTTCCCCCAGGAACAGGAAGCTCACCGCCTGCCCTCCTGGAGCGCTGCAGCTTCCTCTTGGAGCCCAGCCTGGGTCTCGGGTCTGGGCTTCCTGGCCCTGACTATACTCAGAGAGCGTGGGGCGTGGGAACAGGGTGGGCCTCGGCCCCGCCCTGGACTTGGGGGTAAGATGGAATCCCCAGGCCGCCTTGCCCCCACCCCCACACATGCACACTTCCCACTGGGCCAGCTGCCTTCCTGCCTCTGGCCCTTTAAGGCCCGGGCAGGAAGCCCCTCCCCATTTAGGGCAATAAATGGACATGCAAAATGGCCGAGGGCCTGTGTGCGCCTGCCTGGCCTGAGGGTGGCCTGCCACCTAGGGGGGAGGTGGGCAGGGGGCAGACTGGAGGGCCCCTGGTGGCCGGCCTTGGAGTGGGACACTGCATTCCTGTCCCATTAAACCCGGGCCGGGGACTGGGCCAGGCAGGATTGGCACCAGGTCAGGGCGGGGTAACCAGCCGGCCAATCTTGCAACACAGGCAGCCAGGCTGGGAGGGGGCAGGTCCAGCTCGGCTGGGGCCTGGCAGCCGCACCTGTGAGCCAGGCTTTGCTGTGTGACCTTGGGCTAACCACCCACCCTCTCTGAGGCAGCATTTACCACCTTGTTGCTTCTGAGAGCTGGGTTACCCAATTCTTGGCCTGTCGGTGCCAAGGGTAGTGGGCCTGGTTCTCTGATGTTCCAAAGTGGGGTTCAAAAGCTTCCCTAGCTGCAAGGGGCTGCCTGTCTGGGCCTTCTGGTGACCAGCCGGGGTACACAGTGGGTGCTCAGGGAAAGCCTGCTGAGTGGGGAGAGGACTCTTTCCACCACCTCCCCCCCACTGCCCCCTCCCCCCACCCCAGGTAACCAAGGCCCTGGAGGTGTGGGTCCTGCTCAGGTTCACTCAGCTCTGGGAGTGGGGCCGGCAGCGGCTGAGGCCCCTGCTCAGCCGAGGGTGGGAGGTGGGTGGCGTGGCAGGTGACTGTGGGGAGGCTCGCTGGGTGTTGGGTGGGGGTCCCTGGCCACCTTAGGCCCTCTCCCATTGGTTACCCCCCTACCGTCCCCGGGACCTTCGTGGACGACACGCCTCCCCTGACCTTACAGCTGGTCCCCAGCCTTGGGGAGGGGGGCAGCAGCCCAAGCGGGAGGGCCTGTCCCCAGCTGCACCTGGCTGTGTGTGTACGGTGTGACCTTGGCTGGGTGTTGCTACCTCTCTGAGTCAGGAGCGGGAGGAGGATGAACTGAAAGCAGCTAGTGCTTTCTGGGAGCTCTAGAGAGCCGAGGTGAGGGCCCGGGTCCTGTCGCCTTTGCAAGGAGCTGTAGCAAGTCACCTTTGGTTAGACGGGGGTCAGGAGTGGTGCAGCTCTCCGGGCGGGCACAGCTGGTGTGAGCTGGGGCTTCGGTTCATTCCGCTGGTGGCTGCGGCCCTACTGTGTGTGGCTGGGGTCGAGAGAGCAGGTCCCCACCTCCAGCCCAGGCCGGGCCTGCCAGAGCTGGCTCCTCACCCGCATTTCTTAGCAACCATGGAAAGGACACACAGGAGTCAGGAGAGCTGGGCCTGGGGCCTGCTCCGAGGAGGAGGCCAGTGCCACCACTGAGGGCAGTTTGTGGGGACTTCCTAGGCCGTGTGCTAGCCAGGGTCCCTAGGAATCAGCGTGAGAAGCAGCCAGAACCACACAGTGGGTCCGCAGCATTCAGGTGCTTTTTATTTCTGGGCCTCCGGCACCGGCAAGGGGCTCTGGCCAAACCCCTGACGTCCTTGCCCTACTGGGAGCGGGTTGTTGGGAGAGGCCCCTGAGAGGCCCAGGTGGGGCGGCGGTGCCTGGCGGCCGGGCAGGTGGCTCTTGTTCCTGGAGAGAGGGCGGGTGGGCGGGTCAGGTGTCTGCAGCCCAGTTCGGTCTCGGAGGCCAGGCAAGGAGGGCATCCTCTCTGGGTAGGTGGGGACCTCCGTTGTGGTCCATCCAGCCTTGCTGGGTGTCGTTGGCTGGCACGCTGGCCCTCTCTGGGTCTTGGCTGGCTCATCTTGTCGGTGGGGAGTGTGAGCCTCGTGTGACTTGCCTGGTCAGTGTCCCCCAGGCCTGGCTGCTTGGCAAGAGGCTCTGGGGAGGCTTGGGGGAGTCCGTATCCTGGGAAAGGAGAGGGGAGGCGTGGCCTCCAGCCCTGCCAGGCCCCAGCAGCCCCTGGCCCAGGGCTGGGTGCCTGGCGGAGGGGAGGAGCTGCCACAGTGAGGGCTGAGTCACTTGGACAATTTTGGGTCTCAATCTCTAGGCCCCTGGGGACCAGAGGATCCTGGGTCACCTGGAGGAGGACAGCCCAGAAAGGGAGGGAGGGGGGCCGGGGCAGAGGTTTCTCCCTCCCTGTAAGCGTGCATGCGGGGGGGGGGGCGGGGGCAGGGGCAGGGGCCTGGGCCTGGGCCTGGGCCTGTCTGATCCCAAGCCCCATCTGCCCACACGCTCCCCGGGGCCGGGGCCAGACGGCAGATGGTGGTAGGGGGTGGGCGCTCCCACCAGGGCGTAGAGCCCCCCCCCCAGGCCGCATCTGAGCCTCCTTTTCCCACTGAGGCGGGGCTGTGAGAGCCTAGCAGCTGGCAGGAGGGTGGGCGGCCACGGGAGGAGAGAGCCCGGGCCACACAAAGGCCTCTGTGTCGGCCATGGGACCCCACTCCAAGGGCCACTGGCTGGGGAGAGGGGGGCTGTGGCCTTGGGTCCGGCTGGGCTAGCCCTGGGCTCCCTTGCTGGCCTGAGAAAGGCTCATGTATGGGAGGGCCAGGCATTAGGGCTTCTTGGTGGGGACAGGAGGGGCCTGTGGTTCTCAGGGGGCCAAGGGATCGCCCGCCAGGCCCTGTCCTGAGGGATGGCGGTGGCATCCCAGAGGGGTGAGGAGCAGTGGGGCTGTGCTGGGTGGTAAGGGGCGGTTGGCTCCCGGGAGAGGGTGGGGACCACAGCCAGAGGGTTACACAAGCCAGAGTGGGCGGGTGAGTCAGCCCCGGGGACTGCGGAACGGACGGACGGATGGACAAACCGGGGAGAGCAGGTTCCCACTTTCGTGAGCAGAGACCCCTGCCCTTCTGGAGAGAGAGAGAGACGCAGAGTGCAGCCTTTGCCCTGGGGGAGCAGCCCGTGGAGCAGCTGAGATGCAGGATGCCAAGCGGGCTGTGGACTTGGGGGGCTCCGCCTAGGTCGCGGCCTGCTTTCCCCTGTTACTCACTGTGCGGCCGGCCCCGGGTCTCCGTGGCTCAGCCTCACCTCTTCCTGGGGGAGATTCAGACCTCCCCCTCCAAGGACTGCTTCCAGGTCAGAGGGCCCTGGGTGTGTCCCCAGGCCCTGCTGGGTCCTCTGTGGAGAGCTGTGGCAGGTGGCCCCTCTGCCCAGGTCTGGGGGGGGTGCAGGGGAGCAAAAGCAGCTGCATGGGCAGGACCCCCGTGTGCCCGCTGTGGCGGGCGCTCCACAGCCCCGTGGTGCTCTTCAGGGCCTCCCCCGAGGGGAGCAGCCAGGGTGGGCTTTCAGCATCGGCTCCTGCGGGTCAGGTGGATCTGGTCACGGGATGGCCCTGGGGCCCGGCTGGGGAAGCGGCGGGGGTGCTGTGCAGGGGGCCGCCTTCATGAGAACCCCGTGTCCCGGCTGCAGGTCTCGGCGCGGAAGATGGCCGGCGGCGTGGACGGCCCCATCGGGATCCCGTTTCCCGACCACAGCAGCGACATCCTAAGCGGGCTGAATGAGCAGCGGACGCAGGGCCTGCTGTGCGACGTGGTGATCTTGGTAGAGGGCCGCGAGTTCCCCACGCACCGCTCCGTACTGGCGGCTTGCAGCCAGTACTTCAAGAAGCTGTTCACGTCCGGCGCCGTGGTGGACCAGCAGAACGTGTACGAGATAGACTTCGTCAGCGCGGACGCGCTCACCGCCCTCATGGACTTCGCCTACACCGCCACGCTCACCGTCAGCACAGCCAACGTGGGCGACATCCTGAGCGCCGCGCGCCTGCTGGAGATCCCCGCCGTGAGCCATGTGTGCGCCGACTTGCTGGACCGCCAGATCCTGGCCGCCGATGGGGGCGGCGACACGGGGCAGCTGGACCTGGTGGAGCAGATTGACCAGCGCAACCTCCTGCGCGCCAAGGAGTACCTGGAGTTCTTCCAGAGCAACCCCATGAACAGCCTGCCCCCCGCTGCCGCCGCCGCCGCCGCTGCAGGCACCTTCCCGTGGTCCGCCTTCAGCGCTCCCGATGACGACCTGGACGCCACCAAGGAGGCTGTGGCGGCCGCCGTGGCAGCGGTGGCCGCAGGCGATTGCAATGGCCTGGACTTCTACGGGCCAGGGCCCCCTGCCGAGCGGCCCCCGGCAGGGGACGGGGACGAGGGGGACAGCAACCCGGGCCTGTGGCCCGAGCGGGACGAGGACGCCCCCGCGGCTGGCGGCCTCTTCCCACCCCCAGTGGCCCCGCCGGCGGCCACACAGAACGGCCACTATGGCCGGGCCGGGGAAGAGGAGGTGACCTCCCTGTCAGAGGCCGCTCCCGAGCCCGGAGACTCCCCGGGTTTCCTGTCGGGCACCGCCGAGGGCGAGGATGGGGACACGGCGGACGTGGACGGGCTGGCGGCCAGCACCCTGCTGCAGCAGATGATGTCCTCCGTGGGCCGGGCGGGGGCCTTGGCGGCCGGGGACAGCGACGAGGAGTCGCGGGCGGACGACAAGGGCGTCATGGACTACTACCTGAAGTACTTCAGCGGCGCCCACGAAGGCGACGTGTACCCGGCGTGGTCGCAGAAGGGGGAGAAGAAGATCCGCGCCAAGGCCTTCCAGAAGTGCCCGATCTGCGAGAAGGTGATCCAGGGCGCCGGCAAGCTGCCGCGGCACATCCGCACGCACACGGGCGAGAAGCCCTACGAGTGTAACATCTGCAAGGTCCGATTCACCAGGTGAGCCGGGCGGGCGGGCGGCTGGGCGGCTGGGCGGGCGGCCAGGACAGCCTTCTGCACCTAGCCCGACCCTCTTGCTTGTCTGTCCGGGCCAGTATGATTTCCCTGCTCTGGGGGCAGACAGCCTAGCGAGCAAGGGACAGCTGAGGCCTGAGGCCAGGTGGCCCCAGCAGACACCCTGAACCCCCCCCCCCCCCAGGCCAGAGGCGCTCTTCCTTTTGCTGGGCAGGTTGTGTGTGCGTGTGGCAGGTTTTGTTTTGCGGCAGGAGAAGGGGCAGCCTGGCAGCGCGAGAGCTCGGGGACTGGCCGTGTTTGTTAGGCACCTGCTGTCCGCCGAGCCCTGGTCTAGGCCCCAGCAGTGGGGCAGAGCAGGCTCGGGGCCGGCGCTCCCTGCTCGGGCCGGGGCCAGGCTGCCGCCGCCTCAGCGAGCGAGGAGGTGGGAGGGGCCGGGAGAGGTGCTTAGGCTGACACGCCCAGCGGAGGCCCTGGTGCAGGGGACTTTTCGGGGTGAGGGTTTGTTCTGCAGGGCCCGTGGACATGAAGAGGCCTGGGTGGCGGTCCTGGGGTGCTCCCTGGAGTGGGAAGAGTTCGAGGCCAGTCTGTGATAGTTGGTGATTGAGTCTTAGGAGTCCAGAGGTGGCCGGCCTGGCCGTGGAGCCAGGGCAGGCCAGGCCCGTGTGTGTGGGGGTGGGCACAGGCAGGCAGCGACCCTGCCAGGCTGGGTGACTCAGCGTCACCCCTACCCCCCTGCCAGCCCGCCCTGGGGTTCCCCTGGCCACGCCCACCGAGGCTGAAGAAAGAAGCCATTGTCCCCGCTTCCCGGTCCCACCCTGCGGAGCGGGACCTGAGGCTGCCCCCTCCCCAGCACGCCAGACCCCTCCCCACCCACGGGCTGGAGACCAGGGCGCGGCCTGAACTCCAGTGCCTGGGAGTGCCAGGTGGGGGCAAAGAGCACGAGCGGGGGGCGGAGCCTGCGGTGAAAGGCGCAGGTGCTGCCATCTGCAGGAAGAGCGGGGCGGGGCGGGGCGGGGCGGGGCGGGGCGGGGCAGCCTCGTGGCCGGCCTGAGCCGCCGCTGACCTGCCCCTGGGGCTGCAGCCGCCCCAGCCCTGGGCCCGGCTTGGTTTCATTCTGAGTCGGTGTGTGTTCTGCCACCCCCCACTGGTCCTTAGTAGTCAGGGAAACTGAGGCATAGGGAAATGTCATTCAGAGAAGCCCCTGCTCTTCGGCACACCCACGACCCGTTTGTGCCCCCAGCCCGGGGCCCCAGCGCGCACCCCCACCGCCCCCTCTAGGCCTGCAGCCCAGAGGCCCCTCTGAGTCACGGCGGCGTGTTGAGTAAGTGGGGCCTGTGCAGCCTGGGCTATAATTACCCAGGCCGGGGCTCGGGGTGATGAAACTAGGGCTGCCTCCCACCCCCACTCTGCCTCTGTGCCCAGCCCCTGGCCCGCTGTGTAACATCAGGAGAGTCACTCCCTCTCTCTGAGCCTCCAGTCCCAGCGGGGACTACGTGCTAGCACTACGTGCTAGAGCGCGTTAGTCCAGGCTGTGCCCTCCAGGCCGGGGATCTGGCACACTGAGCCAGTTTCTGAGCAGGAGCCTCCTTGAGTGCTCAAGAATGGGCCTCAGCCCCGGACAGCCCGGGAGGGAGCCGTCACTGCAGCCCAGTGGGACAGCAGAGCTGGGCCGGGTGGAGACTTTATGACCCAAGTGCCAGGCATGGCAGGATTAGAGGAAGTGGGGCTATCAGCCCTGCACTGTGCCATTTGGGAAAGGCCTGGGACCGAAGGTGCCAGGCCTTCAGGGGCTGGGGAAGGCAGAGGGGCATTCAAGGTGGGCTTTTGAGGGATGCGTAGGAGTTTGTCAGCAAGTCAGGGATTAGTCACTAGGGCTTCTGAGACCCAGGATCTGCTCCAGCCCTGTAGATTTCCAGAAGGACTCCACCCCCATCTTCAGTGAGGGTGTCAGGAACCTACCAGGTGCCTGTGGGCATGTGGGCGGGGCTGGGGTATCCGGGTACCCGATGTATGACGTGCGGCCTCCCGTGCCTCCCCTAGCACGTGCCTCAGCGGCCCTGGCCACATTGCAGGGGCTTAGGAGCCGCCTTAGGGTCCAAAGACAGCAGGCTGAGCGGGCACGCTGGGCAGGGAGAGGCCGTGGGGCTCATAGGAGAGACTGAGAAAGAACGGCACGGGTTGCATGGCTCAGGTGCTAAGAGCGCCAGCCAAAGGGCAAAAGGGTCAAATACTAAGGAGCCCTAGTCTCCGATCAAAAACAGAAAAGAAAAAAGGAAAGCAGTGAGCAGCACAGGGCAAGATGGGGGCATCGAGGGCCACGAGAGGTGGTGGCATTCGAGCCTGTGTTTGGTGATAGGGCTCGGGGAAGAAGTGTGTCCATTGGCCAGCATAGCACGTGCAAAGGTCCTGGGGCAAGCAGAGGGGAAGAAGAAGGGGACTGGTGGGGCCTGGGCGCCTGAGGGGCTGTGGTGAGCTCAGCTCCCCCGTGACTGGCACTGGGGCTGGCCATCTGCCTTGCCTTGTTTTCCCCTCGTCCCAAGAGCAGGGCCCAGGCGTCCAGCGCCCAGCCCACGGGCCCTGTGGCCGAGCCCCCACCCCGCTGACCCAGCCCCGCGTGCCCACCCGCAGGCAGGACAAGCTGAAGGTGCACATGCGGAAGCACACGGGCGAGAAGCCGTACCTGTGCCAGCAGTGCGGGGCGGCCTTCGCCCACAACTACGACCTGAAGAACCACATGCGCGTGCACACGGGCCTGCGGCCCTACCAGTGCGACAGCTGCTGCAAGACCTTCGTGCGCTCCGACCACCTGCACAGACACCTCAAGAAGGACGGCTGCAACGGGGTGCCCTCGCGCCGGGGCCGCAAGCCGCGCGCGCGCGCCCCGCCCGACGCCACCGCGGGGGCCGCCGCGCCCCCCGGCGCCCCCGACGCCCCGCGCAACGGCCAGGAGAAGCACTTTAAGGACGACGAGGAGGAGGACGATGAGGCCACCAGCCCCGACGGCCCGGGCCGCCTGAATGTAGCTGGAGCCGGCGGCGACGAGGGCGCAGGGGGCCCCGGGGCGGCCGCCGCCCAGGCCCCCTTCACAGCTAGGCTCGCCTGAAACCAAAAAGAACAGGAACTCCAGACCGAGAGGAGCCACCCACCCCAGACACAAAGAAACCTATCTACATACAGATATCTATCTATCTATCTATCTATCTATATATATATATATACAGATATATATATATGACGTCACAGAACTAGGATACTGCTTCTCAGATTTGTCGCCTTCATGAAGCCCCTCCACAGGGCCCCCTCCTGCCCCCACGTCCCCCGCCCTGTCCGCCGGGGGGGTCTGGGCTCGGCATGGGGTCTTGTGGGGCGCCCACTATGGGCAGGGGGCCTGATCCGAGCCTGGTTCTCCAGCCCTGGGCTCCAGGCTGGATTGGGGTGACTTGGGGGGGGGGCCGGGAACAGGGCCAGCTCTCGTGCCCCTCCCCTCTGGGTTTCTGTGAGTCTTCAGACAAGACCTTAAATGATCTCTGTCTGCTCTGAGCGGACGCTAAATGGTCCCTGGCCCCCCACCCTCCTTCCTCAGGGCACTTACTAAGGGGGGGGTCTTCCCCTCAGTCCTCCCACTGGCCTCCCGCCTCCCGCCCCGCCTGTGACCTCGCACCTCTGCACCCCTCGGCCGCCGAGACACAAACCTATTTATTCCCAGGCCTGGGGACGGGGGCAGGCTTGGGGGCTGCAGGGGGTTCCAGGGTGGCCCGGGCTCCCGCCGCCTTCCTCCACGGCACTTAAACCTGGCGGGAGCCTGGGACCACCACTCAGGGCTCCCCTACCCCCAGCCACCCGAGACCCCGCATTTGGAGATTGCAAATGTCTGTCTTGACCCCGTCCCCCTAAGCCCCTCCCCACTTTTTCAAGCACTTTTTAGATTTTTTTTTTCCTCCTGAAAAACAAAATTTATATATAGATATAATATATATACACACATGCACACATACATATGGATGTGTCTATCCACGTGTGTGTATATGTGTGTGTGTGTGTATATATGTATATATATATAATATACTTAGAAGTGGCGGCAGGATGGGGTGAAGACAGCCAAGATCGGGGGGACCAGGGTCTCAGAGGGCGGGGGTGGGGGGAGCCAGCGAGGGGCGAGGGAGCTAGAGGGTCCGAAGTTCAATGTCACAAAAGCAATAAAAACCAAGATTTTACAAAATGGAAAGGAAGAATGAGAAAACCAACCACAGGCAAGCAACCACATTAGAAGTCTTGGCACTTTGTAACAGAACGGGTACTTTATCTTAATTCTTAATTTAAAAACATGTTTACAAGTTGTATCCAACTTCTATGAAAAATTGAAAAGACAAAAAAAAAAGCGAGAGAAAGAGAGAGAGAGAAAGCAGAAGAGAATTCCTAAAAGTCAATTTATTTTTGTACAAAACAATAAAAAAAAAAAACCCCACCGCAAACATAGAATCCAGTTTTGTTCCCCAAGGCTGACGGGGGTGGCCAGGCGGCCAGGGAGCCATTGAGGGGCCTGTGGGCCGTCCTGGGCGGGGAGGGCCTGAACTGAGGACAGCCATGGGGTCCCCCAGTCTGTGCCAGCCTTCCCCCCCCCCCGCCCCCGATTCTCCTGCATTTGGTCTTGGCTCGGCGGTGGCCGCCCCTGGGGCTCCCTCCTTCCTTGCCCCCCCAGCTCAGGGATGGGCCCGAGAAGGCTGGCCTTCCAACCAGCCGGACCACCCAGCCTCCCTCCCCTCCCCTCCCCCCCCCGCCCTCCAACATGGCTGTCCTCCTGGGTCACCATCTTGGACGTGCTCCCCCATCCTTGACCAGGGTCCTCTCTTCCAGGGCCTCCCCCCCATTTTTAATCAAAGGCACTGACTGTAACTGGCTTGCACCTGTCTTCCCCCCAACCTCTGGCTCCCCAAAGGCCCGGTGTTGACCGAGCCGCAGGCCACGGACAGGGACCAGAGGCCCGAGGCGGAGGACGGCGCTGCCGGCTCCAGGAAGCCCCTCCCGGCTGCGTCGCAAGCCTCGCGCGGGACCTTCCTGTTGGTGCCTGGCCGGGGGCGGGGGGGTCCCTGTGTCCCCCACTTTTGTCCTTTTGTTTTTAAAGGGAAGCTTTTGAAGAAGGTGATGATTTTTTTTTCTCTCAGTTTCTACTGGATAGTTTTTGTCCCCTCCCCAGCCTTTCAGCACCCCGAAATGTCTCAGGTTTCCCCCTGCGGGCCAGCAGAAGGGGCAGGCCCCAGGCCCCCCCCCCCAAGTGTCACTGTCACCAGGCGAGCTGTTTTGGAGAACAAGCTTTCGAGGCTGAGCTGGGAATTCAAGCACCCCAGGCTGGGGGCCACCCCTACTCCCCAAGAGGCCCCCCCGGGTGGGACGAGTTCTCCCCCCCCGCCCCGCAATAAAACCAACTCAAATCACATGTCCTGCTAGGGGTGGGGGCCTCTAGATGTAGGGGGCTGGCCCTGTGGGGACCCTGGTAGGAGTAGGGATCCACAGCCTGCCAGTGGCAGTTTTGAACACAGACCTCTGGAATTGCACTAGACCCTTGCCCCCCAGCTCCGCGCTCAGCTTCTGCCAGCCCTGCCCCCCAACTCTGCCTTAACCGCTAGCCCGTCCTGGGGGCCGCAGCGTCTGCATGGGCCCAGAGCCGGGACCCCCCCCCCGCCCCCCAGCCCCGTCCCCCAGCCCAACCCGGCCCTGCCCCAACTCTGCGCAATCACATACTGTATATAGACGTGGATCGATTTTATTTTTATTCTTTAAATTAAGGTCGTGATAAAGGTGTTGCCAAAGATACTGCTGAATTTACGTGTTTCAGGAAATATTTGAGGAGGCTGTTTGTCTTGGAGGATGTTACAGAAAGGTTTTTGTTTGGTTGTTTGGGGTTTTTTTTTTTGTGTTTTCTTTTTGGTGTTTTTTTTTTTTTTTAACTGCCTGGTACAAACAAAAAAAAAAGGAAAAAAAAAAGACAAAACCAAGTGAAATTGTTCTTTCCATCATCACCTGGTGAAGAGTGGGTGCTGTGTGCGGGTGTGTGCAGGAGAGTGAGGGCCAGGCCTGGGGGGGGCGTAGTTCCAGGCAGGGGTACCGCCTGCCACTGTCCCCAAATCTGCAGGGCCCTAAAGAGAGGAATGAATGGCCCTGTGTAGTAGCTGCTCCTTGCCTTGCCCCCCCTCCACCTTTTGAGATTAAAAAAGAAAAAAAACCAAGAAATAAAAAAATAATAATAAAACCAACTACATGGAAACTAGTGAATGTAAAGCAGAGCCTGGACTCAGCGGGTCATACCAAAGTCCACCCAGCCAGAGACACCCCTGCACCGCAGCAGAGACTGACCACCCTAATGTATACAGCTAACCGTGGCTTCCTCCTGAGGGGGTCCTCTGGGCCATGTCAGGCACAGTCAAGGTAGCATGTGGTAAACTGAGGCAGGGATCAGCCACATTCCCCAGGATAGAGACAGTCCAGGTAGCCACAATTGTAGATGACACAGGGACACAGGCTGAGAGGAATACCAGAAAGGGGGCCCGGGGGGGGGGGGGTAAAGGAAAAAAGAAAAGCCAACAAAAAAAAAAGCAAAAATCCTATTTTTTGAGAGAGAAAGATATTTATATTTGCAGTTTTATTTTAAAGAGTTATTTAAGCTGAGGAAGCAGCCTTTCCAGACGTGGGGGCCTGGCTGGCGCAGGGCGGGTCAGGGCCTTGTGTGGGCTCAGTGCTAAGGGGTCGCAAGTCTCAGAGGTCAGACGGGCTAGATTGACATGGGGTGGGGGTGGGAGGCTAGGAAATGGAGGCCAGGGGACCCCGGCCTGTGGCTAGGGCTGCCTAGAGCTATGGATGGGTGGTCTCCTGGCACCCCAGGTCTGGATATGAGGTGCCTTGGATTTGGGGGGCCAGGCCTGGCAAGTGGGGGGGGGTGCCCAGGGGTTACAGAGCACAGACAAGACATTCCATGGACTGTATTCGAGAGTCTTTATAAAGTGGGGAGATTTAACAAAAAAAAAAAAAATCAATGGATAAAAATGCACTTTTTGGGGGTGGGGGGAGAAGCTTTAAAAGTAATAAAAAAAACAAAAAACATAAAAGATGATTAAAAAAACAAAAAAATTTCATTTTTCTTGTACATAAAAAAGAAAAAAACCACTAAATGCAGCCTGTTACGACCGCGGCCGCCTCCTTGCCTGATTTCTATGTCGTGTGTCTTGCTGGGGGGGTGCCGTGGGAGGGGGTGTGGGATTCCCCCCACTCAGACCGACCCTCCTGTCCATCTTGGGCAGGGTCCCGGGTGGGTGGCTGGGTGTCAGGAAGGTGACCACAGCTCTGGGTGGCCAGGCAGGGGGTAGTGAGTGGCCCATGGGTGCTGGAAAGGGCCCGAGGGCAGCAAGGGCACTGGCTGCGGCCTGAGTGCTCATCCCAAGTCAGCCCCAAGGTCTACGAGATCATGGGTGTGGCCTGAGGCCATCGAGGCCCTACCCACAGCTGTCCCCACAGACAGCATCCTTCCTGTCCCCGGGAAGAAGAGGCTCGTGGGGCCTCCTCTCTGACGGAGTAGCAGTAAGTCGTTGCAGGCCCTGAGCGAGGAGCCTCCCTCCCCGGGCTCCCACTGCCGCAGCCAGCCATGGTTCAGCCAGCAGGGCTGGCCGGGCTGGGGGGCAGCACCTGGTCTGCTCGGACCCTCTGTTCCTTCCTGGAACTGGGCACAGGGGACTGGCACGTCCTGGCCTCGCTCCTGTCTGGCAACACGCTCAGAGGCACAGAGCTGTGTGAGATCACCCGGGCAGCTGGCTGCCAGCTAGTGGGTGTACATGGGCTGGGGTCCCTGGGCTACTCAGGCAGCCCTGAGCCGCCATGACTCGCCGGGGCCTGCTGAAGCCCAGGCTGTATACAGCCACACAGGACGAGATGGGCAGGAGACCCCACCTGGCGTTTCATCAAGGTACAATCTCCACACCAAACAGCTCACCTTTTTTTTTTTGGGGGGGGGGGCCTGTCGTGGGGCTTGAACTCTGGGCCTGGGCGCTGTCCCTCAGCTCTTCAGCTCAAGGTGAGCGCTCTACCACTTGAGCCACAGTGCCACTTCCAGTTTTCTGGTGGTTCATTGGACATGAGTCTCAGAGTTTCCTGCCCAGGCTGGCTTTGAACCGTGATCCTCAGATCTCAGCTTCCTGAGTAGCTAGGATTACAGGCATGAGCCACCAGTGCCTGGTTCCTGGTTTTTAATACACTGTCCAGTTCCGGAACATTCCATCCTACCAAGAAGTTCCATCTGCATGAGCAGTTACCTTGTCCCCTCCATAGTCCCTGCCCCAATGGAATACATCTCTGGACCCATCTGTTGTGCACATTTTCTACCAATGGGGATCACATAGTGTGGGTCTTGTGTGTGTGTCTCCTGGGGCTTGAATTCAGGGCCTGGGCAATGAGCAAAATGCTCAAGCACTTGAACCACAGCTCTACTTCCAACTTTTGTTTTCTTTGGGGGGGGGAGGGGCCCTGGGCACTATCCCTCAGCTCTTCAGCTCAAGGCGAGCGCTCTACTACGAGCCACAGCACCACTTCAGTTTTCTAGTGGTTTATTGGAAATGAGTCACACAGACTTTCCTGCCTGGGCTGGCTTTGAATCACGATCTTCAGATCTCAGCCTCCTGAGTAGCCAGGATTACAGGTGTGAGCCACCGATACCTGGCTACTTCCAACTTTTTGGTGGTTCACTGGAGATGTCTCACAGCCTGGACTGGCTTTGAACTTGCATGCTCGGATCTCAGCCTCCCGAGTCACTGGGATGACAGGTGTGAGCCACCGGAGCCCGGCAGCGTGCGGCCCTTTGAGGTGCCAGGGCCTTGTCCTGTTCCTGCCTACAGGTAGCGACCCTCCCATGGCCGTCTGTGCTTCCAACTCGTAAAGCGACTGTCGGTTCATCACCTTTAGCACTTGGTGGGGCAGCTTGAGGCCAGCACGGGCGTTTCCCCCTGCCCAGTGACGTGGGCCAGAGTGGAGCATCCCTGCAGGGACAGGCCAGTGACGGGGCCCCAGCAGCACACAACACCTCAGGATTCCTCAGTGGCTTCACCGTGACCTTTTTATTTGCATTTTTAAAAAACAATTAAATTAGAATACAAATATTAGAAAACAGCGCCCGGGCTGCCAGTGGGGCGTGGCCGGCGGAGCTCCTGGAGAGGCTGCCCGGCCGTCCTCTAGACCTGAAGGTATTGCTTCCTGACTCGGAGAGTTCTGTGTAGAATCGGCGGCTGCCCGGCGCTGGGCCTGGAGGGCTGGAGGCCCCCCCTTGCCCTCTGAGACCCCCCCCCAGCAGAGGGGGTTCCGGACTGGTGTGGTGCAGGCCAGGCCCTGTTGGAAGAGAGGCTCCCAGGGAGGGGCCGGGAAACCCAAGAGCAAGACGAAAAGGAGGAGCCAGCGGGAGCCCCGCGCCCACCCGCCGGGCGGCGGCATCTGTGCTGCTCCATAGGGAAGTTAACCTGAATTGGAGTTACCGAGGTAGCTGGCTAGAAAACTGAGAACCCCCCCCACCCCACGCCACACGGTGCCGCGCCTCTGGGGCCCACCTCCCTGGGGAGGCCTGGCCCGGAGCCCAGCCTTCTGAATACCAAGTTATTGCACTTTCAAAAAATACAACACATCTGTGGCGCACACCCTCCCCGCCCCCCCGGCCCCCCGCCCCCCCACCCCTCCATGGCTTCTTAGCTAGGATGCTCGCAGCACAGCAAGGCTGCCAGGGCTCCAGCCTGTGCATTTTGCGGAGAAAGCAAGGGAACAGACACAGCCAAGGGCGAGGGTCACCAGCCAGGTCTGGCCTGTGCCCACCCCATGGGTCCCCTGCACCAGCTGGAAGGGTCCCGGGCATTGCAGGCAATGGCGGGGCAGGGCGGGGGGGGGGGAGTTTGTGGGGCGTCCTGGGTCCCAGCTGCTCACCACTCGTGGACCCGCTCAGGCTCGGGCCTGGGCTCCAGCTGGGGACGTGGCTGTGTGGTGGCTTTTGCCTTATTCTTCAAAGTCGGGGTTTTTTTTTTTTTTTCTGTTTTTTGTTTTTGTACTTTTTTTTTTTGTCATTTTACTTTTTTTAATCCCCCAGAGGAGTCCAGAGGTACAGGTGCCGGGAGCCAGGGGCGGAGCGGAGAAAACAAAGTGACCCACGAAGGGAAAGCAAAGGCCTCCTCCTCCCCGCGCACCCCGCGCCTGCGCCCGCCCTCGATGGTGAGCACCCGTGAGTGTCCAGCGGCCCGCGGTCAGCAGGCCGGCACCAGGCCCTTCTGGAAGAGGCACCGGCGCTTGGGCCGGGGACCCTCCTCGTCCTCGTCCTCCTCCTCCTCGTCCTCCTCCTCCTCCTCCGAGGAAGACGAGCTGTCCAGCGTCAGGTCCACCACATCGGCTCCCGGCTTCCCATTCTCCACACCCGGGGCACCCGGCCCGCCGCCCGCACTGCCCAGCGGGCCGCTGCCACCGCCACTGTTCACGCTGGGGGGCGGCAGGAGACCGTTGGCATCGGAGGCGCCTGCGGGTGACAGGGATGGGGCACGGGCACTCGGGATGCTGCGCTCCGCAGAGCGGTGGCCAGGAGCCTGGGGGGGGTGGGGGGGGAAGGACTCACCAAGCACCAGGATGGGGCCCTGGGGGCTGCAGCTCCGCTCCTTCTCGGCACGGATTGGGCACCACGAGCCGTCCACCAGGTACTCGATCTCATCCGCATCCTCACACTCGCTCAGGATCTTGGACAAGAGCCTGGGGTGGGCAGGTGGGTGAGGGTGGGCGGCCAGGCACCCCTTGGCCCGCTCCCCGCTCCCGTCCAGAAGCCAGGGCTGAGGGCTATGGAGGCCAGGAGAGGGGGCGGGGTCTCGAGGCAGCTCCGCCTCCCCCATCCCAATACCCCCCCCTTTTTTCCAATACTCTATTTTTGGAGAAGACAAACAGAGGCCTAAAAGGCGGGGCTCGATGCCATAGGCAGGGAAACCCCATATAGCGAGTGGGGGACAGGCCCAAAGCGGGGGTGCTGGTTGGTCCACAGAGCCTTGGGGGAGTCACCAGGGGCTGCTATGTGCCGTCCCGGCCAGTCGGAGAGACAGAGGTCTGGTAGGGGCGGATGGTGCCCAGACCCCCCCTTCCCTCCCCCCCTACCCCCCCCACCAGCCCAGCCCAGCCATGCTGCCTGGGGCCAAAGCTGCACCCACTTCCAGGTGGCCTGGACCATGCAGCTCAGGCCACTCTCAGGGGCCGTGCAGGCTGCCCCGGCCCCATGGTCTCCCACACCCGGTTCACGTGTGTGTGGATGGCGCTCTGCGTGGCACAGGGTCCTGCCTGTAAACTCCTATTGTCCTGACAAGATGGAGACGGGCCCTGGCGTCTGCACCTGCCAGGCCCGAGGCCCTGGAGCAGTCAGAGGCGCGGGGGAGGGCACAGGCCGCAGCTGCTGGCCTGAAGACACAGCAGCCATTCAAGCCAGGTCCTCTGTGGTCCCAGGGGCCCACTCCCTGCACCCAGGCGGGGATAGCGCCCTGGGCCTTCCGGGAGGACCTGGCCTCGGAGCCGGTGGACCTGAGTGCAAGACACTGGCCTGGTCATCTGGGAGCTGGGGGAGCCTCCTCATCTGAAAAGGAGGGTGTCTGGCCAGTGACCAGGGGAAGGACGTGCACTGAATAAGGGGTCTGCTGGGGAAGACAGGGCAGAGGCCTCTCCCTCCATTACCGTCGGGCTCCATGCTGGCTGAGGACCGAGGTTCTGCCTGAGTGACTTGGGGACCAGAGGGGTGTGGCTGGAGGCGGCATGAGCACCAAGCCAGACAACGGGGCTCAGGTTCTAGAAACTCAAGACCTGAGCAGTCTCTCTCGAAGGGAGAAAGGTGCATGCCTAGTCGCCTTCTGGTGCAAGGCTAGACTGTGGGTCATTGCAGGCTAGTGCCACCTGGGAGTGGGTGTGGCCAGGACGTGGGGGAGGAGCCAGCAGAGGTCACCACATGGGGACAGTCACTCCCAGAGTCCCTCGGCAGTCGAGAGCTTGGCTGGTGTGAGGAGGAACAAAGAAAAGTCACAGTGAGCCAGGCCCCAGGGACTCACGCCTGTCATCCTTTCTCAGGAGGCTGCGATCTGAAGATCACAGTTCAAAGCCAGCCTGGGCAGGAAAGTGCATGAGACTCTTTATCTCCAATGAACCACTAGAAAACCGCAAGGGGCCTCACGGCTCAGAGAGGTAGAGCGCTTGCCTTGAGTGAAAAATGCTCAGAGACCGTGTTCAAACCCCACGATTGACAGAAAGTCACCGTGGATGCCGGCGGGACCCCTGTGCCACCCGTGCCGCCCTGCAGCCTCACACGCGGCCAGGAGTCGGCCTTTTGCTGACCCAGTGTCTCCCAAGGGTTTGGCTCCACTCTTTCAGGCACACCAGGGCCCCGGCGGGGGGGGGGGGGGGGACTCTCCTTGGGCCCCGAGGCTCACCCGTCAATGATGAGCTGGTCGTAGGGAGCAGGCTTGTCGCACACCGGGCACATCCATGTGGGCTTCTTCTCGTTCATCTGCAGGTAGAAGACGGCGTCGAAGCACTGCAGGTGGGCGCAGGTCTCTGCCCGGCAGGGCACCGACAGCCGCATCTTTACCAGCTGTGGGAGGGTGGGGTGAGTGGGCTGTGCCACCCCCAGCCTCTCAGGGGCCCGTGTGACTGGGGAGACAGCGCTGGACGGAGGAGAGGCTGTGGGGGACCCCCTCCCCCACCCCCACCCGGCACCGGACTCACCGGGCAGATGAGGGAGACCCGCACGCCCGTGGTGGCGATCTCGCTGTCAGGGTCCAGGCGCAGCTTCTCCTTCACTGAGGCGGGCAGAGGGGCAGAGGGGGTGTCAGGGGGGGCAGGGCGCTGCGCTGCGCCCCTAACACCCACGCCACAGCACCAGCGTCATTCGTCTCTGACCACAACTGGACGAAAGCGCACATGCCCAGATGCTGGTGCTGGCGGCCCCGCAGACTCCCACCCTCCACAGAGCTGCTATGGACTCCAAGACTTTTCTAGAACAATCTGGACAGCACAGACCCACCCACGGACAAGCACTGTGATCCTCACTCTGCCGCAGAAAGGCCACACGGGGAGGGGGACCGAGCCGCCCCTGCAGCCTCGCCTCCAGGACAAACGGACAGCTGGCTCTTGCCATGGGAAGAGCCTCGTAATGGGGGGTGGCCTTGCCCCACTGGGGGTGATGCTCCCCAAGGTAAGCCCTGGGGGTATCTGGTGTGTGCCCAGTCCCCCAGACAAAGGGCAGATGGCCTCTCCCTCCTTGGCTGCCAGGATGCTGCACCCCTCCCTCCTCAGGAATCAGCACGGCCTCCTCTTGCTCCCCATCCCTGACCTGAGTGTCCCCCCACCTGCCCATGACCTGTGTCCTCTCTCTCCCAGGGGGCCAGGTGAGGACCCGGCTGCTGCGGGTGCTGAGCCTCTGGCCACGGCAGTCACACTCCAGTATGAACTTCTACCCAACACTCCCACTCTACCCGAGCCCCAGGCTGAGCGGGGCTAGGGGCACAGCCGCCCCGCCCCCCCCCCCCCCCCCCCCCCCCGTGTCAAGACAGTGCACGAAGCAGGAGGGGCCCGAGGCATCAGACAGGCTCCTAGCCCATGGCCAGGCCTGCCCAGCACACACCAGCCCCATCCCCGGGGCAGTGAGCAACGTGGCTGCTTCCCTCCCCGCTTCCCCCCGCCCCCTCACCCGGGGCCAGGGACCGGGCAGTAGGAGGTTTCAGCAGCCTGGGGCTGGGAGGAGCCCACAGGCTGGGAGGCCCAAGTAGCAGCCACAAGTCAGGCCCAGGTCTCGGGACAAATGAGACCCTCCCCACTGCTGATCAGCGCGGCCCACCCCTCAGGCCCCTAACACTGGGCAGCAGCCTGCTCTGAGGGACATGGCTGGGCCTGACTCGCCGCGCCTCCGCTGGGTAGGCGGGCTGAGGCGGCGGCTGCGCTCCAGCCAGGTGGGGTCCAGGCAGCCCGCACCGTCCCTCAAGGAGCACAGATGGGTTTGTGTTGAGAAAGTGACCACCAATGACTTGCCCAGCCACACAGCTGCTTGGTGGCGCTCGATGAGGACCTCGGCATCTGCTCTTGCCAGTCTAGGTACAGCTGTCTTTCTCAAACTCTTAAGTATTGGGTGTTGCACGCGCACACATGCGCGCACACACATACACATGCTAGTCCTGGGGGGTTGAACTCAGGGTGTGGATGCTGTCCCTGAGCTTTTAGGGCTAGCACAATACCACTTGAACCACAGCTCCTCTTGTGGCTTTTAGTAGTTAATTGAAAATAAGAGTCTCATGCACGGGGCACTAGCGGCTCATGCCTGTAATCCTAGTTACTCAAGAGACTGAGATCTGAGGAACGTGACTCAAAGCCAGCCTAGGCAGGAAATGCTCTGTGAGGAGACTCTTATCTCTTAACCACCTAAAAACCAGGAGTAGCACTGAAGCTCAAGTGGTAGAGCACTAGCCTTGAGCAAAAAAGCTCAGGGACAGTGCCCAAGCCCTGAGTTCAAGCCCAGACTGATTAAAAACAAACAAAAATGTTCCATAGACTTTCCTGCCCAGGTTGCCTGCAAAGATGCTTAGATCTCAGCCTCCTGAGTAGCTAGGGTTATGGGCGTGAGCCACAAGTGCTTGGCTCTAGCTGTTATTTTTAAAAGCTTCTTGGGGAATCTGGTGCCACTGGTTCAGGCCTGCAGAAGGTTCATTGGACTCTTCATAGGAGTATTAATCATCACCAAAAAGCTGGAAGTGGAGCTGTGGCTCAAGTGGTAGAGTGCTAGTGTTCAGCAAAAAAAAAGCTCAAGGATAGCACTCAGGCCTTGAGTTCAAGCTCCAAACTGGCATAAAACAAACAAACAAGAGGCAGAGATGAGAGGATCATGGTTTGAGGCTACCCCAGGCAGGTCAGCAAGATGCCATTTCAACCAACAAGCCATTTGTGGGGCTACAAGCCTTTCATATTAGCTATGTGGGAGGTCATGGGTATGAGGATAGCAGTCTGAGGCTGGAACTCGGGCAAAAACTTTGTGAGACTCCAACCCCCCAAAATAATTAAATCAGCTGGGTACCGGGGGCTCATGACTGTCATCCTAGCTACTCAGAAGGCTGAGATCTGAGGATCACGGTTCAAAGCCAGCCAGGACAGGAAAGTCCATGAGATTCTTGTCTCCAATGAATCACCAGAAAACTAGAAATGGTGCTGTGGCTCAAGTGGTAGAGCGCTCGCCTTGAGCTGAAGAGCTCAGGGATAGCACCCAGGTCCAGAGTTCAAGCCCCACTACCAACAAAAGCAAAACAAACAAAAGTTAAATCCCAAAGGGCTGGCGGTGTGGCTCAGCTCTAGGTACCTGCTAAGCAAGGGAAGACACTGAGTTCAAACTAAGTTCAAACTCCAGTACTGCCAAAATGAAAAACAAAATAACCCTTTTGTTACAAGCACCGCTCACCTGAGTGTCTACCCGGGGGCAGCGGCCCTCCTGAGGCTCTGAGCTGCTCTCAGAACAAGACCCAACTGTCTGCCTCCGCCCCCCCAGGGTGGCCTTGCACCACCACCCCCGTCACCACCCTCCCCAACACCTCCCTGGCCACGCCGGTGCTTCACAGCGGGGAGGGTGGGCAGGCTGGGGCGGCCCAGGGCCCCAGTCTCTGGCTCTGGCCACAGGCCAAGCGTGTGCTCACCCAGTGCCTTGCACAGCTCGGGGTGCTTCACCCCGATCGTCTTCAACCTCTGCAGCAGCTCCGACGACGTCAGCTGCCGGACCAGGTAGAGCGCCACGGAGTAGCTCTGCACGGGGCACAGGTGTGGGGTGGGTCAGGGCGCTGCGACGGTGGCGGGGGGGGGGGGGGGGGGATGAGGGCGGGCGGGCAAGCGGCTCACCTTGCCGTAGTTTCCCCACGTGACAGTGATGCGGTTGGTGGCCGAGGACAGGTACATGAGGTGGGTGAGGTTGATGGGCCGGCATGGCCGCTTGGGCTCCACGCCAGGCTTGTTGGAAGGGTAGTAGCCCTGGGGGGACACGGCTGCTCAGGCCACTGCAGCGGTCCCCCTCTCCCCACACCTTCCCCCGGGGTTCCCTGGGTCACCCCACCGCCCCTGTGAGGGCGCTCACCGGGACGGAGCAGTAGCTGTGGTTGACCTTCACGGCGATGTTCGGGGGGTACTGGTCCTCCTGGGGGCAGCTGGTATCTGAGTAGCAGATCCTGTAACACGGGGCGACCCAGAGGCTGCAGAGGCCATGCTGGGTCCAGTGAGGGTGACAGGGGTTGCATGTATCTGGGCTTCAGGGTGAGCCCCAAGAAGGCAGTGGAGAAGGGGGTGCGGATGGGGGGGGCGGTACAGGGCAGGGGACGTACCTGAGGACCACCTGCACGGCTTTCACTCCAGGTTGAAGCTCTCTATGGATGCACAACAGGACCCAAGGGAGGAAGAGGGGGTCAGGGAGGCAGCGTCTTGCACGCCACGCCACGCCACACTGACCAGCCCTTTACCACCCCAAGCAGCCAGAGGCTGGCAGGTGGCATCAGCAACACCCTGTCCCATGCTGCCCAAGTCCCGCCCTGAATACCCTGGAGAAAAGAATAGCTCTCGGCCTCCCTGGGGGAGCGGGCATTGCTCAGGGCCTTGGGGGCCAAGGTGGGTCATGCAGGGACACCCAAGGACACGGTGTGTCTGCTCAATGGCCAGCGTGGTTCTGCTGCAGCTGGAGGCAGGCGCGCGGCCGGCTCTCAGCCTCACCGGGGCTGTCACTGCCTCCCGGGGACCCAGGGCTGTGCCTGGGGACACTCAGCTGTCGTGATCAGGAGCTCTTGGCATGGAGAGGGTACAGGGCCCAGAATACCACCCCAGAGAATTACCAGCAGTGTCCGCGGTGTTGGGGGTGGGGGAGGGAGGAAGCTTGTTAAAAGGGGCGTCTGGGCTGGGAAGGTGGCTCAGTGGTAGAGTGCTTGCCTAGCACACATGAAGCCCTGGGTTCTATTCCTCAGCACCACATACACAGAAAACATTGGAAGTGGCGCTGTGGCTCAAGTGCTAGCCTTGAGTAAAAGAAACTCAGGGACAGCACCCAGGCCCTGAGTTCAAGCCTTAGGACCGGCAAAGAAAAAAAGGGGGGGGAGGGGAGAAATCTACCTCTGGAGGGATAAAGGGTCAAAGGATCAAAGTACATGTCACTCTAGGGTCAAAGGTCAAAGTACATGCCACCCCCAAGCAGGAGAGGTATGGGGCCTAGGTCAGCCGGGGGTGACCACTGAGGCGGAGGGTGGGGCCGCACACCTGGAGCTCCGGATGAGGTCCACCTGTCTGGGTGTCAGGGCGAAGATGCAGGGACTTTCCTGAAGCTTCTCGGCGTTCTGTGGGACTGAAGGCAGACAGGGTCAGGGTCATGGCCATGGCCAGCCCTCTTCAGACCAGGAACAGGAAACAGGAAGCTGCTGACAGCTGGGGACTAAGGCAAAGCCATCCAGCGCGGAGTGTGAGGGGGGACGCTGGGCAGGAAACAACAGTGCTACCTGGCTGTGGCCCTGATTTAGGGGCCCTCGTGGAGCTCAGGCCATGCAGGTAAGAGAAGGTGGCGCCCCCTGGTGAACCCTGCCTGCCCGCCCTTGCTGGCAAAGTGCCCTTCAGTGGTAGCCATGGCTGCGCTGGGGCCGCCTCCGGCGCTGGGCCTGCGGGGGCGAGGCACCGGCCTCCCAGGGCCTCCCAGGGCACAGGAGCAGAAGTCACAGAACTGGCTGCCGGCAGGGACAGAGGCCGTGGGGCCTTGCTCACGGTCACACCACCACTGGAGCAGAGGGCCTAGAAAGTTCTGAGGGCAGTGGGGCTCTTCCCTCTCATAACTGACAGAGCCACGGGGGCTCAAAGAGAATGCTTTCAGTAAGCGAAGGATGCAGTACTCCTACATCAGGGGGACACCGGCAAAGCCATACGCGGGGACCGGTGGGGGCAAGTAATTCCTAATTAAAAAAAAAAAAAGCGGGGGCTGGGAAGTGGCTCAGTGGTAGAGCGCTTGCCTTGCATGCCTGAGGCCCTGGGTTCGATTCCTCAGCACCACATAAGTAAAAAGAAAAAAGCCGGAAGTGGCGCTGTGGCTCAAGTGGTAGGGCGCTAGCCTTGAGCTGAAGAGCTGAGGGACAGCGCCCAGGCCCAGAGTTCAGGCCCCACGACCGGACCCAAAAAAAAAAAAAAAAACAGCGGAAGCTGGGTACTGGTGGCTCACGCCTGTCATCCTAGCTACACAGGAGGCTGAGATCTGAGGACTGCAGTTCAAAGCCAGCCCAGGCAGGAACGTCCGAGAGACTCTTATCTCTAATAAACCACCAAAAAACCAGAAGTGGAGTTGTAGCTCAAGTGGTAGAGTGCTAGCCTTGAGCTGAAGAGCTTAGGGACAGCGCTCAGACCCAGAGTTCAAGCCCCATGACCGACAATAAAATAAAATAAAATAAAATAAAATAAACAAACAGTAGCAGGGCGCTGGTGGCTTCACGCCTATATATCCTAGCTACTTAGGAATGTGAGATCTGCGGACTGAAGTACAGAATCTTCCATGAGACTTTTTTTGGCCAGTCCTTGGCCTTGAACTCAGGGCCTGGGCACTGTCCCTCTTTTGCTCAAGGCTAGCACTCTTATCACTTGAGCTACAGCATCACTTCCGGCTTTTTCTGTTTACGTGGTGCTGAGGAATTGAACTCAGGGCTTCATGCATGCGAAGCAAGCATTCTACCACTAAGCCGCCTTCCCAGCCCCTATGAGACTCTTAGCTCCAATTAATCACAGAAAAAGCCAGAAGTGGAGCTATGGCTCAAGTGGTAGAGTGCTAGCTTTAGCTAAAAAAAGGAGCTCAGAGACAGTGCCTAGACCCAGAGTTCAAGCCCCAGGACTGGCGAAAAATAAAGTATAATCAGTAAAAACTCTGGCCAGAGGCATGGCCCAAGTAGTAGTGCCAGTGGAATAAGCAAAGGTAGCAAGCAGGGGTCCTGAGGTCAAACCCCAATACTGGCATGACTGGTAAGTAGGCAGACAGGCCGATGGGCAGACACCCTGGATGTCTGGATAAGGAGCTCTCTCCTGAGGTTTTTGTTTGTTTTTTTTTTCGGTCTCGAACATGCACCCTTCAGCTCCAGGCGAGCACTCTACCACTTGAGCCACAGCACCACTTCCTCCTGAGTACTTTTGTTGGGTGCTGAGCACTGCACACTGCCTACACAATAACACTCGGGAGGAGGGGACAGGGAGCAGTCCCAGAACACTCATGTGTTCCCAAGCCTTCAGATGTCCCATCCCTTGCAGGGAAGGCTGCCCTGTTTCCAGAGACCCCAGTGTCCTCTCTGGGTGACTTGTATCTGTCATCATGTTAGCACCCTGTGCCTGCAACTTGAGATCTTCCTGCCTCAGCCTCTAGAGTGCTGGGATTTACAGGTGTGGACCAAAATACCTTGCTAGACACAGTTTTTAAAATTCCGATGGAAGCCCTGGCCAGGGGAGTCCCTGAAGAGGGGATACGAGGCCTGGGCCCTGGGCTTGGGACACTGGAGGGACATGCCTAGTTTCACCCTGCAAACTACTTAGAGCAGGGACAGCCAATGCTCCCATAAATTATGGTCCCAAAAGCCCTTCCAGGGGCATGCTCAGGCCAGTGGTGTCTTCTGTGACCTCTCCCAGTGAAGGGCTGGGGCAATCACAGGGCTGACTAGCAAGGATAAGCTCCTGAGTTCAAACTCCAGTTGCCACTAAGGCGCTGGTGGCTCATGCAGGTAATCCTCGCTACTTGGGAGGCTGAGATCTGAGTGAGAATCACAGTTTGCGGCCAGCCAGAGCAGGAAAGTCCATGAATCTCTCATCTCCAATCTATTACTAAGAAAAAGCTGGAAGCGGCACAGAGGCTCAAGTGGTAGAGCACTAGCCTTGAACATAGAGAAACTCAGGGACAGCTGAGGCCGCATTTAAGCCCTAGGACCAGCACTAAAAAAAAATAACAAAGGGAACCACCAGGTGCCAGTGGCTCACGCCTGTCATCCTAGCTACTCAGGAGGCTGAGATCTGAGGATCACGGTTCAAAGCCAGACCCTGCAGGAAAGTCTGTGAGACTCTTATCTCCAGAAAACCAGAACTGGCACTGTGACTCGTGGTAGAGCGCTTGCCTTGTGCTGAAGAACTGAAGGACAGCGCCCAGGCCCAGAGTTCAAGCCGCACGACTGAAAAAACCAAACAAGCCAAAACAAAACAAAAAAAACAAAGAGTTCTGTGGACAAGGCCAGGTGCCTATGACAACCGCTTATGACTGCCCCCTGACCCCAGCAGGCCAAGTGCCAGAACCTTCTGAATCCCAACCTGGAGACCAGGTGATGCAGAGGCCAGACCTAGTACTCTTAGAAGCCAGCGGCTGGGGTTCAGATCCAGCCCTGGAGGGCCTCCCCCCCACAGGCTGCTTTCTCTGGGTGCCCAGGAAGAGGCGGCTGTGGCCGGCTTGAGTTTGTTTGTTAAGCACTCGCTGGTCCCTGGGTGATAGCAGACTGTGGAGCCAGGGCTAGGGCTCAGGAGGAAGGCGTCTAATTGGGGAGCAGACACGCCCAGATCTGCCCAGGTGTGTGGGGAGCAATTACTCCAGGGCAGGGTGCAGGGAAGGCCTCACAGGGCTGACATCTGAGCAGGCGTGGGGGGGTGGGGGAGGACGCTGGCTAGGAAAGTCAACACGCCATGCCCCCCTGGCCTGCAAGGTCTTGGGGGGGGGGGGGCGGTGCCCAGGGCTGGTCCCTAGCATGGAAGGCCACGCCAGTTTCTCTTTGACCAAGAATCAGGAGTCCTTCCCAAGGGCTCCTGTGTGTAGGTGAGGTTGGGCCGTGCCACTGTCCCCAAACCTGCTTCTACCAGGCTGGCCAGGGACAGCTCCCTCCAATCACCCGCTCTCCCAGGCCTTCCTGGATTACTTCCCCAGCACCCACAGCACTTCTACTCCTCACTGGAGGTGAGTTCAAACCCCAGGGCATCCCAGACCCTCTCCCTCAGCCCATCTCCTGGCCCCGGGATGACGGTTCCAGCAGAACCCTGTCCACAGTGAGTGTGGGACCGGTCCCACACCCCGGGCCTGGACTCCACAGGGGCTGCCACCACCTCCCCCTCTCCTGCCAGGGCCTTGGCACTCTTGCTGAGTCTTTTTCTTTTGGTTTCCCTGCAGTGCTCGAGACGAACCAGTGTCCTTTTTTTCGTTCTTCTTTCTCTTTGTGCCAGTCCTAGGGCTTGAACTTAAGAGCTTAGGTACTGCCGCTGAGATTTTTTGCTCAAGAATGGCACTCTATCACTTGAGCCACAGCTCCACTTCTGGTGTTTTGCTGGTTAATTGGAGAGAAGAATTTCACAGACGTTCCTACCTGAGCTGGCTTCAAATCATGATCCTCAGATCTCAGCTTCCTGAGTAGCTAGGATGTCAGGCTTGAGCCACCTAGCAGTAGAACCTGGATCCTGTGCCTGCCGGGAAAATGGTTACTACTAAAGTCACACCTCAACCCTGTCTTGCTATGTGGACCAGCTGGCCTGGAACTCACCAGGCTCCCGCCTCATCCTGCCAAACAGCTGGAATGACAGGCATGACCACCTATATCCCTCTTCTGGAACACTCCTATCCGTCCCTGTGGCTGAACCTGCCTTATAAACTGTAGCCTGCCCTCTTTGCCTGACTTCCTGCAAGACCTGCCTCTCACCTCCACCCCTTTGCTCTTTGGGCCAGCACAGCATTAGGTCCAGGAGAAGGGGTGGTTCTGTGCGAAGATCATATCTGTGATCTTGGGATCCTAGCTATGGAAGCCACAGACAGGAAGACTGGAGATTGAATACATCCCTCGGCAAAAACAAGAGACTACCTGAAAAATAACTAAGGTTAAAAAGGACTAGAGGTGGTGGTGGTACACGCCTGTAATCCTAGCTACTCATTACTCAAGAGGCTGAAATCTGAGGATCATGGTTCAAAGACAGCCCAATCAGGAAAGTCTGTGAAGCTCTTACCTCCAATAAACCACACACACACACTCTCTCTCTCTCTCTCTCTCTCTCTCTCTCTCTCTCTCTCTCTCTGGAGCTGTGGTAGAATGCTAGCAAAGCTTAGGAACAGGCCCCAAATTCAAGCTCTGGGATTGGTATTCCTTATTCCCCCCGGAAAAGTCAGAGCTGGAGTGGCAGGGTGTCAACTGCTACGGGTAAGCACATGGAGTTTGAGGCCAGCCTGAGCTACATTATCCAGTCCCTGTCCCATCAAACCGGAAGAGAAAGAAAAGCTCCCTCTGGCTGCTGACCACCAGCCTGAGGGGGTGGAGCTAGGAGGAGGCCGGTCAGCTAGACAGGTGGACATTGGCTGCCAGGATTGGAAGACTAGAGGTAAAGTGAGCAGAATGGTGGAGGGGGGAGATGGGGGGGGATTCTGACTCCCCCACCCTGGGAGGAATGTGACTGCCCAGGCTCTAGGGCACAGCTTGGAACCCAGACAGCTCCAAAGGACACCATACCCTCAGCGTCTTTAGTGACTCTAAAGGGTCCAGTTTTGTTTTTTTTTTTTTTTTGGTCGGTCGTGGGGCTTGAACTCTGGGCCTGGGCGTTGTCCCTCAGCTCTTCAACTCAAGGAGAGCGCTCTACCACTTGAGCTACAGCGCCACTTCCTAAAGGGTCCAGTTTGAAGCATAAGACACACCAGCAATGCTGGGCACTAGTGGCTCACGCCTGTAATCCTTACCACTGAGGAGGCTGAGATCTGAGGACTGAGGTCTGACACCAGCTAGGGCAGGAAAGTCTGTAAGACTCTTAACCACCAATTAACCACCAAAAAGCTAGATGGAGCTGTGGCTCAAGTGGTAGAGCGCCGGTTTTGAGTGACAATGCTAAGGAATAGCACTTAGGCCCTAAGTTCAAGCCCCAATACTGACAGCCATACAAAGAAGACACACCAGCAAGCTGGATGAGAAGCCGCAGTGATCCCCACAGCCCTCCATGGGCTGTGTCCCTGCCCCAGCACCCCATACTGGCCCACACAACGGGCCATTCAGTGGCATGAGCGAGCCCCCTCTGCCTGGCACTTTCCGTCCCATGCCCCCATGCCAGGAGCACACGCCCCACCCTCCTGGGCCCTCGAGGCCAGGAGGCCTTTCCAGCCCACCATCCTCACAAATGCACAGTAATGGCTCCTGACACTCCCAGCCCAGGCTTAGGAGGAAGGGTGAGGGGGGTGTGCGTGCTGCGCCAGGCTCCTCAGCCAGCATCGGTGCCACCCAGCTCTGGGCGCAAGAGCAGCTTGGGGCTGGACTAATGCATTTCCTCCCTTCACCTCCCCAACTCCCATACCCATGCCCATGATGGCCTCTTTTCTCGCCTGCACCCCTTGGTCAGGTTCCAGCTGCTGATCCTCAAGCAACACAGGGGCCGTGTGTTCCTGGGCCCTGGATCAGGCAATGGCCTTCTGCCTTGGCCTGCCTGGCTCCTGGGTGGAAAGCCACCCAGAGACCCCTGTGCTAAGGCCGTGCAGATGCTGTCTGTGGGGAAAGGGGTCGTGCTGGGAGGACAGATGAGCCTGCTGTGGTAGCCTGGGCAAGGCTCCTAACCTCTCTGAGCATGGGCCCTCCCTCAGCAGTGGCTCCTGTGTCTCTATAATGGCCAGCCATGCTCTCCTGGGCTCGGGGTCCAGCTCCTGGTCTGCGGCTGCTCTGCCTCCCCTCCCCCACCCAGCACACCACCAGGGTGATTTATGGTTCCTGTCTGCCTGGCGCAGGCTCCAGCCCAGAGCTCAGAGCCAGCATGGTTCTTCCGGGGAATCGGATCGGAGCCTGTGGGCCTCGCTCCGGTTAGTGGGTCGTGGCCAGGGCAAGGAGGAAGGGGCAGCAGACAGAACTGGCCCCTGGTCAGGCCTCAGGCGATGCCAGCACTCCATGGTGGGGAGGGCCATGCCCAGGGTGAGGTGGGTTGAACCACCATGGGTTCCGGAACATGAGGACAACTGCCTCCAGCCTAGAGTCTGTGCTCTTCCTAAGCCCCAGGAAGCCCCTCAGGACCCCCAGAGCATGAGGGCCCATGGTAGGTGTGCCCTGGTGGGATGGGGGGTTTGCTCTCAGGCCTCCCCGCTATGGGGAGGGGAAGGAAGGGAGGGCGTGCGGCCTCTTTGTTCTAAGTGCAGCAGAGGCTGCTGGTGCAAACAGGGGAGCAGGCTCTCCCGGAGATCAGGTGACCAGGGTCCCAGGGGGGGCCCAGGGCAGTGATGCATTGTGGGGCGGAGCAGTGGAGCAAGCAGGAGGCCAGCCCACCCTGCAGGGAGGAGGCCCGTCATGCCCTACAGGGAGATCCAGTCACCTCCGGCCCAGACCCACCAGCACCCAGCCTGGCTCACACTTCCCTGTGACTTCGGTCATTCTCTAGACTCCTAGAGTCCAAACTGATCTTCAGAATCGCCCGTCATTCCCAAGGTCCCCATACTCTTCGGGGGAGCCCAGAGAAGGGAGGAACTGAAAGAGCACTCAGGCTGGGGAAGCCAGCCAGGAAGAACCAGGGATGAGCTCTGATCCCCAGTCAACTATTAGGCCAACCTGCTCAAAGAGGTTCTGGTGCCAGTCTCCTCCACCATGCAAGGTCTCAGCAGAGCACACCAGAGGGTGGAGCTTTAGATCAGAGTGCAATGGCTCATACCAGAGGAAAGCCAGCATCAGGCAGAAGGTGGAGGCTCTGGGGGCTGCAGGATGGAACCCATGCCAGTCCTTCTGCCCTCCCCCTCCTGCAGCCCCGCCAGAAACCACAGCCCTTCTCCCAACCTCCTGCAGCCCAGAGGCAGCAGGCAGGAGGGCAGATCAACCATCAACCACTCCTCATTCTCCCCCTCCACCAGAGCAGGGGAGGGGAGCGGAGGGGGCTGGCTGGCACTAGCCTGTGCTGAATGGCGGCGCATGCCAGAGAGGCCCTAGGGCCAGGCAGGAAGCTGGGTCAGCAGTGGGGGAGGCATGGAGGTTCTGAACCACTGGGCCCAGTGGGGGTGGAGAGGGTTGGGGAGTTAAGACCCACCCACTCTGCCACAACAGTGAAGGTACCAAGGAAGGCAGTGTGCACTGCAGTTCCAAGTGGGGTGCCGCAGGAGGCCACCCACGGGAGGGCAGAGGGCTCCACCTGTCTGTCCGTGCCGCAAGCCCAGCTCCTGGCACTGCGAGGCAGTGCCCATAAATACTGGCTGTGAGAGCACGTGGATGGGCGGGTAACCAGGCAGCAGAACACAATGGGCCAGGTCTCCAGGTGATGGTGCCAGTTGGGTACCTAGTAAAAGCTGGGTGCTGGGTATGAGCCCACCAAGGTCCGGAACGGCTGGCTGGCTCTGGCTGAGGGGCTAGGGGGACCTGCTACTGCGAGTCTGGGCTGGTAAGGCCTCCTCTGTCCTGAACTAGGGGCAGCATCTGAGGCTGAGACCAGGCGCCCAGCCTCCCTGCAGCCTAGGTGACAGACACTGCCAGGGAGGGCCTGGCCTGTCCACACTGCTCCTACAGCCAAGTTCTAGTTCCCAGCTCCATCAACACTGCGACAAAGAATCAGAGACAGGAAGGACTGGGGAGCTTAGATCTGTCTCCATCCTGTGGCCCCCAGCCTGAGCTGGCTGTCAGGTTACCTGAGGCTCCCCTGCTGGCAATGTCCTCCCTCTAGATAGGTCAGAGGGTCACACACCATTTTTCAGCCCCTTTCTACAAGGACTAAGCACAGGTCACAGTGAGTGGAAGGCCTCTGAATGAGTGATGGGAAAAGCAACGGAACAGGGCAAAAGGGAAGGGGTGGTGTGGCCACACCTGTAAGCCCAGCACCGGGGAGGCTGAGGTAAGGAGATCGCAATTCCAGCCCCATTGGGCTGCACAGGCAGACTGGCTCTTAACAAAGGACTGTGGCTTCCAGCTGGGCCGTGTGTGTGCTCACAGAAGCTGGCTCTCTACCTCCCTCTCAGGACACTCACTCTGGGACACCAGAGCCACCAGGCTAAGGACATTCAGATAACTTATGCATGCAGCCTCCACAGTCTGAGGAAGGGCTCTTCTAGCCTCAGCCAAACCTTCAGATGAGTGGCCCAGTGGGTGGCCCACATTCTACAACCTCACAGGTATGAACCAGATGCTCCCAGTTTACTGCAAATTTGTCCACAAACCCACAGCTTATTCTCAGTGTGTGTGTGTGTGTGTGTGTGTGTGTGTCTGTCTGTCTGTCTGTCTTGGTCTTGGGGCTTGAACTCAGGGCCTGGGCACTGTTCCTGAACTTTTGTGCTCAAGGCTGGGGCTCTACTATTTGAGCCACAGCCCCACTTTTGGATTTTCAGTAGTTCATTGGAGATAAGAATCTCATCTGGCTGGAACTCTGATCCTCAGATCTGTCTTTTCAGTTGCTAGGATTACAGGAATGAGCCATGGGTGCCCGGCTTCCACAGCTGCTGTGTTAAGCAGCTGGGTTGGGGGCAGTTTGTTTGGCAGGTACAGTAACCCACAGTAGACCCAGTGGCTTTGCTGCCAGGAAAGACGAACCCCAGGGTCCCTCGGGACAGGCAGCGCAAGGCAGTGGCTACTCACCTAACTCGGTGGGCTTCAGCAGCTCGTCCAGCATGTTGAAGAAGGGCAGCTTCACCAGGCGGACTTCTGGCTTGAGGGTCTTGGCAGGCAATCGTCCAAGTCCATTTAGATACTTTCCGTAGAGCACAGGGTAGTCAATATTGGGGCCCGACAGCGGAGTCCTGGGTACCGTGCCAGCCCGGTCGTAGGTGGAGTGCACGGTGAGAGGGTCCAGGGGCCGGTGGGGCTGTGGGCCAGGCTCCACGTTCTTCTTGGCATAGCGTGTCTCGTAGAGTTCCTTGATCTTCTTGAACAGCTCCGGGCTGCAGTCGAACTGCACCAGCTGCAGGGCCCTGGTGACCAGCTCGTGCTTCAGGCCACTCTTGCTGCGGCCCACGAATCCCAGCAACATCTGGAGGTCGGACACGCGGAAGCTCATCACCATGTTCTGAGGGAAGCAAGCACACACAGCGCTCAGGGAAATGCATAGCACTCGGGCACACGGAAGCTCATCACCATGTTCTGAGGGAAGTGCACGCACACACATGCGCACGCACACACACAGCGCTCAGGGAAATGCATAGCACTCGGGCACACGGAAGCTCATCACCATGTTCTAAGGGAAGTGCACACACACGCATGCGCACGCACACACATGCACGCACACACACAGCGCTCAGGGAAATGCATAGCACTCGGGCACACGGAAGCTCAACACCATGTACTGAGGGAAGTGCACGCACACGCGTGCGCACGCACACTCACACACACACACACACACACACACACACAGCACTCAGGGAAATGCATAGCGCTCGGGCACACGGAAGCTCAACACCATGTACTGAGGGAAGTGCACACATGCGTGCGCACGCACACTCACACACAGCACTCAGGGAAATGCATAGCACTCGGAAATGCAAAAGCTCATCACCACGTTCTGAGGGAAGCAAGCACACGCAGCACTCGGATGGCCTGGTGGGGGTGTCTGGCTGACCCAGGGTGTCCGAGAGAGAGCTGTTCCAAACCATCCTGTCCACCACCAGGAAGCCTGTCCCCCCTCCAACTTTCCATGCAGCAGGAGCTCCTCCCACTGTCCCGCCCCCCACATCTATTTTAGGTTCTTTTTTTTTTTTTTTCGTCATCTTTGCACCTGAAAGCATCACCAGGGCAGGAACTGGCAATCTTCCCCATAAACTAGCTCTTCCCTGGGCTGGGAAGGTGGCTCAGTGGTAGAGCGCTTGCCTTGCATGCATGAGACCTTGGGTTCGATTCCTCAGCACCACATAAGCAGGGGGAAAAAAAAGCCAGAAGTGGCGCTGTGGCCCAAGTGGTAGAGCGCTAGCCTTGAGCTGAAGAGCTGAGGGACAGTGCCCAGGCCCAGAGTTCAAGCCCACGACTGGACCCCAAAAAAACCCCAAAAAACAAAAAACTGGCTCTTCCCAATACCGGTGTGGGCTGACAGCTTCCCTGATTCCCATCCTTTCCTCAGGGCGGGAAGCTGGGAGGACCCTGGCAGAGCCATTGCTCTAGCCACAAACACAAGTAACCACAGCCATGCCGGACCTTACACTAGTCACCTGCTGGAAATCGAGTCTGAAACTTCACTCTCCAGACGACTCCCAATACACCCCATTCCCATAGGCATCTGCTCAGATGGGCACCATCTGGCTCAGGCAGGGGCTTGCCCCTGGGCACCCTGGACATGGCTGGCTTGCCTCTGGGGACATTCTGAGCACTTCCGGGTTCCTGGCAGCATCCCTGGCCTCCACCTTACTCCATCCTGGAGCTTCCCCACTGGTGACAGACATGTCCCCAGATACAGCCCAGTGTCCCCAGGGGCAGCATAGGTCACAGTTGAGAAGGGCTGGTCTCACAGGCTAATTAATCGCTGAGCTGGTGGCAAAGTGACGGGTGACACTCAGCAGGACCTGCCAGCTATGCCAAGGCAAACCAGAGCTCAGCAGACACTCATGTGTGACCTGGGCTCTGTGGTAGGAGCTGCACGTCCATGTAAAGGTGGGCCTGTGCTCCATCAGGCAGGCAGGTGAGGAAACTGAGGATGGGAGGGAGAAGAGGCAGGGCTGGGGTCTGGGCTTGTGGCCAGCCACTGCACTCCTTAAGAATTTATTTAGGGGCTGGGAAGGTGGCTCAGTGGTAGAGCGCTTGCCTTGCATGCTTGAGGCCCTTGGTTCCATTTCTCAGCACCACATAAGCAAAAATAAAAAAGCCGGAAGTGGTGCTGTGGTTCAAGTGGTAGAGCACTAGCCTTGAACTGAAGAGCGCCCAGTCCCAGAGTTCAAGCCCCACGACCAGACCAAACAAACAAAAAAAAAGAATTTATTTATTTTTATTTTTGCCAGTCCTGGGCCTTGAGTCAGGGCCTGGGCACGGTCTCTAAGCTTCTTTTGTTCAAGGCTAGCACTCTACCACTTGCACCAAGGCACCACTTTTAGCTTTTTCTGTGTATGTGGTACTGAAGACTAGAACCCAGGGCTTCATGCATGCTAGGCAAGTACTCTACCAATAAGCCCACTAAGCCATATTCCCAGCCCAGAAATTTTCTTACACACACACACACACACACACACTGCACGGGGAAGAGCAGATTGGCGGGGGCGGGGGGGTGGGGGGGAGCACTGGGTCACCACACCTGCTGAGGAGCTTACCAAAGTGCAGGCTCTCAGAGAGCCAGCCATGCTTTAAACACAAAGATGCTCTGCTCCCTTGGCCTGACTTCCTACCTTGTACAGAAAGAAACAGCTTGTGGACAAGATGTTCCTTCTGGAAGTGGCTCAAGCCTTTTAGGAGGGATAGGTGTGTGGTCAGCTGGGAGCTGACCAGGATGCACCAGCAAGAGCAGGGAGTTCACAGCCCTTCCAACATCCTCAGCTCCAGATCCCCTGCTAGTTAGCCCAGGGCCTGAAAGCCAGCCACTCCAACATCAGACTGGGCACCACAGAGCATAGCTCTCTTGCCTGACCATATGTTCCCGACTCACATTTCCCCACAGCTGCCACTCCTGAGCCCGTCCTGGACACTGGGGCATGAGGGGTAACAGACAGACATCCAAGAAGCCTCAGATGCAGTGAAGAGCACTTCCTGTTCTGTCCATCCAGACCTGCCTGCCTTTGGGCTGTTTGTAAACAGGGCGGGGGGGGGGGGAGCAGCAGGAGGCTGACACAGCTCCTCCACCATCCCGGATGACTGCACCCTCAAACCTGCCTCAGCATCGGTTTCGTATGCCTGTGTGCCAATCCTACATGTTCTCCATCGGCACCCTGTGCACACTGAAAGGCAAACTCTGGGGCATGTATCCCACAGGGCAGGGAGAGCTACTGAAGAAAGAGGGGACATTTCAACTACAGTTAAGGCAGAGACCAGAGCAAGAGACTCCAGGGGATAGAAGGTCCCTATTCTTCTGGACCAACAACCTAGCAGTTCAGAAAACTTGAAAGGTCAATGTGACTTAATGGGGGTGGGGGGGATTGCCACCATAGGTCATGCAGAGGACATCAGATCAAATTTCAAGGCAGCCCCTACCCTCTGCAGGGAGGGTCCAGAGGTACGGCCCCACATGCTACAGGAGGTCACCTTTCAAGGCTCCAGGGGACTCCAAGCAGAGGCTAAGCCTCTGGGATGCAGAGTGCAGATGTCTGTCTCTCCATAATCCTGGGGAGGGGCAGATGTGTATGTGGTACAGGTTTTGGGGAAGAGTTCTGGGGAAAGGTTGGTCTACCCTATAATCACATCCTAGAAGCTGTCTTCTAGATTGCAGGGGGGAGAAGGGTGAAGTAAGGGGAGAGGAAGGAGTGAGGAGCAAACACCAGCAGGTGAGGAACTGGGGAGGGGAGAGCAGAAGGAGGTCGAGGTCCCACAGCTCTTAGGAGTAGCTGTCTGGGGGAGGGGTACTTCTGAAAGGAGGTCAACTGTGAGAACACTGGACCCTCACCTGGGAAACAGACAAGCTTTCAGCAAGAGGGTTAATAGGGGCCAAATCCTGGAGAGGGAAAAAAGTCTTGAAACCAAGACCCAGGAACAGAATAGGGGAGCAGCAGTGAAGGCCCACCTTAAATAGAGCCTATTAGGGACCCTCCAAGGATCAATATGGAAGACAAGGCAGAAAAAGAAGGGGACTAAAAGCCAGAAGTGGGTGCATAGGGTCCTGGGGGCTCAGTAGAAAGGAAGCCGACCCCAAACATAGACTCATCAGGAAGCAGGTTGGAGACTAAGGAGTAGAGAGAATCCCGTTTAAGAGTGGTGTGGAGAGCCCCCCCCCCCCGCCCCGAAAGTGAGAGATGGGACACGGAAAACGGGGAGGGAGGGGAGGAAGGAGGGAGGTGAAAGATGGAGGGCCAACATCCAAAACTGAACGGGGGGTCGGAGGTGGGGGGGGGGAACCTCCGACCGACAGGGGCTGGTCGGGCTTGCGTCCCACAGAGAAGGCCAGGGGTGGCCACTCTGTCACTCTGGAGCGCCGGGAGGGGGCGGGGCGCGGGGCCCCACCGCACTGAAGAGGAGTCCCAAATGATCCTGAGGCACGGACACCCCCCTTCCCGCCAGCCCCCTCCCCCGCTCCCGAAGACAAGTGCCGTGAGAGGTCGGGCCGGGCACCGGGCTGTCCCCCGGGGCGGTGGCAGGGGTGTAACGGAACACTCCTCAGCCCACCCCACCCCTAAACACCCGCCGGGCTCAGGGGACTCTCCGGAGCCGCAGACCCCAAGCTTTTAGCCTGCGGGGCAAGGGAGGCTGGGATCTCGATCTCGGACTCCCCCCGGCCAAGAAGAAAGCAACGAGGAACGGCTCCGGACCAGGTAGGCAGCGGGCAGCCGGTCCGGCCCGCCGTCCCGCAGGACTGCGCCGGCACCGGCGGAGCCCCCGACCGTCGGGACGTCGGACCCCAGAACTACTCCGGGGGGTGGAGGGGGGCACGGCCTCGGCCTGAGGGCCGGGGGACACAACCCCGGCGCCAACACCGGGATGAGGTTTGGGACCCCGCCCCCGGCCTCCCCGCCCCCCGCCCGCACCCGGAGCCCCGGGGCCCCCGGGCCACCGTCCCCGGAGGCAGCCACGGGCGGGACGCATCCCACGGCCCCGGACGGAGGGTGCAGAACCCATCTGGAGGACCCGACCCCGCCCCGTCACCCGCCCGGCCCGGCTGGAGCCGCCGCGCTCACTCACTTTGGCCTCCACCAGTTCCGCCGCCATCTTGGCCACCAGCGTCCCCCGCGCCGGGAGCCCCCAGCCGTCGCGTCACGTGACCGCCCGCCACTCGTAGGCGGGGCCAACGCGCGGGCCTATTAACACCGCCTCTGACTCCGCCCCCCCGAGCTGGGCGGATGGTTACATACTGCGCAGGCGTGCGCGGCCACCGCCCGATCTTCCAGCCAATCAGAAACGCCAGCTACCCTACACCCTCCCCCTCCCCTTTAGGTTTTGCCCGCGACGGCCACGCCCACTCGCGGCGGCGTCTGGCTTCTTAAAGGAACCGAAGCGCCGCACAGGTGGGGGGCGGGTGCCGGACGGCGTCTAAGGAGGGGGTTGAGGAAGGGTGGGCTCCAGCGCGACAACAATGCCGCCAGGTGTCACCGCTCCGGGCGCGCGGCGGTCGCCAGGTGCGTTCGCGAACTGCCGTCGGCGTTGGAGGAAGAGGAGACGGTTGCTCAACCGCTGCGACTTGCCGGTGCGTGCGGTGTGGCGCCTGGCGGCGGGGCGCAGGCGGCGCGGGGCGGCGCGGCGCACACTGGCGGGCCCGAGGCGCTCCGCGCGCCGCACATCCGGGTCCTGGGGCGCACGTGGCGGCGCGGGCTGCGCGCTGGCTGGGCCGGCTGGAGGGAGGCTTGACGCCGCACCACGGCCACCACCGCCCGCAAACTCCCCAGCGTCTGGAGGGCCTTAACGACTTTCCGGAGGAACGGATCCCCGGCAGGTCCCGAGTTCTCACCCACGGGGGAACCGTGGACATCTTCCCGCACCTGCACCTGCTCCCGCTCAGAAGCTTCCTTTGGTTCGGTGCCGGTGGCTCACGCCTGTCATCCTGGCTACTCAGGAGGCTGAGATCTGAGGATCGCGGTTCAAAGCCAGCCCTGGCAGGAAAGTCTGTGATAAACCACTCAGAAAACCGGAAGTGGCGCTGTGGCTCAAGTGATAGAGCGCTCGCCTTGAGCTGAAGAGCTGAGGGACAGCACCTAGGCCCCGAGTTCAAGCCCCACGACCGACCAAAAGAAAAAAAAAAACCAACCCAATGTGGGGCTGACTCAAGTGGGAGAGTACCAGCCTTGAGCACAAAAAAGCTCTAGGAGCATTCAGGCGGATTTCAGCCCCAGGATGGAGAACACTCATAAACACACAAAATGGGTTGGACGCAGTGGTGTCCTCCTTTAATTTCAGCTTTTGAAAGGCAAGGGGATTAGGGAAACCTTAAATTCAGAGACAGGTTGCACTACATATCACAACCCTATCTCAATTTTTTTTGTTGTTTTGTGCTTTTCCTGGGGCTTGAACTCAGGGCCTGGGCGCTGGGATTGTGTGTCCAAGGCTGGCACTCTACTTCTTTAGCCACAGCTCCACTTCTGGCTTTTTAGTAGTTAATTGGAGGTAAAAGTCTTACAGACTTTCCTGCCTGGGTTAGCTTTAGACCACAGTCCTCAGATCTCAGCCTCCTGAGTAGCTAGGATTACAGGTGTAAGCCACTTATCAGGACTATATTTTAAATTTGCAAACGAAGACAATCACATTGTTTGTGTTCTCTCAAAATCTACTGGTTGAAAGTGATTAGATTAGGGTTAGACGTCTTATAAGGGTGTGCTCCCTATATTGGTATTAGCCACTGTTTTTGTTGTTATTTGTTGTTTTTGTTTTTTTCTGCCTGTCTCGGGGCCTGAGCACTGTCCCTCAGCTCCTCAGCTCAAGGCTAGCACTCTACCACCTAAGTGAGCTAACAGCACCACTTCTGGCTTTTTCTGCTTATATGGTCTGAGGAATGGAACTTGGCTTTATGCATACAAAGCAAGCTCTCTACCACTGAGCCACCTTCCCACACCTGCTAAGTGTTTTTGTGTGTGTGTGTTTTTTTGTTTTGCTTTTTATTTTGGGTCCGGTCGTGGGCCTGAACTCTGAGCCTGGGCGCTACCCCTCAGCTCTTCAGCTCAAGGCTAGCGCTCTACCACTTGAGCCACAGCACCACTTCCGGCTTTTTTTTTTTTTTTTGCTTATGGGTGCTGAGAATTGAACCCAGGGCCTCAAGCATGCAAGGCAAGCGCTTTACCACTGAGCCACCTTCCCAGCCCCTTTGTGTGTGTGTGTGTTTTTTTTTATTAGTGGCTTGATAAGAACTAGAAAAGATGTTGGGCTGGTGACTCACACCTGTAATTCTAGCTACTTAGGAGACTAAGATCTGAAGATTGTGGTTCGAAGTCAGCAGGCCAGAAAAGTCCCCATGAGACTCTTACCTCCAATTAACCACTCAAAAATCAGAAGTGGGGCTGGGAATGTGGCTCAGTGGAGAGAGTTTGCCTAGCATGCACGAAGCCTTGGGTTCTGTTAGCATTATCCCCACCTCCAGTCCTCAGCTCCATCCAGACCTGAGCTCCTCCCTGTGCTAGAGTTCCTGCCATATAGCTGGCCACTCCCTCTCTTCTCCCAGACCTATGCATGGACCTTGCTACTAGCCCCAGAGCTACCCACCTGGATGGGGCAAATGCCATATTACTCCCTCTCCCTGGGAGATATGGCCCTTCTAATAAACCTTATAATCTTTCTCCTGCCTCCACGTGACCCCCTGGGGTGGTCATGATGGAGCCTAACACTTGGTGCCAAAACCCAGGATAGGTTCCCCAATGGGTTTGCCTCCCCTGCCCACTTCAGTTGGGGGGTCAAACCAGCTGTCCTGGGACCTAGCCCGTGGTCCTTCATTGCCGATGCCAGAGGACCACCAAAGCTCCTGTTTGCCATCTCATGGTCCCCTCGGATGGCCAGGAGGACCACCAAGGTAACTTTCTCCTGACTGAGTGCTCTACTTCCATCCACCACAATGTACATCTCCAATCAGGGTGAGTAAACCAGACCTGCAGTTAGCTGGGACTGGGATCTGATTTTCTGATTATCTGTAAGGCCACTGGGCCTCACAAAGAGAAATCTCAGCCTGCTGAATTCCCAGCTCCACCCAGGGACCTTAAGCCACAGAGCTTGAAAGATCAAGGAAATCAGCAAGTGCCTGTGACAACTCCTTGTCCTGTTTTTTTTTTTTTCCTTCCTTATTAGCTGATGGTATGGCCACTGAGGATGCTCTTTGGTTGCTTATCAGCTCCGCTGGTTTACTCTCCAACAGTAGGAAAACAATAAACTTCTTCATAAAATCTGTTCACCTTTGAGCCCAATCTTAAACTTAATGCAATCAAATTTGGGCCCAGGGGCTGGGAAGGTGGCTCAGTGGTAGAGCGCTTGCCTTGCATGCCTGAGGCCCTGGGTTCAATTCCTCAGCACCACATAAGCAAAATGAAAAAAGCCGGAAGTGGCGCTGTGGCTCAAGTGGTAGAGCGCTAGCCTTGAGCTGAAGAGCTGAGGGACAGCGCCCAGGCCCAGAGTTCAGACCCTACGACCGGACCCAAAAAAAAAATTTGGAACTCCACTTCTGTGAGTGCAAGTGAAACTGTCTCCACGTTGTAAGGTATATTAAATAGGTAAGCTTAATTAGATAGCTGATAAAGAGAACAACTCGTGGTATTCAGGCAGGAAATGAAGTTTATTTATCAAATCATTACCCTGCCTTGAATGAGGGGAGAGGGGCCCGGGCGGGGAAGCACATGGCCAAAGGGGCAACCTATTCCTGGGCCAGGACTTATCTAAGCCTGACTCTGGAGGAGGTGTGGCCAGGTGGGGAAAATGTGTGGTCACACTGGATCCGAAAGTGACCTCAGACCTGGGACCCTCCTACAGTCAGATGGGAGGCAGTACGAGGAGCAGCCCAGGATGTGACCTAGCAAGAGGGTGAGGTGACTGCTTCCAGGGGTGCCAGTTACCTAGGTAACACAGGTACTGGACAGAGACTTAGCCAAGAGGTAGGGAGATGTCTGCACAGGGCCTGCATAGAAGGGGGCGGGCCTTACACCCCTCCCTCTCCCCTTCTCTCTCACACTTTGCCTCCCTAAACTGCTTGCCTGCCTAAAACTACTAACGGGGCTGGAAGGTGGCTCAGTGGTAGATCGCTGGCCTAGCATGCATGAAGCCCTGGATTTCATTTCTCAGTCCCACATACACAGAAAAAGCCAGAAATGGCGCTGTGGCTCAAGTGGTAGAATGCTAGCCTTGAACAAAAGAAGCTCAGGGACAGTGCCCAGGCTCTGAATTCAAGCCCTAGGATTGAAAAAAAATCTGGGGTTGGGAAGGTGGCTCAGTGGTAGAGCGCTTGCCTTGCATGCATGAGGCCCTGGGTTCGATTCCTCAGCACCACATAAGCAAAAAGAAAAAAATGCCAGAAGTGGCGCTGTGGCTCAAGTGGTAGAGGGCTAGCCTTGAGCTGAAGAGCTGAGGGGCAGCGCCCAGGCCCAGAGTTCAGGCCCCATGACTGGACCCAAAAAAAAGAAAAGAAAAAGAATATCTTTGTAGGCAAGAAAATATATGCATGTATGTAAACTTTTTAAGACAAAAACTGTCATCATGTTCTAAAGTTCAAACTCCAAGGAAGACCATGAGGTTTGGACTTCACCAAAAGTCTCGAAGGAATATTGCATTGTTTTAAAGAGGAACTTTAACTAAGAGGTTTTCTGTTCTTGTTTAAGAGTGGAGCTTCTGTTAAATTGTTTGTTGGCTAAATTTTGAGTTCTCTCTAGCACTGACCACAGTGACAGATAAGAAAATTAGGATTAACAGGTGCCATCTTTGCATCAAGGTAAATCTCAGAAAAAGCTCTTGGAGGTGGAATCACACCCACCCTTTGGGTAATGGGTATGCCTGAATTCCAAGAGGCAGGGTCCGGGATATGACATCTCAATCTCCCTGGGACCCTGCCCCCCTGAACTTGAGCCGCTCAGCTCAGCACAGCTGCTGTCCACGCCTGCTCAACTCGTTTCCCCTGGACTTGACTCACAATTCTGTGACCCTCCCTGTCCTGACCTGAGCCTGTCTCCCTGACCAGCCCAGAGGCTATTATGGCATAGCATGTCTCTGTGTTCGTGTCCCGTCTCCTGTCTACTGAAAAGTTTGTTGTTGACAAAGTTGTTTTTTTTTTATAATGGACCACGTGGTTCCATCATAATTAGACAAAATATCTTTTTGCCACAAAAATACCAGAAGCTGATATAAAAATGTAAGGGTACCCTATGATTTGTACACAAACATGTCTGTCTATTTGTCTATATGTAAAATAGGTAAAACTGTCATGGTTTCAAAGTTACATGCTTTGACTACAATTGTAACTAATGTAAACCTTGTAACTACGAAGTGGAAGCTGTGATTTAATCTGAGTTTCCTTGAAAATTCTGAGATCACCTGACTGTAAAGTTCTGCCCTGGCCTTCCCACTGCACTGGCCTTCCCACTTCTTGGTTAAGTCTCTATCCTGTGCCTGTGTCACCTAGGCAACTAGGACGCCTGCAGGCAGCCACTGCCCCCGCCCCCCTCTGAGGTCACATTTTGGGCTGCCCCTGGTCACGCCTCCCACTGGACCTAGGGAGCGTCCCAGTTCCTGAGGTCACATCTACATCCAGTGTGGCCATACCATCCCTCACCTGGGCCTGGCTGTACCTTCTTGTAAGGTCCGCTTCTGGATGGCTAGCGGACTCCACCCTCCTCGCAGCAAAGTCTCCACCCAGTACCTGTGTTACCTAGGCAACTGGGACACCTGGAAGAGGTCACATCTGCATCCGCTGAGGTCACATCTGAATTTGATGTGGCCACACCTTTCCCTGCCCATACCCTAGATAAGGCCTAGCCCAGGCCCAGAAGCTCTCTCTGTTCTATTCTAGCTTTCTCTCTGTTCTATTCTAGCTCTCTCTCTGTTCTATTCTAACTCTCTCTCTGTTCCTTTCTGCTCTCTCTCTGCTCTCTCTGCTCTTTTCTAGCTCTTTCCTCTCTCTTTCCTCTCTTCCCAGCTCTCGCTCATTCCCAGGCCTTTCCCAGCCACGTGGAGTGCCAACCTTGCCTGGTCCCAGCAGGTCTACTGAATAAACCTACCCCTTACCTGAATACCATGTGCGTGCTGGTGCAGTTCTTACTCGGCTACCTCTTTTTAAAAACCTAATACTTCTCCCCTCCCCTTCCCTATTTAAACCCAAGGGGGGACATTGGCCTGTCCCCCTTTGGTCATGTAGTCACCATGCATAGCAGGGGCAGGCAATTCGGAATAAACTCTGGGCTGGGCTAGTGGCTCAGTGGTAAAGTGCTTGCCTTGCATGCATGAGGCCCTGGGTTCGATTCCTCAGTAACACATAAGCAGAAAAAGCTGGAAGTGGCACTGTGGCTCAAGTGTTAAGGTGCTAGCCTTGAGCTGAAGAGCTGAGGGACAGCGCCCAGACCCTGAGTTCAAGCCCCATGACCGGAAAAAAAAAATCAATTCAAAACTTAACTTCCTGCCAGAATACCACACGTGGTATTCTCTTTATTGGCTACCTAACTACTTAACTTACCTAACACTGACTATAAGCCAAAGGGAAAAAACAGGCAGTTTAAAAAAGTCCTTAGAGCCAGGTGCCAGTGGCTCACACCTGTAATTCTAGCTACTCAGGAGGCTGAGATCTGAGGATCACAATTCAAAGCCAGCCCAGACAGGAAAGTCTATGAGACTCTTTTTTTTTTTTTTTGTCGGTCATGGGGCTTGAACTCTGGGCCTGGGCGCTGTCCCTCAGCTCTTCAGCTCAAGGCGAGCGCTCCACCACTTGAGCTACAGCGCCACTTCCGGTTTTCTGGTGGTTTATTGGAGATAGGAGTCTCACGGTCTCTCCTGCCCGGGCTGGCTTTGAACCGCGATCCTCAGATCTCAGCCTCCTGAGTAGCTAGGATTACAGGCGTGAGCCACCAGCGCCCGGCTTCTATGAGACTCTTATCTCCAGTAAACCACCAGAAAACTGGAAATGGTACTGTGGCTCAAGTGGTAGAGCGCTAGCCTTGAGCTGAAGAGCTGAGGGACAGCGCCCAGGCCCAGAGTTCAAGCCCACAACTGACAAAAATAATTAAAAAATAAAACATAAAAAGGCCTTAGGAAAGGGGTAGAGGAAATAAAAAGTTCTTTCTTTTGGAAAGTAAAAACTCCAAAAGGTTCAAGTATGAATGAAGTTGGTAATTAAGTTGGCCATGATTTAGGTACATCTGATCATGGCTGGTAAAATAAAACTAAGGTTTTGTTTCTCCGTTTTCCCTCCTGTGCTTGGATCAACTCTCGTAAAGATCCAGGGACCAGAACCCTCATGGAATAAGTAAGACCTGTGTAAATGTGGGTGCTGTGGCTCACAGAGTCCGGCCACCCCCGAACACTTTTTCCACCCTAGTATTGACCCAGGATGCAATTTGCTCACATCTATCAGAAAATGTCCAGGGAACAAAACAAAGTTGTCACCCTGCCTAAACCAGTGGGCACCAGCCTGCAAAAGCCAATGCACTCAGAGTAAACAAAATACGGGGAGATGTCTTTAACTATCTGTGTAGAAATTTGCAGGAAAAACAGCAGGAGTTACGACAATCCATGCATGCTGGGAGGTGCTACTGCAACCTGGTCCCCACTCCTGGACCATCAATGTTAGCATTAGCGCCACCTCCAGTCCTCAGCTCCATCCAGACCCAAGCTCAAGAGTTCCTGCCATATAGCTGGCCACTCCTCTCTGCCCAGACCTACCTGCACATGGACCTCACCACTAGCCCCAGAGCTAGGATAGGGGCTGATGCTATATGCTCCCTCTCCCTGGAGAGATATGGCCCCTCTAATAAACCTTATAATAATCTTTCTCCTGTGCCTGCCTGCCTCCATGGGTCCCCTGGGATGGTTGAGATGGATCCTAACAGGTTCAATTCCTCAGTACCACATAAACAGAAAAAGCCAGAAGTGGCGCTGTGGCTCAAAGTGGTAGAGCACTAGCCTTGAGCAAAAGAAAGCTCAGGGACAGGGCTGGGAAGGTGGCTCAGTGGTAGAGCGCTTGCCTTGCATGCCTGAGGTCCTGGGTTCGATTCCTCAGCACCACATAAGCAAAAAGAAAAAAAGCCGGAAGTGGCACTGTGGCTCAAGTGGTAGAGCGCTCGCCTTGAGCTGAAGAGCTGAGGGACAGTGCCCAGGCCCAGAGTTCAGGCCCCACGTCAGGACCCCCGCCACCCCCCCAAAAAAAAAAGAAAGCTCAGGGACAGTGCCCAGGCCCTGAGTTCAAGCCACAGGTCTGGCTCAGGGATAGCACCTGGGCCCTGAGTTCAAGCCCCACAATTGGCTATATATATCTATATGAGAGTAGGGTATAGTTCAACAAACCTGTAATCACAGCACTGGAGAGGCTGAGGCAGGAGGACTAAATTCCAGACTAGCCAGAGATACATAATAAATTGCTCTCCAAAGCAAAACAAACCTGTAGCCAGTATCTCAAAACTAATCCTAGCTACTCAGGAGGCTAAGATCTGAGGATTGCAGCTCAGAGCCAGCCAGAGCAGGAAAGTCTCTGTGACTGTTATCTCCGTTTTACCTTTTTAGGTCCAAGACCAGTACTCAAACTTGGTACCTGATGCTTTCACTCATCGGCTAGCCCTCTGCCAACTAAGCCACACCTCCAACCCCTCTTTATCTCCAACTAACTACCAAAAAAAATAATTCTTTAGTCGGGCGCTGGTGGCTCACGCCTGTCATCCTAGCTACTCAGGAGGCTGAGATCTGAGGATCGCGGTTCAAAGCCAGCCTGGGCAGGAGAGACCGTGAGACTCCTATCTCCAATAAACCACCAGAAAACCGGAAGTGGCGCTGTAGCTCAAGTGGTGGAGCGCTCGCCTTGAGCTGAAGAGCGCAGGGACAGCGCCCAGGCCCAGAGTTCAAGCCCCATGGCCGACAAAAAAATAAAATAATTCTTTATCTCCAACTAACTACCAAAAAAAAAAAAATAATAACAACAAATCTGGAAATGGAGCTGTGGCTTCAAGTGGTAGAGTACTACTAGTCTTGAGTAAAAAGGTCTTAGGGACAGTGCCCAGACCCTGAGTTCAAGCTACAGGACCAGCACCAAAAAGCAACAACATACCTGTAATCCTAGTTACTCAGGACACTGAGATTTTAGGCTTGCAGTTCAAAGAAAGCCCAAACAGGAAAGTCAGTGAGATTTTTATTTCCAGTAAAACAGCAAAAATCCGTAAGTGGAGTTGTGGCTCAAGTGGTAGAGCACCACTAGCCTTAAGCAAAAATGTTAAGGGAAAACACCAGGTTCAAGTGCCAGGACTGGCAGACACACACAAAGTAAGTCTTTTGGGAGGGTAAAGAGAGACACAGAAATGGAGGAACAAAGGGTAAGCAAATGCAACAGTGGCACTCAGTAGACACTATATTGAAAGTGAACTATAAAACTTGTGAGTGGGTATGGGAGGGGAAAACTGGGAGACAAAGAGAGAAGAGGTGACACTGTCCATAAAAGCAATATACTGTTTACCTGACATGTAACTGTAACCCCTTGTACATCACATTTATAATAACAATATTACTTATTTTTTGTCAGTTGTGGGGCCTGAACTCTGGGCCTGGCCGCTGTCCCTCAGCTCTTCAGCTCAAGGCAAGCACTCTACTACTTGAGCCACAGTGCTACTTCCAGCTTTTTCTGCCTATGTGGTGCTGAGGAATCAAAGCCAGGGCCTCATGCATGCAAGGCAAGCGCTCTACCTCTGAGCCACCTTCCCAGCCCAATAACAATATTTTTTTAAAACTAAAAAAAAAATGAGTCTTTTGGAATTATCTACCTGGGCTTGCTTCAAATCTCCATCCTCATATCTCAGTCTCCTGAGCAGTTAGGCAATTATAGGTATGAGCCACTGGCACCCAGCAAATTTTTCAATTTCATGAAGATTCACAATGAGGTATAAGGGGCTGGGAAGGTGGCTCAGTGGTAGAGCACTTGCCTTTCATGCATGAGGCCCTGGGTTCAATCCCTCAGCACCACATAAGCAGAAAAAGCTGGAAGTGGCGCTGTAGCTCAAGTGGTAGAGTGCTAGCCTTGAGCTGAAGAGCTGAGGGACAGCGCCCAGGCCCAGAGTTCACGCCCCACGACCGACCAAAAAAAAAAAAAAAGTAATCCGGGGATTTGAGTGCCTTTCATGTAGCATCCCTCAATAATAAGACAGAGGGACCCAGCTCTCACAGGGCACTAGGGTAGAGCTGAGGTGATGTTGAATACTGTTAAATATGATGCAGTTTTCTTTTCTCTCCTTTTCTTTTTTCTTTTTTTGCAAGGCAAGCACTCTACCACTTGAGCCACCTTCCCAGCCCGTTTTTTTTTTTCTTTTTCTGTTTTTTTGCCTGTGGGGCCTGAACACTGGCCCTCAGCTCTTCAGCTCAAGGCTAGTGCTCTACCACTTGAGCCATAGTGCCACTTCTGGCTTTTTCTACTTGTGGTGCTGAGGAATCAAACCCAGGGCCTCATGCATACAAGGAAAGCACTCTACCACTAAGCCACCTTCCCAGTTCCATGATGCAGTTTTCTTTCTGTAGTGAATGAGCAAAATGAAGTCTTGAATGACAGCAGAAAGACCCCTCCATTACTTTTTTTTTTTGGGGTCCGGTCGTGGGACTTGAACTCTGGGCCTGGGCACTGTCCCTTAGTTCTTCAGCTCAAGGCTAGCGCTCTACCACTTGAGCCAAAGTGCCACTTCCAGCTTTTTTCTTTTTGCTTATGTGGTGTTGAAGAATCAAACCCAGGGCCTCAGGCATGCAAGGCAAGCGCTCTACCACTGAGCTACCTTCCCAGCCCAATAATAAATTCCAATTTTTTTTTTTGTTTGTCGGTTGTGGGGCTTGAACTCTGGGCCTGGGCACTGTCCCTCAGCTCTTCAGCTCAAGGCAAGTGCTTTACCACTCAAGCCACAGCGCCACTTCTGGCTTGTTCTGCTTATGTGGTGCTGAGGAATTGAACCCAGGGCCTCAGGCATGCAAGGCAAGCGCTCTACCACTGAGCCACCTTCCCAGCCCTGCTCCAGACAATGTGTACAAAGCTGTGGAAAGCAGCATTCCAAATCATAGAAGTCTCAGAGAACTTTCTGAGAACCATGCAGTTATTCTTACTCAAGATGGGAAGGGAAGCACCTCTTCGGTAACTCAACAAGAAGCTGGTAAGTGGTGTAAGGCAGCATTTGTGTCTGGTCCTTAATGCAAAGCCTATGATTGGTGCCTATGTGGGACATGTGACTAATAGAACTGGAAACTGTGCTGTGATTGGTGCAGTCATAATCCTTCATTTGCATCCCGTCACCCTTTCTTGATTTACTCTGTTCTGCCCCCTGGTGGTGAATCACTAGGAAGTTCTCTTGCCTACTTTTGATTTTTATCATAAGTAGAACAGGTTGAACTAGTCATATGAAGAGGATTGGCAGCAGAGAACAGGAAAGACTGGAACGTAGAGCAGGGAAGAGAGAAAGTGGAAGACAAAGCATGCAGAGTCGAAGGCTTAGTGGGAAGGAGATTGTAGAGCCAGGGTCCTGCTAGGGCTCCTGGAAGGGTGAGGGGTGCCCACATTGGAAACTTGAGAAATGCCACACAAGATGGTACTGCAGCTATTGCTTGGAGCCGAGCATATCACAGGCTGTTGAGAATTAAGCTACTGGCAATCAAAATCCAGAGAGTACTAGGCTTCAGCACCAAAGTCATGTTTGGATTCTTTTTTCTTTTCCTTTTTTCTTTTTTGTCATTGTAGGGCTTGAACCCAGGGACTGGGTGCCGTCCCTGAGCTATTCTCTCTATTCTGTTCAAGGCTAGCACTCTACCACTTTGAGCCACAGCTCCTTGTTTTCTGGAGGCTAATTGGTGATGTCTCTTGGGCTTTCCTGACTCGACTGGCTTTGAACTGTGATCCTCAGATCTCAGCCTCCTGAGGAGCCAGGATTAGAGGCAAGAACCACCAACCCCCGGCTTTAAGGGTTTGGATTCTGAAGTCTGGCAACCCAGCCATATACCTTTGGCAGTCAAGGGCCTGGGACTCCCAATACTAAGAAGAGCAGATCTTCTCATCATCTCCATCCAAGTACAGCAAATTGACCAAGGCTAGATCATCAATAATAAAAACATAAGTATAGTGTCCACATCCATATGCCTGAATCATGCCTATAATTCTAGCTACTCAGGAGGCTGAGACCTGAGGATCATGGTTCAAAGCTAGTTCAGGCAGGAAAGCCCATGAGACTCTTATCTCCAATTAACTACCAAAAAACTGGAAGTGATGCTATGGCTCAAAGTGGTAGAGTGCTAGCCTTGAGCACAAAACCTTAGGGACAGTGCCCAGGCCCTGTGTTCAAGCCCTATGCCCAACAATAACAAAGAGTGTGATGTCTAAGCTGAAATACTGATGTAAGTACAATCTGATCAGTACAGTAACATTCAGTAATGCCATTCATTGGGGGTTTTTTTGCCAGTCTTGGGGCTTGAACTCAGAACCTGAGCATTGTCCCTGAGCTTCTTTTGCTCAAAGCTAGCACTCTATCATTGAGCCACAGTGCACTTATGGTTTTTTCTGTGTATGTGGTGCTGAGGAATCGAACCCAGGGCTTCATGCATGCTAGGCAAGCACTCTACCACTAAGCCACATCCCTAGTCCTCACTAATTTTTATGTGTATATTGTGGTTTGTATGAAATTTTATCATGTGTGGTATCATGTCTGAGGGAGTTTTATTTATTTATTTTTGTCAGTCGTGGGCTTGAACTCTGGGCCTGGGTGCTATCCCTGAGCTCTTCACCTCAAGGAGAGCACTCTACCTCTTGAGCCACAGTGCCACTTCAAGTTTTCTGGTGATTAATTGGAGCTAAGAGTCTCATGCACTTTCCTGCCTGGCCTGGCTTTGAACCATGATCCGCAGATCAGATCTCAGCTTCTTGAGTAGCTAGGATTACAGATGTGAGCTACTGGCACCCGGCGTTTATTTTGTTTGTGGGTTGAGTTAGGATCCGTATATATTTGACTGGTCTAACACTCATAATCCTCCTATCTAAGCCTTCCAGGTGCTGGGATCACATGCATTTGTAACTGTGCCCTGTTATGGGATTTTTTTTTAAATTGGTTGTGAGGCTTGAACTCGGCCTGACCGCTGTCCCTGAGCTCTTCAGCTCAAGGCAAGCATTCTATCACTAGAGCCACAGCACTACTTCCAGTTTTCTGGTGGTTTATTGGAGAAAGAGTCTCATGGACTTTCCTGCCCAGGCTGACTTTGAACCATGTTCCTCAGATCTCAGACTTCTGAGAAGCTAGAATAACAGGTGTGAGCCACTCGCACCTGACAGATTATTTAATAAGATATTGAATAAAATATTATTGAATAAAAAATTATTGAATAAAGCATTAGTGGCTTGTGCCTGTAATCCTAGCTACCCAAGAGGCTAAATTCTGAGGATCTTTCGAAGCCAGCCTGGGCAGGAAAGTCTGTGAGACTCTTTTATCTCCAATTAACCAACTGAAAACTGTTAGTAAACACTGTTGCTCAAAGTGGTAGAGCACTAGCCTTGAGCAAAAGAGCTCAGGGACAGCACGTAGGCCCTGAGTTCAAGCCTCATGACTGACCAAAAAAAAGGGGGGGGGCGGGTGCCAGTGGCTGATCAAAAGTAAAAGTGGGGACTGGCTCCAGTGGCCCCTGCCTGTAATCCTAGCTGCTCCTGAGGCTGAGATCTGAGGATCACAGTTCAGAGATAGCCCAGGCAGGAAAGTCCATTAGACTCGTCTGCAATAAACTACTAGAAAACCAGAAGTGGCGCTGTTGCTCAAGAGGTAGAGAGCTCCTCTTGAGCTGAAGAGCTCAGGAAAGTACCCAGGCCCAGAGTTCAAGCCCCATGACCTACAAAAAAAAAAAAAAAAAAAAGTTCCTGGATACTAGTGGTTCCTACCTATAACCTATAACCTTAGCTAATCAGGAGATCTGAGCTCTGAGGATTGCATTCAAAACCAACCCATGTAGGAAAGTCCAGGAGATTCTTACCTCCAATTATCCACCAATAAACTGGGAAGTGGAACTGTGGCTCAAGTGCTAGAGCACTAGCCTCGAGTAAAACTGCTCAGAGACAACACCCAGGCTCTGATTTCAAGGCCCAGGCCCAACCTAGAAAAAAAGGAAAAAAAGGAGGAGTAAAATAAAAGACACTCATACTACGCAAGTACTCTACCACTGAATTACATCTCTAGACCCATAAAATCGTACTTTTGAAGAATTCTAGTAAATTTCAATATAGAGTTCAACCCTCCAATCAGGCAAACACACATACACACAGAAAACTTCTCTCCCCCCCCCCCAACAAAAAACTAGCTTCTAAACTAAAAATGGTTCTAAACACTTCTAGTCCCAGACATTATCACTCAGGAAACTGAAGGACATAGACCAAGAGTTTGAAGCTAGCCTGGATTACATAAACAAGACAAAATAATAACCAGGCACAGATGTTCACATTGGTAATCCAGCTACTTGGGAGACTAAGATTTGAGGGTCTCAGTTTGAAGACAGCCCTGGCAGGAAAGTCCATGAATGTCTTATCTCCAATTAACTCCTAACCCTCCACTCCCCACGTAAACCAACAGTGGAGCTGTGGTTCAAGCCTTGAGTAAAAACATTCAGAAACAGTGCCCAGGCCCTGAGTTGAAGCCTGAAAACCAGCACCCACACACAGACGGATCTAGGAACATGATTCAGTTATAGAGCATTTAAGGCCTTAAGTTCAATCCCGGATCCAAACAAAAAAGAAAAGAAAAGAAATACAAAGCAACTAGACAGTGAAGAAAAGGAGCCGGTGGTTCTTTCTTTTTTTTTTTTTTTTTTTTTTTGTCGGCCATGGGGCTTGAACTCTGGGCCTGGGCGCTGTCCCTCAGCTCTTCAGTTCAAGGCGAGCGCTCTACCACTTGAGCTACAGCGCCACTTCCAGTTTTCTGGTGGTTTATTGGAGATAGGAGTCTCACGGTCTCTCCTGCCCGGGCTGGCTTTGAACCGCGATCCTCAGATCTCAGCCTCCTGAGTAGCTAGGATTACAGGCGTGAGCCACCAGCGCCCGGCCTGCCGGTGGTTCTTTCAACTGGTGGAGTATCCATTTAATAGGTGCAAGGACCTGGGATCCATGTACTGCATTGCAAACAAACAAACAAACAAAAAACCCCAGCTGGTGAGACAATTCAGACGACAGACTGCATTTGGTGTAACTTAATCCATAATGGTAGTGGTGACACCTGCCTTGGGAATGTAGTCCACAGCTTTAGGAGCCAGCTGTAGATGCCTAATCTCAGGAGAATGAATTACACTTAAGTCTTTTGACAAACTTCATAATAAAAGGCTGAGCAACTTACAAACAGTAATATGTCACCCCAGCCTTTCCACTGCAGGCATTTCCATAACAGAACTTCCCATTTTAAGTTGCACGCAAGGCCTGTCCTGTGGAACAAAAACTACATTTCCCAGAATCCTCATGAAGGAAGACTATACTTCCCAGTGCCCCTTGAATGAAAACTACATCTCCCAGAATGCTTTGCATCTCAAGCACACATTCTGTCCGATGGTGAAAGTGACACATAGGTGGCCCCCCTTTCACTCTGTTCCTTTTTTCCTTTTTCTTACTGGCCAGGGTGAAAATCTGATGTGTGTTCTCTTTGTCCATGAGGACCAGGATAATGTTTTAAAAAAACAAAAGGGTAAGTCAGGCTCTCCTGGCTCACGCCTATAATCCTAGCTATTCAGGAGGCTGAGATCTGAGGATCCTGGTTTGAAGTCAGTCTGGGCAGAATAGTCCATGAGATTCTTATCTAATTATCCACAGGAAAAGCCAGAAGTGGTGATGTGACTCAAGTGATAGGGCACTACCCTTGAAGACGCTCAGGGATAGTTCCCAGGTCAAGTTGGAGCCCTAGGACTGGCAGAAAAAGACAAAAAAGAAAAGGGTAAAAGGATCATGGACACCTTACATTTTTTTGGGGGGCAAGTCAGATCAGTACCTCAGCTAGGACATTTGTAAACTTACTTAATAATTTTGCATGGGCTGGGAATGTGGCTTAGTGGTAGAGTGCTTGCCTAGCATGCATGAAGCCCTGAGTTCGATTCTTCAGTACCACATACACAGAAAAAGCCAAAAGTGGTGCTGTGGCTCAAGTGGTAGAGTGCTAGCCTTGAGCAAAAGTAGCTCAGGGACAGTGCCCAGGCCCTGAGTTCCAGACCCAGGATTGGTAAAAAAACAAAACAAAATAACAAAAATAATTTTGCAACAAGGCCTGTCTACATAGCAAAGTGTAGCTTAAGAGCTCAAAATCTTGCCTCAGCCTTCTTGATGGCTGGGATTATAGACATTACCATGCCTTCTTTCATATGGGACTATTCCTTGAGACAGCTATTATTCTGGTTATCTATTGCTATTGTAAGGTAATTCAGTTGGCAAGAAACACGGAAGCCACCTTTTACCACTGAGCCACCTTCCCAGCCCGGAAGCCACCTTTTGAGAGGTCTGATTGGGAGTCTTTATTGGAAAGCTGGCATCTGCAGGTGGACTCCTGTCTCAAATCCCTACATCCTGGAACAGAGCCCAAACCAAACATTTAAAGACAAAAACCACATGCTTGGGGTAGAGAACAAGCCTTAACAAAAGCAGACTTTATCAGGAAGTCGCTCAGGTACAAGCTCAAGGGTCAGCTAAGCCTTCCCTATGGGGTATCCCCCCCAAACTTTCCCTATACAGACACTCAGAGGCAAGCAAATCAGACCACTTAGGGGAATCCAAAGGCCAGCATTCTAGCAAAGCTTTCCTGAGCCTATGACGTCTGCATTTCTCAGAAGCAGAACTCTGGCTGGGAAGGTGGCTTAGTGGTAGAGTGCTTGCCTAGCATGCATGAAGCCCTGGGTTCGATTCTTCAGTACCACATACACAGAAAAAGCAAAAAATGGTACTGTGGCTCAAGTGGTAGAGGGCTAGCCTTAAGCACAAAGAAGCTCAGGGACAGTGCCCAAAAGTCAAGCCCAGGACTGGCAGGGGAAAAAAAAAAAAAAAGCTGGGCACTGGTGGCTCACACCTGTAAACCTAGCTACTCAGGAGGCTGAGATCTGAGGATCAAGGTTCAAAGCCAGCCTGGGCAGAAAACCTATGAGACTCTTATCTCCAATTAGCCACCAGAAAACCAGAAGTGATGCTGTGGCTCAAGTGGTAGAGCACTTGCCTTGAGCTGAAGAACTGAGAGACAGTGCTCATGCCCAGAGTTCAAGCCCCACGACTGACGAAGAAGGAGGAGGAGGAGACGGAGGAGGAGGAGGAGAACAAGGGGAGGGGAGGCAGATGAGGGAAGGAGGAGGGGGAGGGCTCCCTTAGCTCACCTGGCACTGCAATTCAATGAATGGCCTGTCTCACCTCTAGGCTTTTCAGGGCTGGGTGGAAAGCTCTTATCACCCAGCAGGGCACCAAGATGTCCGTGAATAGTTACTTAGACCTTGTCTCCCTACTTCATTGCTTCCTGAAAAACATCTGGTGGAAACATTGAGTTATTCTGCTCCTGGATATATATCCCAGAAAATGAAAACGTGGACCTACCCACATTCCAATGACCCAAGCACATTCCTACATGTCTACCAACGGAGGACACAACTTCATTCATCCCTAGTCTGAAGTACCAGGCAGGCAGGAATGGGACAACAGTGTGACCGCATGCATTCCTGAAGGGACTCTGAGGCCGCCGCGTTCAGTGAGAGACGTGGACACAGAAGGGCCCATGGTGTGTGGCTCCTCGGGTGGGAAATGTCTAATACAAGGCCAACCTGAGACCGGAAGTCAACTTGTGGTTGTCAGGAAGCAGGGTGAATGGCTGTGGAGTTTCATTTTTAGGGTCCTGAAAAATAGGTGGGGTGTAGAGGTGAGTTTTATGGCACTCTAAATGAGTGTGAGCAAAGGAGGCATGAACTTTACAGAAGCTTGCAGCTGATGGGTGTGTGTGTTATCTTGTGCAGCCAGGCTGGGGAAGGGTCATCACAACCAGCAACAGGTAGCAAACAGCCAGGCGCCGGTGGCTCATGCCAGTAATCCCAGCTACTCAAGAGGCTGAGATCTGAGGTTCGAGGTTGGAAGCCAGCCTGGGCAGGAAAGTCCGTGAGACTCTTTTTTTTTTTTTTTTTTTTTGTCGGTCGTGGGGCTTGAACTCTGGGCCTGAGCGCTGTCCCTCAGCTCTTCAGCTCAAGGCGAGCGCTCTACCACTTGAGCTACAGCGCCACTTCCGGTTTTCTGGTGGTTTATTGGAGATAGGAGTCTCACGGTCTCTCCTGCCCGGGCTGGCTTTGAACCGCGATCCTCAGATCTCAGCCTCCTGAGTAGCTAGGATTACAGGCGTGAGCCACCAGCGCCCGGCTAGTCTGTGAGACTCTTATCTCCAATGAACCACCAGAAAACTGGAAGTGGCTCTGTAGCTCAAGTAGTAGAGTGCTGGCCTTGAGATTTGAAGCCAACTTGGGCAGGAAAGTGCAATGGAGTCTTATCTCCAAAAAGCTGGAAGTGGAAGTGGAGCTGTGGCTCAAGTGGTAAAGCCCTCCAGCCATGAGTAAAAAAAGCTAAGTCCAGATTCTGAGTTCAAGCACCAGTATCAAGGGCTTGTGCACACACATTTATACACACAAGGTAGGAAAGACAGCCGGGCGCTGGTGGCTCACGCCTGTAATCCTAGCTACTCAGGAGGCTGAGATCTGAGGATCGCGGTTCAAAGCCAGCCCGGGCAGGAAAGACCGCGAGACTCCTATCTCCAATAAACCACCAGAAAACCGGAAGTGGCGCTGTAGCTCAAGTGGTAGAGCGCTCGCCTTGAGCTGAAGAGCTGAGGGACAGCGCCCAGGCCCAGAGTTCAAGTCCCACGACCGACAAAAAAAAAAAAAAAAAAAAAAAGGTAGGAAAGACAATCTGGGACACAGTTCACTGGTCTAGGGCTTGCTTAATGTCCAAAAAGCTGTAGTCTCCATCCCCAGCAATGGAGGAAAAACAGATGAAGCATCCATATCACCCAATGTATTGGAACCTATACTGAGATTTTGTTTTTCTTATGAAACTTTTTTTTTCTTTTCTTTTCTTTTTTCTTTTTTTGCTCAGTGGGCCACTCTTCAGCCCTTTTTGCTCTGGTGTGTGTGTGTGTGTGTGTGTGTGTGTGTGTGTGTGTGTGTGTGTGTGTGTGTGTGTGTGTGTGTGTGTGTGTGTGTGTGTACCAATACTGGGATTTGAACACTTCTTCTGAGCCTAATTACTGTCTCAGTTTTATTGTACTCTACCACTTGAGCCATACCTCTACTTCTGGCTTTTTGCTAGTTAATTGGAGATAAGAGTCTCACAGACTTTCCTGCCCAGGTTGGCTTTGAAATGTGGTCCTCAGATCTCAGCCCCCTGAGTAACTGGGATTACTGGTGTTAGCCACAGATCCCAGACTTCTCTTTCTTTTCAGTTGTGGGGCTTGAACTCTGGGCTTGGGCGCTGTCCCTACGCTCTTCAGCTCAAGGTAAATGCTCTATCACTTGAGCCACAGCACCACTCTGGCTTTTTCTGCTTATGTGATGCTAGGAATCCAACCCAGGGCCTTATGCATGCAAGGCAAGCGCTCTACCACTGAGCCACCTTCCCAGCCCAGACTTCTCTCTTTATAGATGTCTGCTACCTAGCCAGGTGCTTGTGGCTCACACCTGTAATCCCACTAAGCCACATTCCAAGCCCGAGACAATTTTTTTTTGATGAACATCATTTTGGTCATCTAAGTTAAGCACAGCTTTTAACATCTAATACATGGAAATCTTTGGGAAACATGACCCTGTCTACCACAGCTGGAAATGAAAGTAAAGACAGATCAAGAGCTGGGAGCGTGGCTTAGTGGTAGAGTGCTTGCCTAGCATGCATGAAGCCCTGGATTTGATTCCTTTATACTACATAAACAGAAACAATTTGATTGAGTGCTAGCCTTGAGCAAAAGAAGCTCAGGGATAGCCCCCAAGCCCTGAGTTCGAGCCCCAGGACTGGCAAATCAAGAAAAAAGACAGGGGCTGGGAAGGTGGCTCAGTGGTAGAGCGCTTGCCTTGCATGCCTGAGGCCCTGGGTTCGATTCCTCAGCACCACATAAGAAAAAAGCCGGAAGTGGCGCTGTGGCTCAAGTGGTAGAGCGCTAGCCTTGAGCTGAAGAGCTGAGGGACAGCGCCCAGGCCCAGAGTTCAGGCCCCACGACCAGACCAAAAAAAGAAAAAAGACAGATCAAATAGATTGTGCAAGTGCCCTGGGGCCAGCTGTGTTTAAGTTCAAAAGAGAAACTAAATACAACAGATAGACAACCACAGAGGAAGCAGCCAGGCCTGATGACTGAAGGCCTTATGGGAATTTATAAAGGTTAGTTTAGTTTTTTTTTTGTGTGTGTGCCAGTTAGCCACACAGCCGGCTGCAAATGTAAGATGCATTCCACACTGCCTCACACAGAGGCTCACTGTGACCTCCGTATAACAAGGAGGTATTTCCTGTGTGTGCCTGTCCTGGGTCTTGAATTCAGAGCATGGATGCTGTCTCTGAGCTTTTTTGCTCAAAGTTCGTGCTCTACCACTCGAACCACAGCTGCTCTTCCGGTGGATTTATTGTAGATAAAAGTCTCAGGGACTTTCCAGTCTTGGCTGCATTGGAACTTTGATCCTAGGTTCTCAGCCTCTTCAGTAGGTAGGATTACAGGCATGAGTCTCATGGTCCAATTATCCACCAAAAGCTTCAAGTGGTGCTGTGCTTCAAGTGGTAGAACGCTAGCCTTGAGCAAACAAAGGGACAGTGCTCAGGTCCTGAGTTCAAGCTTCAGGACTTGGTCACCACACAGAAGAAAACATTAGAAAACATTGCACAGCAGGTCGGGAGGCGTGCAGGGGCGCTGATGGCCAGCAGGGGCCGCTGCTGCGTTCTTTGAAGTACCGCTCCCCCCCCCCTTCGCGGCCGTTCTGCAGTGTGCGCGTGCGCAATGGAGCCTCCCTGCAGAGGCCAAGGCCAGGGTGGTTTTTTGGTTTTGTTGTTGTTTTTGTTGTTGTTTTCCTTGGTTTCCCTGCCTGTTACTCCCTGCCTAAATCTTCTTGTTTGTGCCGCCTTTGACTACAGGTTCTGCTAATCCTGTGTCTGGGGATGAAGATGGGATGAGTTCTTTTCCCTGCCATCCTCTGGCTCCTGTGTCTCCAGGTTGAAAAACCTTTCTCAGGACTTGCATTTCCTCCGTTCCTCATTATTTCATCTGATGTTAGAAATTTCCCAGCAATGGAGAAGAAGTTTGAGCTCCCACCCCTTTGACACAACCTCGCTGAAAAGACCCCTTTGGGGGAGAAGGGCTGCTGAGCAAGTGAACCTAACACGCAGTTGGACCTCAGAGCTTTTATAGATTTGAAGCAAACTTGTTCAGATTGAAAAACCCAAAATACCCAGCTGCTAAAAACGCGTGACCTCTCCTTCCATGGCGCATGCGCTTGCCTTTGTGCAAGATATGCATAGATATCTCCCAGAAAATCGTGTCACGAACACGGTGTGGGTGTCTTAAGATCCTGTCTCCCTCCCTCTTTCTGACGCTCTGAGCACCTCAGTCATTCCATATGAACGAATGATCTCTTCCCTGCCTCAGTTTCCCTCTGTGGGTTAAAGAGTGACAGCCAGGGGAGTTACTGTTTTCTTGCAAAGTTAAGGGCTTTACAAAGTAAAATGAGCCAAGCATTTGGGCAGGAGGGGTGTGGTGCCGGTTAATTTTAGAATGCAGACAGAAAACTGCATGACTTTTTCTTTTTTCTTTTTTTTTTGCAGATGCAACACCTCCCTCCACTTCTCAGTCCAGGGAAAGAGCTGTACAATATGCCTCTCCTCCTCCTCCTCCTCCTCCCTCCTCTGGTCTCCCCCCCCCACTCTTCTCCCCCTCTTCTTCTTTTAACCAAGTGATTTTAGGCAAAGAGTTTAGGGTCAGTCTTTGATCATTTCCTCCCGTCCCCCCACCCCCCACCCCAGCTAAAGATCTGACACCCCAATGTTTCTTGGGGTCAGACCAGGACACCGCCGAGACCCAGAAGTCTAACTGCGCCTCCCCCTGGAGGTCAGGAAACGAATTGGAAATGAAGGTTTGCGCCTCGGAAGCGGGTGAGGTTAGCCTGCCCGCGACGTGGCAATCCGGCCAGTCAGTCCCTGAATATAAATAACTTTCACGAAAAGCCATGGGGAGGGGGGGGATTAAAGTTAGGGTTCTGGGTCGCCCGGCGCTGTATTCCTTTGACATACATTTAATTCATTCCTCACTTCTGCCAACAGTCCTGACCTCGTAGTCTAGGGTAAGAACGCGCAGGACGGCGAAGCCCGGCACACACCGCAGCTGCCCACCGCGCGATTGCGCTTAAAAAGAGGCATTTCACGAAGCTTTTCATCTTGAGCAGTAGAGAGTGCCCAACTCAGTACAAAGACATCCGGAGTGTCCCCCGCCCCCCTTTACACTCAGGGTGTCAGGTTACATAACACCGTCCCCAGCCGGGGAAGGGACAGGGACGCACGCCCCGGATCCTCATTCACCTTGCACGCTGCATTCCTGCGCTCTGCACTTTGCAATGACTCGCTGACGGTTATGGTTATTCTTATCATTATTATTTGTGCGGATACGATGACTTATCTCAGCCAAAACGTAGCTCTCCGTTTCGTGTTGGTGAACTTTGCAAACGGGGAGGGCCGAGACGCAGACACCGGCACCTCCATCCGCCGAGGGGACGCCGAGGCCGGGCGCACGCGCAGGGATTGGTTAGGCGCCTAAAGGGTTAACGAGACGAGCGGCCCGGCGCAGGCGCAGGAGCGCCGGCGTAGCCACGCCTCCCGCAGCGCAGTCATGTGACCGCCTCAACCGGCGTCGACGTATAAAAGAGCGAGTGTTGACGTCAGCGTTCTCTTCCGCCGCTGTCGCCGCCATCCTTGGCGCGACTCGCCTCGTTTGGTTCTACCTGGGAGAATCCACCGCCATCCGCCACCATGGTGAGCGACTCGGTGCCGCTGGGGCCTCGGCGGTTCGTGGGGGCCCCTGCGGGGTTCGCGCCGCCTGGCCTGGAGCCGGGGGCGGCCTGTGGGGGGGTGGGGAGGGGAAATGGCGGTGGGGCCGGCGGGCTGCGGCTGCGGGAGCGGCGGCGGCCGCCATGTCTGCGCGGCGCGCTCGGGGCTGGGCCAAGTTCCCGCGATGGGAGCCCGGCGCGCTTCGGGGGAGTCCGGGCCGGGCTGCGGCGGGAGCGCAGGGCGGAGATGGCGGTGGGAGCGGGGAGACCGGAACGCGCCTTACGTAACTCGGCGGCCTGAGAGTGAGACTGAAGATCTGGAGCCAGGGACCGGGGGGGGGGGGGGGTGGGTAGTGGTAGTTGGCTGTGTCTCCCTGGCCCGGGATTTTGTCTTTTCTCGACAGCCAAAGCGTGTTGTGTACCCCCAGAATGGTAGATGGTGGGCAGTAGGGCTGCCCACCCCCCAAGTGTGCCTCACAACTGTCTGATAGAATGGGGTATCCAAGGCTGGAGCGGGTGACCTTAGAGTTTTAAAGAGGCTTTTTAGCGTTCTATTTTATGCTTGTCCCCACCTCACTGTCCCCAGGAAAGCGGCTGTCACCTTGGGGGGGGGTCTCTGTCCCCCACCTCCATTTAAAGGCTGTCGGTGTGAATGGCTACTGTCTGGGCTTCCAGAGTTGGATAGTGGTTTTTTAAGTGGATGTTTAGAGACTGCCTTGGTGGATGGATGTTGAAGGACTCCCCAACTGCTGGCCCTCCTGTCCGCAAGGTCCTATTGATCTAGTTGTCCCTGCCAGGGTGGCTTCCTGGAATCCAGCTGGTCTGAGCCCTGCCCCAACCCTCCCCCCCTCCCCCTTTCTCCCAGGTGAACTTCACGGTAGACCAGATCCGTGCCATCATGGACAAAAAGGCCAACATCCGAAACATGTCTGTTATCGCCCATGTGGATCACGGCAAGTCCACACTAACGGACTCCCTGGTATGCAAAGCTGGCATCATCGCCTCCGCCCGGGCTGGGGAGACCCGCTTTACTGACACCCGGAAGGACGAACAGGAACGCTGCATCACCATCAAGTCTACGTAAGCACCCAACTACCCTCTGGACCCTGGAGGGGTGGAGCCCTGGTTTCCAGGGAGGGGTGTGAGGTACTGGCACCCTGCTGTGCCTGCTTTGCCCTGAAAGTGCTTATCTACTGGGGGGGGGCCTGGGACTGGCTTAGGGACTGTGGAGTGAGGTTGGCTGGCAGGTTGGGAAAGGCCTGGGTTATGGTGGGTATTTGGAACTAGTGTTGGCATGACAGGGATTAATTTCGAGTAGTCTCCTTTCCTGATAGCCTATGCCAGCCCAGGAGGACAAGAAAAATCGCTCTTGTCACAGTAGGGTTGTAAGCCTTGGGGACATGGTATCTTGGGTCAGTGGGTGCTGTCAGGTGTCTTCTGGTGGAATGTTGCCTGTGATTGGGATCTGATGCACCCAAGATATCCACAGGATGAATAGAGCCCTGAGGTTGCCATTGTGTGTCTATTCAGACGCTTTTTTGCTAGGTTTACTGCTGTATATCTTTTCTTGGGTAGCAGGGAGCAAAGGGGGAGGACATTGAATCGGGGTGATGGCTCTGAGGAGTGACACACGAGTCCCCATCATGGGGCCTCCCATCCCTGGCAGGGCCTTCCCAGATGGCAGTGTTTCTCCAGGGATGAGTAATGACTACTGCTAGGGGGAGGGGACAGGGTGGAGTGCCCCGAGTGGCTGTCCTGTTGTCTTGTGGCCTCACCTTGAGCATGAATGACGTGGGCAAGGTCCTAGTCTGAGCTCAGGTTTGTTGGTGAGTAGGTGTGTAATTGACAGTGTTGCCTCCTCACCTCTGACCCTGTTTGTCCTCAGTGCCATCTCCCTCTTCTATGAGCTCTCAGAGAATGACTTAAATTTCATCAAGCAGAGCAAGGATGGCTCTGGCTTTCTCATCAACCTCATTGACTCTCCTGGGCACGTGGACTTCTCCTCTGAGGTGACAGCTGCCCTCCGGGTCACCGATGGTGCCCTGGTGGTGGTGGACTGCGTGTCTGGTAAGCCCTGGGCCCTGGGAGTCTTGGGACCTGACATTGTTGGCCTGAGATGATCCCTCCAACCCCGTGGTCCCCAGGCGTGTGTGTGCAGACAGAGACGGTGCTGCGGCAGGCTATTGCAGAACGGATCAAACCGGTGTTGATGATGAACAAGATGGACCGTGCACTGCTGGAGCTGCAGCTGGAGCCCGAGGAGCTCTACCAGACCTTCCAGCGCATCGTGGAGAACGTCAACGTCATCATCTCCACCTACGGCGAGGGCGAGAGCGGCCCTATGGGCAACATCATGGTGCGTTTGTGGGCTGGGGAAAGGGATCTGGGTGGGGTGCTGGGTGGCAAAGAAGTCCCTGGCCGCCTCCTGCTTGGGGATAGCGGCCACCGCAAATGATGACTTAAAATTTCTTCACTTTGACCTGATGTCTCTTGAAGAAACATAATTATCTGAGTCCTTGGTGCCCACAGACTTGGAAGCTGGCTGCCTGCAGCCCCTCCATCCCCTTACAGCTCCCATTTTTGCTTTCCAGATTGACCCAGTCCTTGGCACTGTGGGTTTTGGGTCTGGCCTGCATGGCTGGGCCTTCACCCTAAAGCAGTTTGCAGAGATGTATGTGGCCAAGTTTGCCGCCAAAGGTGAGGGCCAGCTGGGTCCTGCTGAGCGTGCCAAGAAGGTGGAGGACATGATGAAGAAGCTGTGGGGTGACCGGTGAGCCTGGGGCCAGTGCATGGACACGTGGGTGGCCGGTCAGTGCCCCTAACGGTCCTACCCAAGTGCACACTCTGCAGCCTGCTTCATGGCACAAGGTTCTCTCCCCATCAGGTACTTTGATCCAGCCAATGGCAAGTTTAGCAAGTCAGCCACCAGCCCTGATGGGAAGAAACTACCCCGCACCTTCTGTCAGCTCATCCTGGATCCCATATTCAAGGTAAGCTGGGCCAGGTGTGTGCATGGCTTAAGAGCATGAGCTGGGTGTACCTGGCTGTAGGAGCAAGGAATTGGCCCACAGGCAGCATTTGCCTGTCTGCAAGTCCTCTGGTCTGTTTGAGGATCATTCCATCCAGGGCAGCAGCTGAGCCTTTCTTCTGCCTTCCCACACAGCCCCTTTGTCTTGCCCTATAGGTGTTTGATGCAATCATGAATTTCAAGAAAGAGGAGACGGCCAAGCTGATTGACAAGCTAGACATCAAGTTGGATAGTGAGGACAAAGATAAAGAAGGAAAGCCACTGCTGAAGGTGAGGTAGTGGATGCAGCCAGCCCCGTCTTCCCTGGTACTGCTGGGCTGTGGCTGGAGACCTTGAGCTTTGGATAGGTGCTGGGGCAGTCCCTATACTCAGCAGTTGGAACTAGGGTTACATGTACTGCCACCGCTCTTAAACAAGGCCCTCATGAGCCCTGCCCTGTTTGCAGGCTGTGATGCGCCGCTGGCTGCCAGCAGGGGATGCGCTGCTACAGATGATCACCATCCATCTGCCCTCGCCCGTCACTGCGCAGAAGTACCGCTGCGAGCTGCTCTACGAGGGGCCCCCGGACGATGAGGCTGCCATGGGTATGAGCCCTGCCTCAGGTGGTAGGCACCAGAAAGCTGAGTCTGGGCGAGAATGACATAATCCCCTCCCATTCCCTCTTCCCCTTAGGCATTAAAAGCTGTGACCCCAAAGGCCCCCTTATGATGTACATCTCCAAAATGGTGCCAACCTCCGACAAGGGCCGCTTCTATGCCTTTGGACGCGTTTTCTCAGGGCTGGTGTCCACTGGCCTGAAGGTCAGGATCATGGGCCCCAACTATACCCCTGGGAAGAAGGAGGATCTCTACCTGAAGCCCATCCAGAGGTGAGTGGAAGATGGGCACCTGCTCCCGGCCAGCTTAGGTTGGGCCTGTCCTCCTGGCCGGTAGCACCTTTGCTACAAGCTACAGTGGGATGGGGTTTGGTCCTCTTAAACCTCAGTCTCAACACCTGAAGGGCTAGTAGACTAGGAAGCCAGAGGACCCCAGCAAGCTAAAGTGTTGCATCTTTTCTGATTTGGTTTAGTCCCAACTCACAGTGGGATGCAAAGTCCCCGAGTACAGGGTGGTCCATGACTGATCTCATGACCCTCATGAACTCTGCCTTCATTTGGTCTGTGCACACCTGGTTGGTGTGGCCACCTGCAGAGGATTATGGGTTATGGGTTATGGTGGTGATGTCCATTGCCGGCACTCATGCCCATGTTTGTGAGGAGCCATGGTTTCAGTCTGCGGGCCTTGGGGCTTGAAGTCAGCGTGAGAACGTGCTTTTTCCTCCCTAGGACCATCTTGATGATGGGCCGCTATGTGGAGCCAATTGAGGATGTGCCTTGCGGTAACATCGTGGGCCTGGTGGGTGTGGATCAGTTCCTGGTCAAGACTGGCACCATCACCACATTCGAGCATGCGCACAACATGCGTGTCATGAAGTTCAGTGTCAGCCCTGTCGTCAGGGTGGCTGTGGAGGCCAAGAACCCCGCTGACCTGCCCAAGCTGGTGGAGGGCCTGAAGCGGCTGGCCAAGTCGGATCCCATGGTGCAGGTGTGGCTTCTACCTCCCTAGTCCCCATCCTAGCTGCCCATAGTGTAGGGTGGGCCTGTGGCCTTGAGGTATGTGTATGGGATTTATGAAGGCAGGGATCTTCCTGCTAGCTTCTGCCTGTTGGGGGGCCTACTACCGCATGCTATACTGCATCCTTGTTTGGAGGGAGGTCCAGCTTTCCTACTGGCTGGTGGAACTGTGAGTGTTGGGCATGGGCCGGGCCAGGCCAGGCTGACAGCACTTTGGCCCACAGTGCATCATCGAGGAGTCAGGGGAGCACATCATCGCGGGTGCTGGTGAGCTGCACCTTGAGATCTGCCTCAAGGACCTGGAGGAGGACCATGCCTGCATCCCCATCAAGGTAGGCACTGCCCCTGCAAATCTGGATCCTCAAAGTAGTGGAAAAGGCCATTCCTCCTTGGCAATCACAGCCACATGCAGGCTTTCTACCTTTCCTTGGTGTGGCCATTTGTGTACCTGCCAGGGTTGGTCAGGGCAGGCCATGTGCTGGATGCTTTGTGTCCCTGCTCCTGCAAGCTGTTGTGTCACCAGCGTTGTCCGTGACTTTGCACCCTCCTTGTGAAGTGCCCTCAGTGACCCATGATTTCCTTTCCCAGAAATCCGACCCCGTGGTCTCATACCGGGAGACAGTCAGCGAGGAGTCGAACGTGCTGTGCCTGTCCAAGTCCCCCAATAAGCACAACCGGCTGTACATGAAGGCGCGGCCCTTCCCTGATGGTCTGGCCGAGGACATCGACAAGGGGGAGGTGTCCGCTCGCCAGGAGCTCAAACAGCGGGCACGCTACCTGGCCGAGAAGTACGAGTGGGATGTGGCTGAAGCCCGTAAGATCTGGTGCTTTGGACCTGATGGCACTGGCCCCAACATCCTCACTGACATCACCAAGGGTGTGCAGTACCTCAATGAAATCAAGGACAGTGTGGTGGCTGGCTTCCAGTGGGCCACCAAGGAGGTGAGCTGGGAGTCAGTCGTGCAGGCAGGACCAGCAGTGGAAGGCCAAGATTGGGGTTGAGGCTGTTTTGGAAGGGCTGGTTTTTCAGGCTGTCTTGTCTCCTTGTGCCCCAGGGGGCGCTGTGTGAGGAGAACATGCGGGGTGTTCGCTTTGACGTCCACGATGTGACACTGCATGCCGACGCCATCCACCGCGGCGGCGGCCAGATCATCCCCACGGCCCGCCGCTGCCTCTATGCCAGTGTGCTGACTGCCCAGCCACGCCTCATGGAGCCCATCTACCTTGTGGAGATCCAGGTAAGGCAGACGGCATGCCGCAGCCCCCAGCGCTGACCCTGACACCTTACCACAGCCACTGATGGCCTCCTGCTCTCACTTCAGTGTCCAGAGCAAGTAGTTGGTGGCATCTATGGAGTCCTGAACAGGAAACGAGGCCACGTGTTTGAAGAATCCCAGGTGGCTGGCACCCCCATGTTTGTGGTCAAGGCCTACCTGCCTGTCAATGAGTCCTTTGGTAAGTCCATATTTGTGGGACTACAGGGAGGTGTTAAGACTGAGTCCAGCCGGGCGCTGGTGGCTCACGCCTGTAATCCTAGCTACTCAGGAGGCTGAGATCTGAGGATCGCGGTTCAAAGCCAGCCCGGGCAGGAGAGACTGTGAGACTCCTATCTCCAATAAACCACCAGAAAACCCGAAGTGGCGCTGTAGTTCAAGTGGTAGAGCGCTCGCCTTGAGCTGAAGAGCTGAGGGACAATGCCCAGGCCCAAAGTTCAAGCCCCACGGCCGACAAAAAAAAAAAAAAGACTGAGTCCAGGTAGCAGGGTTGGCCCCTCTGCTGGATGCAGGAAGGACTGAGATGAACCCGAGATCAACTACCAGCCCTTGTTTGAGACCAGGTCTTAAAATAGCCCAGGCTGGGGTGGACAGATGTGGCTACCGGAAGCTTTCTGTTGAGATTCACGACTCTGGGCTCATTGAGTTTGGTGATCAGGAAGTTCATTGTCCTCTACCCACCCAGGGACTGGCCAGGGTTCCGGCAGGACTTTGCTGGGACTATCTGGTGAGACCCTCCTTGTTTCATTCTTAACAGGTTTTACTGCCGACCTGAGGTCCAACACTGGGGGCCAGGCCTTCCCACAGTGCGTGTTCGACCACTGGCAGATCCTGCCTGGAGACCCCTTCGATAACAGCAGCCGCCCCAGCCAGGTGGTGGCGGAGACCCGCAAGCGCAAAGGCCTGAAGGAGGGTATCCCAGCCCTGGACAACTTCTTGGACAAGTTGTAGGTGGTCCTTCCTTGCCTGGCGGGACTCGGCTCAGCACTCACACCAGTTTGACCACTGCACCATATGCCCGCGTTCTCTCAGATGACATCTCGAGACTGTCCCCACAGTGGCGCTCTGCCCAAGGTTTCTGGGGCCCACTCCGTGCCATCACTCTGCGTTAACACTTGATGCTGTTTCCCTCTATTTATTTTGGGGTTCCAGAGGCAGCAGAAATACCCTTTTCTGCAGGGACGTTCATAGCCCGACAGGGTGGGGAGGTGGGCAGGACACCCAGTGCTTTATCATTTCATCAGAGGGAAACTCAAATTCAGATATCCCAAATTTTAAAATAAATACATTAAAAGTTTATTTGGGTAAATGGCCCAAAGTGGCTTTTCCCTAGAAAGAAGGAACAGGTGGGCAGGTGTTCCCCTGTGCTGACACCATGGCCACCTCCAGCTGTACTTGTGCCATTGGAATAATAAATACGATGGTGGTGACCTTGGGCATGCTTTGACTTGTTTTTGCACCTGTTCTGCCTCTGCAGGAGGAGGAGGGTTGGGTTTGGGGGTCAGGGGCCTGTCCAAGGCAGCATGGATAGGGCGGCTGGCTAGAGTCCCCCACACAGCCCCATCCAAATGGATGGCAGGAGTCATACCAACACCCTCCCTGCAGTGCCTCCAGGAGCCCAGGTCTGCTCTTCACCCGCAAGGTTTCCCAGAAAGGGAATTTTCACTGTATGCATGTTTGCCATTGCCAGTCTGAGCTTTTAGATTAGACAAAAGTCTTAGGGGGCTGGGAAGGTGGCTCAGTGGTAGAGCGCTTGCCTTGCATGCATGAGGCTCTGGGTTCGATTCCTCAGCACCACATAAGCAGAAAAAAAAGCTGGAAGTGGCGCTGTGGCTCAAGCGCTATGAGCTGAAGAACTGAGGGACAGCGCCCAGGCCCATGACCGACCAAAAAAAAATCTTAAAAACTGAATGATATGTCATTGTACATTATATTCTGTAACATTGAAATTAGAAAAGCTGCCTGAAAGTATTTTCAGTTGGACACAGGACTCGTTGCTACATTTATTGGCTGTAAGAATGGTAGTGAGAAGCTGGTGCTAGTGGCTCAACTCGCCCTGTAATCCTAGTGGTGCAGCACCATCCTGGGCACAAAAGTCTGAGACTTAGCTCCAATTAGTTGTTTCCTGAAACTAGAAGTGGAGCTGTGGCTCAAAGTGGTATGAGTGCTACCATGAGCTAGAGAACTGGGACAGCGCCCAGGCTGAGTTCAAGGCCCACAACCGATCCGAAGAAAGGCAGTGGGTGTAAAGGTCTGGGTAGCTGAGAAGCTGCTGGGTGTGAGCTTGCATGAATGGGGGGCCCAGGGGGCCCAGGCGCGGGGACGGCCAAGCAACTACCTGGGAGTCAGAAGAGAAGCCGATGGGGCTTGGTTTGGCTGGACCAGTGACCACCAAAGCCACGGGTTTTCGTACCATAGCAAGACTCCGTAAATGCGTGGTGTAACAAGCATCTACACACCTGGACAGAGTGCCTGTCAGGTGCTGCCGGAAGTCAATGTTTCAGTGGGGTTGGTCAGTGTTTGTGCCAGCCAATCAGATTAGGCAAGATGGGTCTGTCAGCCAATGGCGAGGTTGTATCCGGGTGCGGCTCCCGGAAGGGCAGCCGAGGGCGTGCCAGCGAAGCCATACAGTCGGCAGGCCTACGGGCCAATGCGCGTTGAGCTCCGCCTCCTCGGGGCGGGTGTTAAGCCCACGAGGTGACGTCAGCGCCTTGCGCCGCGGCGGCTTCCGAGACGGCGGGGCGGGAGGAGGAGGAGGAGTTGGGGGCGGCCAGCGAGGCAGTCAGGCCTGCGGAGCGCGGGGGCCCGTGCGCGGTGCGGGCGGTCTCGGGCCCGGCTCGGTGGACAGGTGCGGCCGCCGTGGCACTTGGGGACCCGGGGAGGCACGGCTTGAAGGAGAGAGCTGGCGGGGGAGCTGGGGGCCCGGAGGGCGGGCGGGCCGGCGGGGGGCGTGGTGGGCCCGGAGGGATGGAGGCCTTCCAGCGGGGTCCGCCCCGAGCGGGAGCCAGGGCCCGACTGCCGGCAGCGACCTTGTCCAGAGAAGTGAGGACGAGCACCAGTGAGAATTTCCCCTTGTCTCCTGCAGAGCTGCGGGTGGGGGACCCCCGAGCTCCCCGGGTCCCCGTACCCGGGCCGCCGACCGCGCCCCCCCCCACCGCCCCTGGAGCCCAGGCGCGGCGAAGGCGAGCGCGCCGCCATGGCCACGTTCAGGCAGGAGGACGTGGAGGACCACTATGAGATGGGCGAGGAGCTGGGCAGGTGAGCCGCGCTCTGCGAGGGGGAGGGGTTGGGGTGACTCTAAGTCCCCCCTTCCTGCCCTTTGTCCCTCTACGGAGTGAGTCAGCAGAGCCTGAGCTGATATGTGTGTGTGTGTGTGGCGGGGAGGTGGAGGACGTTTGAGCTTTGGAATCTGACAGCCCTGGCCTTGAACAGCCTTAGCTATTTGTAATCTGCTTTTTTGGGGGGACACTTGAGCCTCCCCAGGTCTTGTTCAGCACCTAAGAGAGAAAGCAGTGGTTCTCCTCCCTGTGAGGTAGCTGTTTGGGCCTCCCAGGGTGCCCCTGCCTTCCTCCACCCACCTCTGCTCAAGACTCAGACGTGTGTGTGTGTGTGTGTGTGTGTGTGTGTGTGTGTGTGTGTGTGTGTGTGTGTGTGTGTGTGTGTGTGTGTGTGTGTGTGTGTGTGTGTGTGTGTGTGTGTGTGTGTGGCCTCAAACCTTATTTGGTGAGTTTGCTGCTGGTCAGCCTTCCTGGAGCACTCAGACGTGTGTGTGTGTGTGTGTGTGTGTGTGTGTGTGTGTGTGTGTGTGTGTGTGTGTGTGTGTGTGTGTGTGTGTGTGTGTGTGTGTGTGTGTGTGTGTGTGTGTGTGTGTGTGTGTGTGTGTCCTCAAACCTTATTTGGTGAGTTTGCTGCTGGTCAGCCTTCCTGGAGCCCCGAGCCCCAAGACCCGCCCCGTGATGTCACCAGGAGGGAATGTAAATAACTGAGCTCTGTGTCAGGCCACAGAGACAGTTCTTTGGCTCTTTGGGGATCCTGAAATGCTTTATCCGGCATTTCCTCCATCAGCCAGGGGCCAGGGGGAGAATGCAGCCCTGCCTCCCCCCTCCCCTCCCAAGTCACTACTTGATGTGGGCGAATTTAGGATTTCCTGCCAGGAGCTGCTTTGGCTGAAGTTAGGAAATTTTAATCCACATACTAAATCATGCTTTGGTGGTTGTGGGACACTGGTTCCTGGACCCACCAAGAATCCCAACATCTTTTTCCTTTTTTTTTTTTTTTTTGGTGCCAGTCCTGGGTGGGACTTGAACTCAGAGCCTGGGCACTGTCCCTGAACTTCTTTTGCTCAAGGCTAGCACTCTACTACTTGAGCCACAGCACTACTTCCAGCTTTTTCTGCTTATGTGGTCTGAGGAATGGAACCCAGGGCTTCATGCATGCTGGGCAAGCACTCTATCACTATGTCACATTCTCAGCTCCTCTTTCTTTTCCGTTATTTTTAAAATTATTTTACTTTTACTGGTGTTAAGGACAAAAACCAAGACCTTAGACTCAAGTTCTTTCTTTTTTGCCAGTCCTGGGGCTTGAACCTCAAGGTACTATCCCTTAGCTTCTTTTAGCACTCTACCACTTGAGCCACAGTGCCACTTCTGTCTTTTTCTGTCTATGTGGCACTGAGGAATCCAACCCAGAGCTTCATGCATGCTAATGCAGCACTCCCTCAAGTTTCCTTAAATAAAGTGATGGTAGTATTTGTATCTAACATGGGGCTTGAACTCAGGGCTTGAGCACTGTCCCTTAGCTTCCTTCACTCAAGACTGGCTCTCTCTCTCTTGAGCCTAGAACTTGGTTAATTAGACATGAGTCACACAGAATTTCCTGCGTAGGCCAATTTCAAACTGAAACCCTCAGATCTCAGCCTTCTCAGTAGCTAGAATTACAGGCATGAGCGCCTGGATGTATGTAATCTTTTTTGTTTTTGTATGTTTGTTTTGTGCTTTTTTGTTTTCATGTTATTGGTCCTGGAGATGGAACTCAGGACCTTATTATACTTGCTAGACAGTGCTTATCACTGAACTGCACCCCCACCCCCAGCCTGTGTGTGTGGAAATTTAAATGGTTGGCCAAAAAAATGGTAAAAGAATTCAATTTGGTGACATGGAACAATGATAGGAAATTCCCCATTCAAAGTCAATAGTGAAAGTTGATAATTAAGACCTTGGAACTTAGCTGGATTCATTCCTTGACACCCCCTGCCCCCCCCACCCACCCACATACTCTGCTTGCCTGAGGGTGAATAGATGACCCGTGTGGTATGAAAAGTTGAAAATATTCAGTGGCTGGCCTCTAATGAGTAGGAAGCCCAGTGCTGGTGGTTCACGCCTATAATCCTAATTACCAGGAGGCTGAGATCTGAGGTCCTGAGGTTCAAAGCACCCCAGGCAGCACAGACCATGAGACTCCTATCTCCCATTGGCCAGCAAAATATCAGAAATGAAGCTGTGGCTCACGGGGTAGAGTGCCACCTTTTAAGTAGAAAATGCTAAGAGATTGTTCCTCGGCCTGGATTTAACTCCCAGTACCAGCACTAAAAAAGCTTAAAGGCTGAGTGCACACCTCAGTGATAGAGCAGGAAAGTAGCATGTGAAAGGCCCTAGGTTCATTCCCAGAACCACGAAAAAGGAAGGGAAAAAAAAAGTTTGGTGAACCTCTTGTTTTCTGGCACATTCCTCTCTGCCTTTGCCCAGTGGATTCTCTTCTGACATTTGTTTGTCTGCTCTCATCTGAGAGACTGCTGTGGGTCAGTGTCTGTCTCCTTCCTGACCACAGGCTCTTCAGCCCAGGCTAGTGTCTGCTGGTCTTGTGCTTTGGGTGGAAGGTTTGTTTTCCTACCTGCTAAGTCCTTCTTAGTCCCCTCTTTTCCCATCCCATTTCCAGAGATCTGGAGTCCCTGGGGCTGGGAGGCCACCTGAGGCCAGACAGAATTGTGGGAGGATGAAACAGGATCCGAGCAATGGGGGATAGGCGCCCCACTTTGTTCCAGACCCCAACCGGGAGGAGGACCAGCCTTTGCCACTGATGATCTGTGGCCTGAGGCCGGCTGCCCTCCTTTTCATTCTTAAGTGTGGGTCGCGGCTGCTCATGGCCATGGTGTCACGGTGGGGATGAGCAGAGGGTGTGGACCGCAGACGTCCTCGGCTTAGGTCTGCTGCCACGCTGAGGAGGGAGCTGGGTCCTGTCCCCACAGAAAGTTGTCTCCTGGGGTCTAATTACTGACTGCCTTTGGGGAGCCAGGCAGGAGTTGCTGTGGTAATGGGGAGCAGCAGGTGACTGGTTCTGTGGGGTCACAGTTGGCGGTGGCTGCTGGGTGGATGTTGGCGGGTGGCTCCCTGCGCATGCACACAAAGTTCTTCTCTCCCAGCCCTCTGCACCAGAGCCTCGGGGAGGAGGTTAACCTGAGGTTCAGCATTACTGGGCCTCCTCTCTAGCTCCCGCCTCATGGCGCGGACCATCTGTCAGCTCAGGCGGACAGTGCGTGACTTCATCCGCTCTTCAGAGCTCCTGTCTCCAACGGCTTTCCCTTCCTGGGGTGTGGGGGTGGAGGGGTCGGGGAAGGTGACCCTTGCTCCCTGCCGCACAGGAGACCAAGGCTTGAGCCACCTCTGAGCCCTGGGATTTGGTGCCAGCCTGGGGAGCACAGTGAGATCCCCTCTCAAACAAACAAACAAAAAGTACCTGGAAGCCAGTGGCTCATGCTTCATCCTAGCTACTCAGGAGGCTGGGATCTGAGGATTCTGAGGTTCAAAGCCAGCCTGGGCAGAAAAGCCCACAAGACTCTTCAGTGAACCACCAAAAAGCTGGAAGTGGAGCTATGGCTCAAGTGGTAGAGTGCCAGCCTTAAGCAGAAAGAGCACCCAGGCCTCGAGGTTAAGCCCTGGTACTGGCACACACAAAAAGTCTTAGTATGCAAATCTGAGCACATACCAGCATCTTTTGCCTGCTGGGTGAGCTCCATCCTCGGCCTCCTTGTTTCCTAGTTGTGCTTGGGGTAAAGCTGGGGAAACAGATCTCACTCACCATGGCTTCTCCATGTGGGCAGCTCAGCCCCCAGGCTCCCATCCCAGTCGTGATGGGATGGGGGGTTTGCTGCTGGTGGGGTGTAGACAGGAAGGGAGGGAAAGGCAGATGGAAGTGGGAGGCCTTAACAAAAATGGGGGGCGGAGAGGGACAGGAACAGAGTGTACTCAGAGCTTGGTGGGCAGGTGCAGGGGCTGGGGTGGGCGGGGCCTGACAGGTTGTGTTTTCCTGGGCCCACAAGTATCTGTCCATCAGTATGGTGTCAGTGGCTTCTGTTACAAAGCCATGCAAGGTGGCCATGGGGGGGGGGGGGGGGACCTACAGTGTTTCGTCTGAGTATGGGAGTCTACGCGCTGAAATAAGCTAGTGATGCTGCTCCCTCCTGCAGCTCCAACCCCTGTGTGTCCCAGCTTCCAGAGAGCCCCCGGTGCACCCCCCCCCCCCCGGCTGGCTTTGAATCTTCAGATCTCAGCCTCCTGGGTAGCGCTGGGGTAACAGGTCTGAGCCACCGGTACCTGGCACTGTGTTTTGAAGTCAGTGCACTTTTTCTTGGTTGGCAATACTAGGGTTTAAACTCGCACTTGCCAGGCAAGGCGCCCTGCCCCCAGGCCTCTTTTTCCTTAACCTAAAAGTTGATCAGGAAGAATCGCACAGAGGAGCACCCTTGCTCACCGCCCTCCATCAGCCTCTGCAGACCTGTTAAGGGGTCACCCTTTGAGTCTTTTCTTCTCTGTTCCCCTGGACACAACTGCTTGCTGTGCACAAGGTGCTTGTAAACAAACAAGCGACCCCCCCCCCCCATTCCGTGCAAGTACTGCTTTGTTAGAGAAAAGATTATTTAGCCCAGTGTTGGGGGGCTCCAGGCACAAGGTGACAAGGCTGCGTGGGCTTGGGCAGCTGGATGGGGTGAGCATCGTGGGTGCAGTGTGTCACGTCTCCAGCCAGGAAGCGGAGAGGCTGAGAGGGGTCCCCAGGCCCCTTTGAGGGACCAGGCCTTTGTCTCGTATGCCCTGGGGACATGGTTTCATTTAGCTCCGCCTGGTCTCCTGGGGAGGGAGAGGCACCAGGTGCTGGGCATGGCTGGATCGCGGGGTTCCTGTCTCCCCTCTCACAGTGGGTTACTGTCAGGCCTTGCTGTAGGCACCTCGGGCAGCAGGTCGGGTGTTGGGGCTGCCCTGCTCACCCCCTGGCCCCCCTGCCGGTCCCTCCCCACAGCGGCCAGTTTGCCATTGTGCGCAAGTGCCGGCAGAAGGGCACGGGCAAGGAGTACGCCGCCAAGTTCATCAAGAAGCGCCGCCTGTCATCCAGCCGGCGGGGCGTGAGCCGCGAGGAGATCGAGCGCGAGGTGAGCATCCTGCGGGAGATCCGGCACCCCAACATCATCACGCTGCACGACGTCTTTGAGAACAAGACAGACGTGGTGCTCATCCTGGAGCTCGTGTCCGGCGGGGAGCTCTTTGACTTCCTGGCTGAGAAGGAATCGCTGACCGAGGATGAGGCCACGCAGTTCCTCAAGCAGATCCTGGACGGCGTCCACTACCTGCACTCCAAGCGCATTGCCCACTTTGACCTCAAGGTGAGCTGGGAGGGGGTGGGGGGGCGCAGGGCTGAGGCCGGGGTCTGTGGGGAACCGTCCCTGCGCTGGTGCCAGCCTCAGCCTGTCACCCCCCGCCCCCAGCCTGAGAACATCATGCTGCTGGACAAGCACGCGCCCAGCCCCCGCATCAAACTCATCGACTTTGGCATCGCCCACAAGATCGAGGCTGGCAACGAGTTCAAGAATATCTTTGGCACGCCTGAATTTGTGGGTGAGGTCCCTTGGGGCAGCAGCAGGGCCTGGTCGACCCAGGAAGTGATGGGGGTGTGATGGGGGGCCACGAGGCTTCAGTCGGGCCTGTCATGATCTAGCGTTCCTGTGTACCAGGCCCCCTCGTCATGAACCCCCAAGTTTGGTGGGGCTGGAGAAAGCCTCCATTGTCCCATTGTACCTGACCCCCCCCTCCCCGTCCCCACAGCTCCCGAGATTGTTAACTACGAGCCCCTGGGCCTGGAGGCAGACATGTGGTGAGTGGGCAGCTGTCCTGGGGTGCACACGGCCCGCTCTCCCCCTCTTCGCTCGCCCCCTGCTGTGGGGGGGCCGCCGGGGTGTGGGGTGTGGGGCGCTGCTGCCGTGGGCTGTGGCCCGGCTGCTGGGAGCCCCAGCTCGTGTGTCTGTTTTGCACGGGGGCAGCTGACCGCGTGGTGCTGTGGAGCCCGTGGCGCTCTGTATGTAGTGACCCTTGAGCGGTTTGCGCCCAGACCACAGCAGGCCCGTGCGCACACTGTGCGTGGTGCGTTCTGCTCTGTCCCAAGCCCTGGCTGGCCTGGGGACGGCCAGGGGGCCCTGTCCTGAGATGGGACCAAATAGGGCCCTGTAGGGTACCAGCCCCTGTGGAGCGGGGCGGGGTGTGGCCCTCTAGGAGGGGGCGCTGGCTTTGCGAGCAGGGGGGGCTGCTTCTGGCTGCGCTGACCCCCACCTGTCTCCACAGGAGCATCGGCGTCATCACCTACATCCTGTGAGTACCTGTCCGGCCTCACCGGCTCTGCTGCTGGTGTCATCGTGCCGCATCCTGGCACGTGCTGTGGCCCGGCGCGTGGTCTGGGGGCGCTTGGGCCAGGGAGGGAGGGGCGTGGTTCTGCACGTGCTGCCTCCAGCCAGCCAGCCAGTCGTGGGGTGACCCTGCAGGCCTGGCGGGGCGGCTTTGTGCTCCCCTTCCCGCTGCTCACCCCTGCGCCTGCCACTCAGCCCGTGTGTGAGGGACAGGAGGCGCCCAGAATAGATGACACCCCCTCTTGTCAGTGTGTCCTGTGAACGCAGGCCGTGGGACCCAGCTCCAGGAGCCAGGGAGCCCCTGCTGATGCTCTCAGCCTGCCTACAACCTGACATGTGGCCTGTCTTCTCCCTCCTGCCGCCTGTCCCTGTGCAAATGGCTGCACTCAGGGCTCATCCATCACCCCCCCTTCCCCAGGCACCCCCAAGAGCAGAACATCAGGGCAGAAGCCCCAGCAGTGGCAGGGCCGTGTCCCCTGCCCAACCCCAGTGGACGGCTGCTACTTCCTACAGTGAGCCTCCACCCAGAAGCCTGAGTTTGGGGGGGATGACCCGCTCTCCCTGGTAGTTAGTGCGAGTGGGGTAGCGGGGCGGTGAAGCTCCCGTGGGGACCCAGGCCCGTCCTCTGCTCCAGCCTCAGTGGCGCGTCCCCGTTCCTGGGGGAGACCAAGCAGGAGACCCTGACCAACATCTCTGCTGTGAACTACGACTTTGATGAGGAGTACTTCAGCAGCACCAGCGAGCTGGCCAAGGACTTCATCCGCCGCCTCCTGGTCAAAGACCCCAAGTATGTGGCGGATGGGCCTGGGGGGCAGGGGCCGGGGCCCTCGCTGCCCTCAAGCTGGGAAATGCATAGGCGGTGTTCCACACAAAAGTTCAGTTTAGGTCTTTCCTAGAAAACTATCTATAGAGGCCTGGACCCGATGGCGTCCACCTGTCATATTGCAGAGCTTGGCAGGCTGGGGAAGGAGGATCAGGAGTTGTAGGCCTGCCCGAGCTGTTCAGCTAGACTTGGGCACAACACCAAGCAGCGAAAGAGCCCAAGGCCCAGCATACAAAAAAAAAGCCAGCGCCGGCGGTTCACGCCCAGCCACTCAGGACGCTGAGATCTGAGGATCACGGTTCAGAGCCAGCTCGGGCAGGAAAGTCTGTGAGACCCTGATCCCCAATGAACCAGCAGAAAGCCGGAAGTGGCGCTGTGGCTCAAGTGAAGAGCTGAGGGACAGCGCCCGGGCCTGGAGTTCAAGCCCCAGGGCTGACACCACAAAAGGAAAAATCTAGAGTCTGTATTGCTCAGGCCCAGCCAGCTTCTGGCCCCATGGCCTCCCCCGGGGCCTCCCCCGCTCCTGGCGGGGCCCCATAGCCGGTGGGACGGTGTGGACTTGAACTGTCGGGAGGCCTGGGATGGGTGAGGGGGCTGCTTGCCACTTGCCGTGGGGAGACCCGGGGGACACGGGTATGGGGGGGATGCGAAGGTGACGGGCAGCGTCTTTCAGGAGAAGGATGACCATCGCCCAGAGCCTGGAACATTCCTGGATCAAGGTGAGGCCTCCCTGCTCTTGGCTTCCTCCCCCCCTTCATCCCCCCCCCCCCCCCGCGCGGGCAGCGGGGCTCACGCGCCCCCGTCCCCCCGTCCCCCCGTCCCCGCAGGCCATCCGGCGGCGCGCGGTCCGCAGCGAGGACGGCGGGCGGCGCGCGGAGCGGCGGCGCCTGCGCACCACGCGGCTGAAGGAGTACACCATCAAGTCGCACTCGAGCATGCCGCCCAACAACTCGTACGCCAACTTCGAGCGCTTCTCCAAGGTGCTGGAGGAGGTGGCGGCGGCCGAGGAGGGGCTGCGCGAGCTGGAGCGCGGCCGGCGGCTGTGCCGCGAGGACGTGGAGGCGCTGGCGGCCATCTACGAGGAGAAGGAGGCCTGGTACCGCGAGGAGAGCGCCGGCCTGGGCCAGGACGTGCGGCGCCTGCGCCAGGAGCTGCACCGCGCCGAGGCGCTGCGGCGCCAGGCGCAGGAGGAGGCCCGGGCCGCGCTGCTGGGCGCCGGCGGCCTCAAGCGCCGCTTCAGCCGCCTGGAGAACCGCTACGAGGCGCTGGCCACGCAGGTGGCGGCCGAGGTGCGCTTCGTGCAGGACCTGGTGCGCGCGCTGGAGCTCGAGCGGCTGCAGGGCGGCGAGTGCAGCCTCCGCTAGCCGGGCCTCGCCGCCCGGGCCTCCGCCAACCTGCCTCCGCCAGCCGTGCTGCCGGGCCTCCACCGGCCAGGCCTCCGCCAACCCTGCCTCTGCCAGCCGGGCCTCCGCCGGCCTGGACTCCGCCAGCCGTGCTGCCGGGCCTCCACCGGCCAGGCCTCCGCTGGCCCTGCCTCCGCCGGCCTGGACTCTGCCAGCCGGGCCTCCGCCGGCCTGGACTCCGCCAGCCGGGCTGCCGGGCCTCCGCTGGCCCGGCCTCCGCTGGCCCTGCCTCCGCCGGCCTGGACTCTGCCAGCCGGGCCTCCGCCGCCGGGCCTCTTCCAGCCAGGCCACCAGCTGCCCAGCGCGGGCTGGGCTCGTCTTCCGCTCGGGGCCACAGGGCCCACCCCATGGCCTCGCGCAGACAGAGCAGGTGGATCCTCCTCACCGGCCTCGGGAAGCCGGGCCCTGGGCGCCGCCAGCAGACGACTCTGTCCCCGCCAGGCCCCGGGGCCTCCCGCAGATGGCAGCCTCCGCGTTCTTGGCCCCTGAGAGCATCGGATGGCCTCGCGTGGTCACTGGGACACCATGGTGTGACCCCGGCCGACCCCGCCCCCCCCCCGCCCTCCGGAGCGGCAGGCGGGCAGTGCGCAGGCGCCGCCCTCCCCCCCCCCCCCCGTGGGGTGGGTCTGCGCATGCCCGAGCGAGCCCTGTCCCGCGTGCGCCCCTGAGAGCCCGAAGGAATAAAGTCTCCCTTCTCTCCGCCACGCCCTGTGTTCCCGCGCCCGCCGCGACTCCACGGGGGGCGGGGGGGGGAAGGGCCCTGCCCGGTGCTCAGCCCACGGGAATCCCACGCCAGGCTGCTCAGGAGGCCGGGCTCTGAGGATGCCAGTTCGAAGCCAGCCCGGGCAGGAGAGTCCGCGAGACTCCGCTCCAGCCACTCAGAAAAAGAAGAGCCGGAGGCGGGCGGCGCGCGGCAGCTCAAGTGGCGGAGGCCGGGCTCGGCGCGGCCCGGGGCCGGCCGGGCGGTGGAGACCCGCGCTGCGGGGACGGAGGGGGGGGGCGGGAGAGCCGGGCTTGGCTCGCAGCCTGCCAGTGGGGCCGAGTGAGGTCCGGAAAGAGGCGCCCGGCCCCGCCCACCCTGCTCCTGGGCCCCGCCCACCCTGCTCCTGGGCCCCGCCCACCCTGCTCCTGGGCCCCGATCCCGGCCCCGCCCCACCCTGCTCCTGGGCCCCACCCCGCTCCTGGGCCCGCCCCGCTCCCGGCCCCGCCCACCCTGCTCCTGGGCCCCGCCCCGCTCCCGGCCCCGCCCACCCTGCTCCTGGGCCCCGCCCACCCTGCTCCTGGGCCCCGCCCCGCTCCCGGCCCCGCCCACCCTGCTCCTGAGCCCCGCCCCGCTCCCGGCCCCGCCCACCCTGCTCCTGGGCCCCGCCCCGCTCCCGGCCCCGCCCACCCTGCTCCTGGGCCCCGCCCCGCCCCACCCTGCTCCTGGGCCCCGCCCCTCCGTGCTACTTGGCTCCGCCCTCCGTGCGGCCACTCCCTCCTGGGCCGCGTCGGTCCCGCCCTCCGCACTTCATGGCCCCCGCTGGCCGTGGCCGGTCCCCCCTCCCCAGGCCCGGCCTGGCAGCCCCGCCCCCGCCGGCGGCTGTGATGTGGGCACCCGGCACGAGGTGGCGGCCGCGAGCCGGAGCAGGCGCCAGCTCCGCGGAGGAGGCTGGACGGAGCAGCCGTGACGGCCTCGGTGGACAGTTCGCAGCCAGTGCTGATGACTGCAGCAGAAGCTCGGATACCCACGCGCACACGGCGGCGATCCCGGCATCCCACAAAGGTAGAGCAGCCCCCGCCCATCCGGCCGCGCCGTCACAAGGCCGCAGACCTGCTAGGACGCAGAGGGGATCTGAGGACGGGGTGCCGTGCGCAGTGAACCGCGCACACAGAGGATCACCGTCAGGCTGGGCGCCAGGGGCTCACGCCTGTCATCCCAGCTACTCGGAGGCTGAGATCGGAAGATCGTGGTTTGAAGCCAGGCTGGACAAGAAAGGCCGTGAGACTGTCATCTCCAGTGAACCACCAGAAAACCACAAGTGGAGCTGGGCTCAGAGTGGTGCAGTGTTAGACCTGGAACAGCGCCCAGACCCTGAGTTCACACCCATGACTAACAAAAAGAAAAAGAGACAGAGAGAGAGAAAGAAAAACACTCTCAGAACCTCCCCAGGATCATCATATCCAGAAAGACAGGAAGTGGTAGATGAGAGGGCGGAGTGTTTGTCGGGGTTTGGGGATGGAGAGGAGAGCCAGTATTAAATGGGACAGAGTTTTAATGCAGGATATAGAAGGTTCTGGAAACGGAAGGGTTGCTATGGATTCTTTTTTTTAACTTTATTTTATTTTATTTTATTTTATTTATTTATTTTGGGTCTGGTTGTGGGGCCTGAACTCTGGGCCTGGGCGCTGTCCCTCAGCTCTTCAGCTCAAGGCTAGAGCTCTACCACTTGAGCCACAGCACCACTTCCGGCTTTTTTCTTTTTTCTTATGTGGTGCTGAGGAATCGAACCCAGGGCCTCAGGCATGCAAGGCAAGCGCTCTACCACTGAGCCACCTTCCCAGCCCTGCTATGGATTCTTTTTGACAGTCCTGGGGCTTGAACTCAGGGCCTAGGCATGCACTGTCCCTGAGCTTCTTCAAGGCACTCTACCACTTGAGCCACAGTGCCATTTCTAGCCTTTTTTTTTGGGGGGGGGTCCGGTCATGGGGCTTGAACTCTGGGCCTGGGCGCCGTCCCTCAGCTCTTCAGCTCAAGGCTAGCACTCTACCACTTGAGCCACAGCGCCACTTCCGGCTTTTTTCTTTTTGCTTATGTGGTGCTGAGGAATCGAACCCAGGGCCTCATGCATGCAAGGCAAGCGCTCTACCACTGAGCCACCTTCCCAGCCCCTCTAGCCTTTTTTTATGTGGCACTGATTGAGAAATTGAACCCAAGACGTCATGCATGCTAGGCAAGCACTCTACCACTAAGCCACACTCCCAGCCCCTTGCTATGGAGTTGATATGTCAAATTCAAGCTGAAATTCTAACCCCCAGATGAGGTAATTAGATGCATGGGTGCCATAAAGATGGTATAAGGTAGAAATCGTAGCTATGTGGCCACAAGCCAAGGGATGCTGGGGCTGGGGGCTATATATAGGAAGAGCCCTTCTGTGGTGCGTGTGTATGTACATGTGTGGTATGTGTGTGTGTGTGTACACGTGTGTGCATGCCAGTATTGGAGTTTGAACTCAGGGCCTGGGTGCTGTCCCTTAGTTTTGTCACTCAAAGCTGGTGCTCTACTTGAGCCACAGCTCCATTTCTCCACTTCTGGCTTTTTTGCTGGTTCATTGGAAATAAGTCTCATGGGGCTTTCCTGCCCAGGCTGGCTTCAAACTTTGATCCTCAGATCTCAGCCTCCTGAGTGGCTGGGATGACAGCTGTGTGTCTCTGGCTCTCCTGGAGTCTCTGGAGGGAGCCGGGCGCTGCACAGAGCTGAGTTGGAGGCACGGGCTTGTCTGTGTCTTAGGAGCCACAGGGCCTCAGGTTGAGATGTGGAAATTGTGGCATTGTCTTCCCTTCCCCTCTGGACACATGGCTGGGATCACAATCTACCCGGTATATGTCCCTGGTCATTTCCAGTCTTCTGTTCCCCCCAGGTGGCACATTTGCTGGGAAATGCCCACTTGCTGGCTCTGCCTGGGGGGCCCCCAGGGGATTCCAAAAGTCCCTTTTCTCCTGAACCTCAGTTTCCCCCCTGGTAGATTGCATACAATCTTGTAGATCAGGTGGCCAAACAGGAAAAAGCTCTGGGAAGTCTCAATGTAGACCAAGAAGGAAGGAGTGAGCTTCAGGTGGATATGGAAAGATCTAGAACCGAGAGCCCCAGTCTGGGAAGAGTGGGGGCCAGGGGTGGGGTGGGGAGAGGAACGGCAAGGAGGACCAGGGCTGGGTGGTAGAATCGGGGTGCTGTGTGCTCAGCGGCTTCGGGTCCAGTTACCCCCACCTGCCAGGACGAAAGACGTGCGGATGGCAAGACACATGACCGCCAAGATGAACAGATGGTGAGGACAGAGAGATTTATCTCCTCCCGTCCTCCCCTCCCCTCTCCCCCCCCCCCCCCGCAAGCTCACAGCCCAGGAAAGAGGACACCATGTCTCACAGCCACCCCACTCCCAGGCAGCTCATGGGGGGGCGGGCTCTGGCCCTCAGGGAGCAGTTTCCTGCCCAGTGACATGGTGGGGCAACCCTAGATATGAGGGGAGATGGGGAAGGATTCAAGACAGAGGCAGCTGGGCTCAGTGACTCACCCCTATAATCCCAGCCACTCAGGAGGCTGAGATGTGAGGATCTCCATTCAAAGCCAGCCCAGGCAGGGAAGTCTGTGAGAATCTTTGGGGTGTGAGTGTGTGTGTGTGTGTTTGAGAGAGAGAGAGAGAGAGAGAGAGAGAGAGAGAGAGAGAGTGGGGCTGAACTCTGGGCCTGGGTGCTCTCCTTGAGCTCTTCCGTTCAAAGCGAGCTCTCCACCACTTTGAGCCATAGCTCCACTTCCAGTTTTCTGGTGGTTTATTGGAGGTAAGAGTCTTATAGACTTTCCTTCCCGGGTTGGCTTTGAACCACAATCCTCAGATCTCAGCCTCCCAAGTAGCTAGGATTACAGGCAAGAGCCACCGGTGCCTGGCCAATGTGATTCTTATCTCCAATTAACTACTCAGAAAAAGCCAGAATTGGTGCTGTGGCTTAAGTGGTAGAGCACTAGCCTTGAGCACAAAGTGGCTCAGGGACAGCTCCCAGGCTGAGTTCAAGCCCCACAACCAACAAAAAGAAAAGAAAAAGAGAGGCAGACCATAATATCCAACCTTAATACCTTAAGGTGGATCAGCCACAGCTGATCTCAAACGAAGTCCCACTCAAATGACGATAACTCCTTCTACCTTCCAGCGTGGCGGTCAGGCACTGGGGCTCAGTCCAGACCCACCCATCTATAATCCATTCCCTCACATACCTATCATCTTGTTACATATTTTTTTTGGGGGGGCGCGAGGGTTCAGATGTAGCAAAGGGCTCAAAGTCCCAGGAGGTCAAATCTGTGGCACCCCCCCCCCCGGTAGGTCAGAGGGCCCTGAGTGTCGCCCTCCCTCCCTCCCTCCTTGAACAGGTGCAAGGGACAGGGCCAGGTCTGTCCATCCGCACAGCTGTCCAGCTCCTGCCCATACTTGGGCAGGGACAGAGTCGATGCTATGAATAACCCAGGCATGTTGCCCAGGGTGCCCAGTGGCCCTGCTATAAAGCCAGGCCTGCCGGTCCCGAGCGGTTCCTTCAGCCCCTGAGAACTTTAATCCCCCTGTTGTGAGACAAAGAAAAGTAAGTACTGAAACCATTCTTCCCCGCTCCCCCCTCGGCCCCCTGCCCACGCCACGCACAACGCCAGCCCGGCCCGGCTCGGCTGAAGTCAGACACGGAACAGTGGTGAAATGACCTGCCCTCAGTCCCCGAGGGACCAGTGAAACACAGATTCTTGGTGGCACTTGATTGTCCCCCACCTATTCGGTGGCCTCTAAGATGGCCCAGGCCTGTCCCGGCCTGAGGGTTGGTGGGGAAGATGGCTGGAGGGGAGGAGGAGGAGGAAGAGGAGGAGGAGGAGGAAGAAAGGGTGGTCAAAATATCTGGAGTCCAGGCTCTCCCTCCAGTCCTTGGGGACAAAGCTGGGGACCCCTGTGCCAGGCCAGGAGACCCCAAAATTGCATGAGTACATTGCTGGGGGACTGAGGTGAAATCTCTCTCCCTACTCTGTCCCAGACCTTCTCCTGTCCCCCCCGAAAGGCTTTATATTTTGAAGAGGAGCCCCCCCCCCGTTTGCACCTCCTGACTCCCCCGTGCCCCCAATCTCAGAAGGCAGAGCACCCCTCGCCTTTCATCATTCCAGTTTTTTCCCAGACTTCAGCACAGGAGAAGCTACTTGGAGACACTGGGAATTAAGGTTGCATCTGGGGAGCCCTCAGCGCCCCCCAAAAAGAGTTCTGGGTAGAATCGGGGAGTCCTCACCCCCCTCAGGAGTGCTGTGTGGATTTGGGGAGTGCCGGAAGGGCTTGGAGGGGCCCTGGTGGGCCGTGTGGGGGTGTCTGAGAGTGTTCGCTTCTGGTTCTTTCCTCGAGCTCCTCCCCCTGGCCCTGGCTGACCCCCCACCCCAGACATCCCTGAGAACCCCCTCCTTTCGGGGCCCAGTGGCTGGAAGGGTAATGGGGTGACCTGTGCGGTGGGGGTGTGGTAACTGCTGATTAAGAGGTGGCTGAGCGCTACTTGACATGGGTGACAGATGCCGGGCTCACAGGCCTCGTCACCTCTTTGCTGCCGGGGACCTGCTGGGGTTTTGTCTTTCTCTGTTTCTGGCTCTTAGGATTTTGTGGGAAGGGTAGAAGTGTGTGTGTGTGTGTGTGTGTGTGTGTGTGTGTGTGTGTGTGTGTGTGTGTGCGCGTGTGTGTGTGTGTGTGTGTGTGTGTGTGTGTGTGTGTGTGTGTGTGTGTGTGTGCCGGTCCTGGGCGTGAACTCAGGCCCTGGGCACTGTCCCTGGGCCTCTTTGTGCTCAAGGCTGGTGCTCTACCACTTGAGCCACAGCGCCACTTCCGGCTTTTTGCTGCTTCATTAGAGAGAAGAGTCTCATGGACTTTCCTGCCCGAGCTGGCTTTGAACCATGATGCTCAGATCTCAGCCTCCTGAGTAACTGGGATGACAGGTGTCAGCCACTGGCGCCCAGCAAGCATGTCTAGTTGTCATGGTATTTTTTGGGGTGTATGGGGAGGTTAATTAATTAATTAGTTTGTTTGTTTATTTTTGTCAGTTGTGGGACTTGAACTCTGGGCCTGGGCACTGTCCTTTAGCTCTTCAAGGCGAGTGCTCTACCACTTGAGCCACAGTACTACTTATCGGAGATAAGAGTTTCAGAGACTTGACTTCCCAGGCTGGCTTCAAACCCTGATCCTCAGATCTCAGCCTCCTGAGTAGCTGGGATGACAGGTGTGAGCCACCGGCTCGCTTAGCTGTTACCATATGCTGCTGGCTTCCTCCTGCGCCTTCCTTCCTTCTAACTACAGTGTCCATAGCCCCTTGGTGGCCGTGCAGTGTCCGGCTGTCCTAGAGCCTCCTCTCCATGTCCCCGTGGCCCAGCCTGGACTATTTTGGGCCCAGTGACCAGCGGATCATCCGGATCACCCTGTATGCCTCAGCAAAGGACATGGCTTGGCGGGCTGCCCCATCATCCTGGGGGCCAGCTCGTCCATGCCCTCCAGGCCCCAGCTAGCCCCAGCAGTGTCCCCCACAGGCCTCCGCTCTCCCCACACCTCCTGGCTACAGCCTCTGCAGAGGGGCAGATGGGAAACACATGGGTTTTGCAGACCACACACAATCTGCTGTGAATAGCGCCACACAAATCACATGCACATAAGTGGGCAGAGCTGCGTGCCAATAAAACTTTATTTATAGGTGCTAATGTGAGCACCATAGATGGTGTGTGCTGGAAAAATAGAATTTATAGACTTTATCTTCTTGGTTTTTGTTTTTTTTTCCTCACTGATTTTTTTTTTTTTTTGGGTCGGTTGTGGGGCTTGAACTCTGGGCCTGGGTGCTATCCCAGTGCTCTTCAGCCCAAGGTGAACGCTCTACCACTTGAGCCACAGCACCACTTCCGGTTTTCTGGTGGTTTATTGGAAATTAGAGTCTCACAGAGTTTCCTGCCTGGGCTGGCTTTGAACCGTGATCCTCAGATCTCAGCCTCCTGAGTAGCTAGGATGACAGGCGTGAGCCACCGGCACCCGGCCTTGCTGATTATTGTTAAATGTACAGTGAGTTAGCTCAGTGCTGAATGTGTGCTCAGCAGAAAGGACTTGGTTTTCAGCTCTAGAAAATAATAAACACTAAGAAGGTACGAAACATTGCCACTCCAGGCATTGGTGGCTCACTCTCATAATTTTGGCTACTCGGGAAGCTGAGATCTGAGGATTGTGGTTCAAAGTCAGCCCGAGCAGGAAAGTCTGTGAGACGCTTATCTCCAATGAACCGGCAAAAGACTGGAAGTGGTGCTGTGGTCAAGTGGTAGAGTGCTAGCTTTGAGCAAAAAGGGTCAGGGACAGTGCACAGGCTCTGAGTTCAAGCCCCATGATACACATCACACACACACACACATACACCCCCCCCCCACACACACAGCAAGGAAGCCTGCCCCTCCCCAGCCTGACCCCTGTGAGCAAGTCCTCTTCTTATCTCCAGATGCACCTGTTTTGAATGCTTTCTGTCCATGGAACCACACGTTGTGAGACTTTTTTTTTCTCAGTGGTAGGGTTTGAACTCAGGGCCTGAGCACTGTCCTTGAGCTTTTTCGCTCATGGCTAGCACTCTACCACTTCAAGCCACAGCACCACTTCCTGTTTTCTGGTGGTTAATTGGAGACAAGAGTCTCCTGCCCCGGCTGGCTTTGAACCGTGATCCTCAGATCTCAGCCTCCTGAGTAGCTAGGATTACAGGCGTGAGCCACTGGTGCCCGGCTCTGCCAGGCCTTTTGTGTCTGTTTCTCTCATTGAGCCTGGTGGCCTGAGGGTCCTTCTACATTATACCACTGGGCACGGCCTTGTTCTGTTCCTGGCTGGGTAATATTCCAGTGTGTGGATTACCTCTGTGTGTGTGTGTGTCTATCTTTACATGATGGACACTGTGCTGTTCCCTCCATTTGGATGCTGTGAACGCTTTGGCACATGTCTGTGTTTGAGACTATGTATTTTCACGTTCTCTGTGTGTGCCGGCACCCGGACTTGAACTCAACGCTTCACGTTTTCTCGCTTGGGGTTTTTGCTCAAGTCTAGCGCTCTACCACTTGAGCCACAGCTCCACTTCTGGCTTTTTGGTAGTAAATTGGAGACAAGAGTCTCACAGACTTTCTTGACCAGGCTGGGTTTGAACCGCAGTCCTCAGATCTCAGTAGCTGGAATTATGGACATGAGCCCCCAGTGCCTATTTTGGGTCTATCTGAAGGAGTGGAATCGCTAGGTCATGTGGTAATTCACCCTTCTTGCCATTTGTCTACCCATCATTTCCATGTATGAATCACCTTGTACGGACTCAAGGGGGTGGTAGGCTTTTTCTGGGCTGGGGCTGGGAGTGGTCGGCAGCAGAGGTGGTGAGTTTGGGGTATCTGCAATTCCACAGGTGGCCATGAGATGTCGCTGTCGGCTCAATCCCCTGTCAGTGCAAGCCTGGGGGGGGGGGGGTGTCTCCACCCCAGGGAAAACAATGAGAGTCCTGGGTTCAAAGCGTAGCTCCACCCAACTATGCTGGCTGCCAGGAAGGCTCAGGGAGGCCAAACATCACCTGATATCAACAGCATTAGCCCCAAAAGGACAAGGACAGGATGGAAGAACATTCAGTGCTGACACCCTGGCTGTGGGTTAGAAGCCCATGGGAAGCTTGCCATTTGGGGAAACTGAGGCTCCAGGGGATCCCTGTTGCTCAGGGCTTTTGGTGGTATCTTCAGATCCTTTTTTTGGGGGGGGGGAGTTATATAGCTTGAACTCAGGGCCTGGTCACTGTCCCTGAGCTCTTTTGCTCAGGCTGGTGCTCTACCACTTGATCCATAGCTCCACTTCTGGCTTTTGGGTGGTTCATTGGAGATAAGAGTCTCATAGGCTTTCCTGCCCAATCTGGTTTCAAACCACCATCCTCAGATCTCAACTCGCGAGTAGCCAGGATTACAGGCATGAGCACCGGCACCCGGCTTCCAGAGCCATGTTACGAAGCTGGGAGAGGCTTCAGAGGCCCCTTGAACAGAACAGGCCGGGCCACGAGGGTTATAAAAATAGGACCGATTTAATACTGAGGAGTGGCGTAGCGCAGAGGCGTGCTGGGGCTGGACCCCGGGGCCCTGCGGTGCCGGGGTGAGTGGGCATTCCCCCTCCCCATTCTCTGTACAGACTTCCCCAAAGGGAAAATGGTCACAGCACGTGGCCTGGCTGCCACAGGCCTGGCCAGTCTGTGGCTGGAATCATGGGTGGCAGGGTCGGCCACAGCTAGGAGCAGTTGAGGAGGGAGTTCTGAATTTCTTCCAGGACTTGAAGGAAGAGATCTCCTGGGGATTTCATGCCATCCAAGTGGACTGGAATTAGAAAAACCAGAGTCAGGGCTTTTCTAAGAAGGCAGACTGCTGGGTCAGGAAACAGGATGGAAGAGTCGCTGGGACCAACAGCAAGAAGGACTAGGGTGAGATTCAAGGAGGGACTTCCACGTTTCTCAAATGGAGAACGGAGAGGAGCATGGGCAGAGACTGAGCTCAGAGCACCCCTTTCCTTCCACTCTGGGGCATAGCCTCATCTGGGTCAAAGACTTTCTGTCAGTCATGGGGCTTGAACTCGGGGTTTGAATGCTATACCTCAGCTCTTCAGCTCAAGGCTAATGGTCTACCACTTGAGCCACAGCACCACTTCCAGTTTTTTCTGCTTATGTGGTGCTGAGGAATCAAACCCAGGGCCTCATGCATGCGAGGCAAGCACTCTACCACTGAGCCACCTTCCCAGCCCTGGGTCAAAGACTTCTTACCCACTTCCACGCCATCGGCCTCCATCTCCTGCTTGTATTTCTGGTACATGGGCCACACGTGTCCATCAAAGAGGCCTGGGGGGTCGGGGATTGGGTACTTGCGGGTACTGCAGAGGGGGCCGGGCAACAGGGAACAAGTTGTGTGTGGGGGTGTCTGTGTGTGGACTGTTTTGGAGGGTTGTGGGGCTTGAACTCTCAGGGCTTGGGCGCTGTCCATGAGCTTCTTTAGCTCAAGGTAAGCGCTCTACTTTTTTTTTTTTTTTTTTTTTGGTCTGGTCGTGGGGCCTGAACTCTGGGCCTGGGTGCTGTCCCTCAGCTCTTCAGCTCAAGGCTAGCGCTCTACCACTTGAGCCACAGCGCCACTTCCGGCTTTTTTCTTTTTGCTAATGTGGTGCTGAGGAATCGAACCCAGGGCCTTAGGCATGCAAGGCAAGCGCTCTACCACTGAGCCACCTTCCCAGCCCTGCTAGCGCTCTACTTGAATCACAGCACCACTTCCGGCTTTCTAGTGGTTTATTGGAGATCAGAGTCTCACGGACTTTCCTGCCCAGGTGGCTTTGAACCACGATCCTCACATCTCAGCCTCCTGAGTAGCTGGGATGACAGGCGTGAGCCAACTGCACCCAGCTTTGGAACAAGTGTTTTTTTATTTGAGGGTTGTGCCAGGTCCTGGGATTCCCCAATCTCCCCAGAAGAAGGGCATCTAGGTCAGGATCCCCTTCTGGGGGGACCTAGGAGATGCCCAGGAAAGGGTGGGTTGAGCCTACCTAGGGCTTTGGGTGGGCCCAGCACCTGCTGCGGCCTGCATCCCCCTCTTCCCACTTGGGGTCCCAGCCCTCCCCCAGAATGCCCCTCACCTTCTCCTCCGCTTGGATTCCTCGTAGGGGACAGTCAGGAAGTACCGGCGGGTGTAAAAGTCCAACAGAGGCCTGGACAGGGGTCAGGAGTGTGTGGGGGGAACACAGGGTCAGACAGGGCAGGCCCTGGCCTCCTGCACCCCCTGGCCGCCTTCCCCAAGGGTGGAGGGCAGGGAGGTGTCAGACACTCACTTGTAGCTATAGATCAAGAATCCTTCCAGAAGCAAAATGTGGGTGTCAGAGGCGCTGGGCTGGACTGTGACCCCGTGGGAGCGGGCAAATTTCGGGGGGTTTTGCACCCAGGCCTTCACGGTGCTCAGCATGGCCTTCATGTCCAGAGACTCCAGCACTGTGGGAGGGGAGGGCGGGAGTGGGAAGAGGGCCAGGGACCGTGGGGGTGGGGGAACAGGGGAGGAAACGGGGGGGGGCGGCATGGGGAATGGGGGGGTGGCTGGGGGTGGGGGAGCAGGGGAGGAAATGGGGGGATGAGGAATGGGGGTGGCTGGGGGTGGGGAGCAGGGGAGGAAACGGGGGGATGGGGAATGGGGGGTGGCTGGGGGTGGGGAGCAGGGGAGGAAACGGGGGGGGGCATGGGGAATGGAGGGGTGGCTGGGGGTGGGGAGCAGGGGAGGAAACGGGGGGGGGATGGGGAATGGGGGTGGCTGGGGGTGGGGGAGCAGGGGAGGAAACAGGGGGCATGGGGAATGGGGGGTGGCAGCCATCCTTACCGTCCCATCTTTTGAAGCCGTCCTCCCCAACTGGTATTTGGTCCTGGGGCTGAAACAAAGCAGCCCAAGCTCAGTGCTCACTCCTTTGAGGCTCCCGCAGGGAGAGATTGGGGGGCAGGGGTCCCCACTAACGTCACCCGCTGAGCAGTGGCCCACTGCAGCTGGGAATGGTGTGGGTGGGCCACCAGCACTCTAGTCATTATTTTTTTTTGTGCTATTCAACCCAGTCCCGTGGCGCCCGCCTGTCATCCCAGCAACTCAGGAGGCTGAGATCTGAGGATGGAGGTTCAAAGCCAGCCCTGGGGGCAGGAAAGTCCGTGAGACTCTTCTCTCCAATGAACCAGCAAAAAGGCAGAAGTGGCGTTTGTGGCTCAAGTGGTCAAGTGCCAGTCTCAAGCAAAAACAAACAACAACAACAAAAAAAAACGCTCAGGGACAGCGCCCAGGCTCTGAGTTCAAGTCCTACATCTGGCACCAGGAAAAAAGAAAAGAAAGAACACACTGTCCCCAATTCTCCTGGTCCTGACTGTCCCAGGGCTGGGCAGGGACCTCCCAGTTGGGAAATGGGAGGGTCTGTGCCCCGACTCAGCCCCTGGTGACCCCAGTGACCCCCCGGGCCCCCCCAAAGGCGTCACCTTGAAGAAGTCATCCTGGTGGATCACGCAGGAGTTGGGCAGCGCTGCCTGCAGGCGGCTGGCCAGCGTCGTCTTGCCGCTGTTGGTTACTCTGCCGAGAGATCTGGAGTTAGGCTGTGGCCTGGGATTGCCCAGGCTTGGTGCCATGGCTGATGCCTGTAACCTCAGCTACTCAGGGAGGCTGAGCTTCTGACACACTCTAGGAAAAACAGTTATGGAGACCCTCACCTTAACTAAGAAGCCAGGCCTGGTGGTGTGCACCTCTCATCCCAGCTGAGGTCTGAGGCTAGCCCCAGGCCAAACAACAACAAAGAGACACTATGGAGAAACAACACAAGTAAAAAGGGTCCGGGCCTGGCTCAAAGGACACAGCGTCTGTCCAGAGAGCGCCAGGCCCCGGGTTCAAAGTCTGATACTGTGGACTTTTTGGTGCTTAATTGAAGCTCAGAGTCTGAGGGACTTTCCTGCCCAGGGTTGGTTTCCAACCGAAATCCTCAGATCTTAGTCTCTGAGTAAGCTGGGATTACAGGCGTGAGCCACAGACACCTGACTTTCCTTTCTCTCTTTTCTTTTCTTTCTTTGTTTCTCCCTCCCTCCCTCCCTCCCTCCTTCCTTCCTTCCTTCCTTCCTTCTTCTTCTAAATAGAAAATGAGCCATGTATGGTTCATACTTTTACTCCCTGCCCTCAGGAGTCTGAGGTAGAAAGATAGAGAAGTTTTTCACTGTGGGTTACAAAGTGAGACACTCTATCTCAAAAGAAAAACGTGGGTTCCAGCAACAGAGGCTGACACGGGCGATCACAAGCTCAAAGCCAGTTCAAGCAGAAAAGTCCTAGAGACCCAAATCTCCAATTCACTAAGGCAGAGTGCCAGCCTACCACTGGGCTGGGCAGGTGGCTCAGTGGTAGAGCGCTCGCCTCACATGCGTGAGGCCCTGGGTTCGATTCCTCAGCACCACATAAGGAGAAAAAGCTGGAAGTGGTGCTGTGGCTCAAGTGGTAGAGCGCTCGCCTTGAGCTGAAGGGCTGAGGGACAGCGCCCAGGCCCAGAGTTCAAGCCCCACGACCGACAAAAAAAAGTCTCATGGCCTTTCCTGCCTGGGCTGGGTTTGAACCCCTGTCCTCAGGTCTCTGCCTCCTCAGTAGCGGGATGTCAGGTGTGAGCCGCCGGCGCCCGGCAGGCTCTGGTTGGAACATGGAGTGTCTCCAGACCCCAGGGAGATAGTGGGAAAGCAGACCGTGGGTCATGGTGGCGTCTTGGTCTAACTGGTGGGGCTGGACACACTCAGGAACTTTCTAGAAGTCAGTGGCCTCTGCCCCAGTTGTAGCAGAGATGGGGGAAACGGAAACCCTCTCCCCATATAAGGGGGTGCCCTTATATGTTACAAGAAAATGCCCCACAATGGCTCATCCAAGGTCTGGTAAGATGCCATGTTAGGGACACCGCTCCCCGCCATGGACTTACACTTGTGTCTCCTCACTCCCTTCAGCAGGATCTGCCTGCCTTTCTAGATTCTTTTCTTACTGATTTTTTTTTTTTTGGTCGGTCGTGGGCCTTGAACTCTGGGCCTGGGTGCTGTCCCTGCGCTCTTCAGCTCAAGGCGAGCGCTCTACCACTTGAGCCACAGCGCCACTTCCGGTTTTCTGGTGGTTTATTGGAGATAAGAGTCTCATGGACTTTCCTTCCCGGGCTGGCTTTGAATTGTGATCCTCAGCTCTCAGCCTCCTGAGCAGCTAGGATGACAAGTGTGAGCCACTGGTGCCCAGCTTCTTACTGATTTTTTAAAATTAATTATTTATTTTTGTCTCCAGACCTGGGACTTGAACTCAGGGCCTGGGCGCTGTCCCTGAGCTTCTTTTTGCTCAAGGCTAGCACTCTGCCACTTGAGCCACAGTGCCACTTCATCCAGGACTTCATGCATGCTAGGCAAGCACTGTACCACTGAGCCACCTTCCCAGCCCTTATTTATCTTTAAGACAAGAGTCTAGGCTGGCCTTTAGCTTCTGATCCTCCCACCCTTTCCCTTCCAATGCTAGAACTACAGGCATGCACTACCATACCTTTTTTGTTTGTTTGTGACCCTGAGTAAAATCAGAGAAAAAGAAATACCTTCCTGTTTGTAAAATCAAACCTTGGATCCCATTCTCCTTTCCCATTGGGGACCAAGCCTCTCTCATCATTCAGAGACAGAAAGTGTTACAGCCAGCCAGATGGACAGACAGACAGACAGACAGACAGGGCAGGGGGCAGCAGGCAAGCAACCTCAATTCCCTCCCAGGTCTTCTTAGTGTCCTCCCCTTGTACCTCTCCGTTCCACCCCACCCCAGCCCCAGCCCTCTGCGCTCACCCTCCAATGCCAACGATGACAATCTTCATGTCTGCAGAAGGTTGGGGGGACGGGGATGGGGTTGGGGACACTGTGCTTAACTGCAGCCCAAGCAGCTGCAGCGGGGTGCAGCCAGCCCTTGCCTGCCCGCCCCACTGGGGTGTCCTGGCTTCATTGACAAAACCCAGGGCCTTTATAGTCCTGGAGGCAATCTCCGGGGAGGAGGCCCCAAGCCAGGGTGATGGCAAGGGAGGGGGGGGAGAGAGAGGGGGGTAAGCACCTGTTCCCTGGGGTGGAAATAGCTCTAGACTCTGCCTTTCACCTAAATTAGTCACAAGTCAGGAGGTAAAGGGCTGGACTCCAGCCTCCAACCCCCCCCCTCAGGTCCAGGTCCATGAAAGTCCTCCCCCCGCCTTCTCCCTTCCCCCTCCCACATATGGGCCAGAGAACTCAGGTCACCCTCCATGCAATTTCCCTCCCTAAAAATATCACACTGGCCTGGCTTGCCTCTGTCTCCTGCCTTGACCCTGACAAGAAAGAAAGAGAAAGAAAAGAAAAGAAAGAAAGAAAGGAAGGAAGAAAGACAGACAGACCAGTTAAGCGCCTGAGGATCCCAGTTCGAAGCCACCCCCTGGGCTTGCTATCTATCCCCCATGCCGCTGGGGAGCCCCACACATCAGGCGGTGGGAGCGCCTGTGACTTTAGGATCCAGTGTTAAGTGACTCTCAAGATGGCTTTGAATGGATAATCTTCCCAGCCTGGCCACACATTCTTCTCAGCATGACACCAGAGCCATACAGGGCATAATCATGGGGTGACCTGAGTCACCTGGGCTGTCGCTGTGGGAGCTTGGGATGATGTAATGTCACCAGCAAAGGAAAAAAAAAAAAAGTGAAGCTGCTTAGATGGAAAGGCAGGTGCTGGGTGTGGTGATGCACACCTGTGCAGGAAGATCACGGGTTCCAGGCCAGCCTCGGCTATGCAGTGAGATGCTGTCTCCAAAAAAAAACACCCAAAAGGTCCACTGGGGTCTGGCAGATTGTGATTGACTGCAGTCCTATTCAGGAGGCTGAGATCAAAGGATCATGGTTGAAAGCCAGCCAGGGAAGAAAAGTCCATGAGACTCTTTATCTCTAGTTAACCACCAAAAAAGCCAGAAATGGTGCTGTGGCTCTAGGCTGTGGCGCTAGCCTTGAGCCAAAAACTCTCAGGAACAGCGTTCTGGCCCTGAGTTCAAATCCCAGTTACCAACACACACACACACACACACACACAGACACAGACACAGACACAGACACATAGACACACACACAGATTAAGTCCCAGTTCAGACTCTCCTTTCCCATGAGCCTCTTCTGGCCATCTTCCTCTTGGTCACCCTTAGGGGTGTCTCAGGACACCCTGAGCTGTTATGGCGTTGTTGTTGTTGGTGGTGGTGGTGGTTGTAGGGCTTGAACTCAGGGCCTACACGCTGTCCCTGAGCTTTTGTGCTCAAGGCAAACGCTCTACCACTTTGAGCCACAGCACCATTTCCAGTTTTCTGGTGGTTCATTGGAGCTATGCCTCATGTACTCCGGGCTGGCTTTGAACCACGATCCTCAGATCTCCAGCTAGAATGACCGGTGTGAGCCATCAGCCCTTGGCTTGTTAAGGCTTTTTGAGTTCAAGCCTTCCCCACCCCAGGACTTTAGCCCTCGCCGGGCTGTTATGTCCAGGGCTGGCTTGTCACTTTGGGTTCAGGCTTGTGGGGGTGCATGCCGGGCCTCAGCTGCCACCCTCTACTTGGTAATGGGGAGCTCTGGGAACGCCGTGGCTCTTGTGCAGTGTGTCCCCTCGGCTTGCTGGCTGGTTCTCAGGGCTCTCCTCTTTTTCTCCCCTGAATACAGACACTTCAAGACGGACTCTTCTCCTTCTTTTGGGGTTCCAGGGAGACAGCTTCTACGCCGCCATCTTGCCTCCCATCTCTCTCTGCTCACTTCTCCAAATAAAGGTGGTTAGAAAAGAACAAGACCGGCTCTTGCCTGCTTCTGGCTTCCTGTCCTACCAGGTGATCCCAATGGACGTAGAAAAATGGCTAGTTTTAGGGCTGGCTGCTCAGGTGGCAGGGCCAGGGCCCAAGCGGCGGGGGCGGGGCTCGGATGGGCGTGGCCACGCGAAGGGCGTGCCCAGAGCACCCGTGTGAATCCAGAGGTGAGGCGTGGCTCGAGCGGCAGGGGCGTGGCTCGAGCGGCAGGGGCGTGGCTCGAGCGGCAGGGGCGTGGCTCGAGCGGCAGGGGCGTGGCTCGAGCGGTAGGGGCGTGGCTCGAGCGGCAGGGGCGTGGCTCGAGCGGCAGGGGCGTGGCTCGAGCGGTAGGGGCGTGGCTCGAGCGGTAGGGGCCAGGTGTGCAATTTACTTCTGGGTTCTGCCCCAGTATCCACAAAACAGGTCCTCTCCAGTTGGTCCTGGAACTTGTACTCTGGGCCTGGGCGCTGTCCCTCAGCTCTTCAGCTCAAGGCGAGCGCTCTACCACTTGAGCCACAGCACCACTTCCGGTTTTCTGGTGGTTAATTGGAGATAGGAGTCTCACAGTCTCTCCTGCCCGGGCTGGCTTTGAACCGCGATCCTCAGATCTCAGCCTCCTGAGTAGCTAGGATGACAGGCGTGAGCCACCAGCGCCAGGCAGTCCAGAATCTGAGTGGGAAAAGGATTTTTTTTTTTTTTTTTGTCAGTCATGGCGCTTGAATTCTGGGCCTGGGTGCTGTTCCTCAGCCTTTCAGCTCAAGGTGAGCACTAACACTTCCAGTTTTCTGGTGGTTCATTGGAGATGAGAGTCTCGGGGACTTTTCTTGCCTGGGCTGGCTTTGAACCGCAATCCTTAAATCTCATCCTCCTGAGTAGCTAGGATGACAGGCGGTAGCCACCGGACCCGACTGGGAAAAGGATTTGATTACCCACAGACTAGGGAACCTTAGACCCCAGCCCAGCTCTGCCCCTTGGCACCCCCCTCCTGCCCTGCCCTGTGTCCACCTTGGCCTGGGCACCTGCTCCTCACTCCAGGACACACTCCTTTGGGAAGGATCGCTCTTCAGACGTCCTTGGAAGAGCATGGCAAACCAGGTGAGCTCACCTGCCCGCATCCCTCGTACACTTGGGCCTGACACTTTTTTTTTGGCACATGGCACCTGTTTGGGTGTCTCCCAATGGTCCCAAAGCCCGGTCCTGGGAAACCCGACTCTGACCATCCAAGAAGCACAGACCGCTGCCTCTGTGGCAGACCACACGGGGCTGTAGCAGGAGACAGCTACTCGCCACAGGGCCTCCCCCTGGGCTGCTCCCTGCCAATCAGGCTGAGGCTCTTCTCAAGCCCTGTCCCTTGGCAACAGAGAAAGGGGCGGGACTTCCTTCTCAGCCAGGCTTTATTTAGGTCACAGGAAATCCCTCATACAGCGGCTTCACCTCACCCTGGCCCTCTCTCCGCATTTTGAAACCCCTAAGTCTCACTGTGGGAAAGGCGGATATTAGCATGTATTCCAGGTGCCCCAGAGAGAGAAAAATCCAGTGTCCTCTGTACATCACCTTTATAATAACAATTTAAAGTAAAACCACAAGGAAAAAAAAATCCAGTGTCCCTTTACAAACAGGGCTGGTAGGAAGAGGGGTGTCCTTTGCCTTTTGGCCCAAATTCCTCCCCCCCCCCCGCCCACCCACCCCACCGCCTGATACAAAGCTATGGCAAAACCAATTTTACCAGGTCCATGTAGCAGCTCTGACTGGCTGGAATTAACCTCACACCTGCTGACAGGTGAGCGATCACTGGAGGGGCACCCCTGGGACCCCCTCTTCTCTCTGGCGCAACAGCTGTGGCCTAGTTGAAAGGGGTCTTTTATTTGCTTTACCCATCATCCGTGGGTGCTGGTGGTGTGGGAGGGGTGGTAGGTGCACCCCCGTGGCCGAGCAGGGGGGTCCCCATGTTTCCGGGGGGGTCAGCAGCATCTTCAGCCTGCAGTCTCCTTGGACTGAGTAAGTGTGCATGCTCTGTCCCCCTCCACTCGGTAAAATCACCAGTGTGGGTGGGGTGAGGCCTGTTGTATTCCTGGCTTCTATTTTCTTTGATTAAGATTGGGGTGTCACAGCTTCGTGTTACCGACAAGGTTTTCAGTGGAGTAATCCAGCTTTGGTCACCAGGAACCTGACATTTCCCAGAAATACCATTCTCATGGTACCTTCATGATTTCTGTCATCTTTGTTGTTGGTGGTTGTGGGACTTGAACTCGGGGCCCGGGTGCTGTCCCTAGCTCTTTTTCTCAGGGCTAGTGCTCTACCTCCTGAGCCACAGTGCCACTTCTGGTTTTCTGGTGGTTCACTGGCGAGAAGAGTCTCAGGGACTTTCCTGCCCAGGCTGGTTTTGAACCGTGATCCTCACATCTCAGCCTCCTGAGTAGCTAGGATGACAGGTGTGAGCCACTGGTGCCCGGCTGTCATCTTGTTTTCTTTCTTCCCCTTCTTTTTTTTTTGTGCCAATCCTGGGGCTTGAACTCAGGGACTGGGTGCTTTCTCTGAGTTTTTTCATTCAAGGTAGGTGCTCTACCACTTGAGCCACAGCTCCCCTTCAGACGTTTTGGTGATTATAATTCGAGATCAAAACCTCATGGACGTTGTTGCTGGGGCTGGCTTCACACTCCAGTCCTCCAATCTCAGCCTCCTGGGTAGCTGGGATTACAGACGTGAACCACTGGAGCCTGGCCTACCTACATTCTGTTATCTCCCATTAGCTTGAGAGTTGAGGTCACTCACTAGAGTAACAGCCTGGGCCTCGGGCCTACCTGTGGCTCTCTGACAGCCCCCCCCCCCCCCGCCCCAGCATCACCTTTTGTAAGAAGAGGCCTTGTGTGGGAGAAGCAAGAGCCAGGTGGACAGGGCCACCACACGTGGCCCGCCCGCCAGCTGCTGCTGCTTCCGGCTACAGGTGACACGAACCTGGGCCACCGTCCCACTGTCCTTTTTACTTGCCACTTGGGGAATGTAAAACAAAACACACCAGATTTCCAAAGGTTTCGGGCTCACTGGGGATCCCCAAGATGTCAAAGGACAGCCCTGAACCCCCTCCACTTCCTGGTGGGGTCTGCAGGCCCCAGCTGACCGGGAAAACCTGGCATTTCTCAGGGTCAGAGCACAAGGCCTAAGACTCCAATTGCCCCGACTCTGGTTCTGGACCATTCTGTCCCTCTCTCGGCATTAAATGCCAGCAGTCACTCCAAAACACACTCCTCTGCTGTCGCAGGTCCTGGGATGTTGGGCATTTCGAGAACCTTCTTGGACGGCTGGTTGTGGCGGGCCGCCGTGTCCACCCCCGCTGCCCGCTCAGATTCGGGGCTGCTGAAGTCTCCAGCCTGGAGTGCAGGTAGCACTTGCAGGCTCCCCTTAGGTCTCCAGAGATGGGGGGCGCCCCATTCTTGGGGGTCTCCGGTGATGCTTGGGGGGGCGGGAGCGCAGCCTTGCGTCAGCCCAGAGCGCCGCGCTCTCAGATGGCGATGGGGTTCTTGCATTCCATGCACATTTCAATTTTCCCTCCAAGCGAGTTTCCGGATGCCCCAGGAACCCCCGTTTTCCTCTCCCAGTTTATTTCCGAGGGTGCAGGAGCCTATGTGACGACTCCCAGCCTGGCGACAGTTGGGGAGACAGGGGAGTTCCTACCCCCAAGCTCACCCCTGTGCCGTGGCATTGTCGGCATTCAAAGGGACTTTAGAATGTTCTAGATGCAGTCACAGGACAGTTCTCATTTGTGCTATGGGTTTTGAGCCTCCCTAGGAAAAGGTGGAGACGGGGGGGGGGGGGCGCGTTTCCAGGAGATAGGGGCTGTCAGATGAGACCAGAGCTGTGGATTTGGGGTGTGAGGTCACAGGCCGGGGGTACCCCGAAGGTGTGGCACAGTGTGTGTGTGGTGGCGGGGGGAGGGCGGTAAGTGTCAGGGGCAGCAGGCCACACACCGCAGGGTGGAGTCGTACAATGGAAGGCACGGGAAAGAAGAACCCCCAGGGCCAGCCAGGGCCGGTGGGCGTTGGTAGCAGGTGAGAGAAGGCTCTGGAACCTTCCTCGGCTTGTGGGTGTGGAAGGATGGAGGGCTGAGAACCTGGTCCTTTCTCCAACATGCTAATACTGCACTTTTTGTTTGTTAAGTAAAAGAACACTGGGCTTCGGAGGCGGGTGGTGGAGGCTGGCGCCTGGGGGGATGCGCTCAGGCGGAGGCCGGAGGGGACCTGGGACCGGAGGGCGTCTGGCAGGTTCCTCCACGTCCGGAATCGTCTTTCGTGGCCTTCTCCAGGCACCCGCCGTCTCAGGACATGCTGGAGCGGGGAACGCAAGCCAGGAGGGTCATTACTGTGTGTCAGGCGGGAGAGGCCCCTCCACACGGTCACCCGCTTCAGCCAGCTGCAGGGCTGGCCACCGGTCCCCACGCAGTGCTCTTGCCACTTCTGGGGCCCAGCAGAAAAACAGACTCAGGGGGTCTCCTGCTGAGTCACACTAGAGAGAGCCTCCAGACACCATCCATCCACCCACCCACCCATCCATCCACCTACCATCCATCCATCTATCCATCCATCCATCCATCCACCCACCCACCATCCATCCATCCATCCACCCATCCACTCACCCATCAATCCACCCTCCCACCCATCCATCCATCCATCCACCCACCTACCCACCCATCCAACCATGCATCCACTCACTCACCCACCCACACATCCATCTATCCACCCACCCATCCATCCAGGCACCCATCCCCTCACCCCCCACCCACCCACCCACCCATCCATCCATCCACCCACCCACCCATCCATCCATCCACCCACCCATCCATCCATCCATCCATCCACGCACCCATCATCCATCCACCCATCCATCCCCCCCATCCCCCCACCCCCATCCACCCTCCCATCCATCCATCCACCCACCTACCCACCCACCCATCCATCCATCCATTCATCCATACACCCACCCATCCATTCACCCACTCATCCATAATCTACTTATCCATCTGTCCACCCACTCATCCATCCACGAATCCATGATCCATCCATCCACCCATCTAGCCATCATCCATCCATCTCCAGTTTCTCACTTTGCATTTCCAGTCTTGTGAGCATGCTTGTTTTTATGATCTCCCACTAAGTATCTCCAGGGGAGGATCTAGTCCTGCCGGTGGTGGCTTGCTGACATTCGCTCACGGTGGATGATTTCCTTGTGTGAGCTCCAGCCCACTGAGCTTGGGTCAAGGTCTTTCACAAGCGCACAGGGAGCTTCCTTTACTTGGTTGCATAGGGAGGCGGTGCTGCTCTCAGACCACTGTTGACATTCATTTCTTAACTTGGTGCTCTCTGAGTCACCAAAGCAGACACTGGAGCCAGGTCACACTTGCAGAATTGTTGTCAGGGAAGCATTAACTCTGCACTCCCCCACCCCCAATCCTGGAGCTTGAACTCATGGCCTGGGCACTGTCTCTGAGCTGCTGTGTGTGTGTGTGTGTGTGTGTGTGTGTGTGTGTGTGTGTGTGTGTGTGTGTGTGTGTGTGTGTGTGTGGTGTGTGTGTGCACGCTCGCTAGCACTTAAGGCTAGAGCTCTAGCCCTTGAGCCATAGCTCCACTTCTGGCTTTTCGGTGGTTAATTGGAGATAAGAGTGTCAGGGTCTTTCCAGGGTCTTTTCAAACTGTGATCCTCAGATCTCAGCCTCCGGAGTAGCTGGGATTACAGGCGTGAGCCACTGGAGCCCAGCAACCCCATATATACTAAGGAAGCTTTGGGCCCTTGCCCATCTTCTAAATCTAGTCTCTGACCTCTGGCATATGCCTGGCGATCGCCACAGACCGCATGCCCAGGAGGTGACCTGGGGTGCCGCTGGTATCACGTGGGGTCAGCTGGACCTCCCCAAAGGGCTGGACATGACTGACGTGCAGTGAGTCCCTGGACACAGGACCCAGGTGACCTTTTTCTCCCGGGCAGTGCCCTGTGCGACTTGTCACACACCCTTGCTGCAAAAAATGACGAGCTGTCCCTAAGCTCCACTCCCAGAGGACTCTAGAAACTTCTTCCTATTCTCTCCTGCACACTGCCACGTACCAGCGGTACCACAGCCATGAATATAATAGCTCTGCAGACTCCTGCAAGTCCTGCCTGGGAACCATTCAATCTGGGGGTGGCCCTGGGGCTCCCCATAGACGATATTTCTTTAGAAATCCAGAACCAGGTGGATCTCATGGGCTGGGGGAGGTGCGGGGGCGGGGGGGAAGGGAACCTAGCTCTATTGGACAACATGGCTATGTTACACAGCATAGGGTCAAACTAGCACCCTGGTCTGTGCAACAGTATCCCCTGGAGTTGTTCAGGGGTGGCTCACTGGTTAACCATAACCACTGCCTTCCTGCCTTCCTGTCACCATATCCCTCACTCCAGCGTACGGAAGGACAGTACTCCAAGGTTCGAAACCACCCAGAGCAGCCAGCTACGGACAGCCTCACCCACCTCGTTTCCTGGTCTTCTGTCACCTCAGTGGACCTGTGGCAGAAGAAAGGAGGCTTGGAGTTACTTGCCAACGTGTGTGTGTGTGTGTGTGTGTGTGTGTGTGTGTGTGTGTGTGTGTGTGTGTGTGTGTGTGTGTGTGTGTGTGTGCGCGCGCGCGCGCGCGCGCGCGCGCGCGCGCGCTGATCCTGAGGCTTGAACTCAGGACCTAGACACTGCACATGAGTTATTTTTTTTAGCTCAAGGCTAGAGCTCTACATTCTATTTTTTGGTGGTTAATTGAAGGTAAGACTTTCCTGCCCCGGGCTGGCTTTGAACCATGATCCTCAGATCTCAGCCTCCTGAGCAGGTGGGAGCTACTGGTGCTGGCCTAGGCTAGTTTTGTTTTCTACCTCTCAGCCAGCCCAGTCTTAGTCCCTGGTGGTGATCCCTCTTGGCCTGACCGTGGGCCCCAGGCACGCACCCATCTTCCTCCAGCGCCTCCTCGGGCTTCTCCTCAGCACTGGGCAGCAGAAATTCAGGGTGGGGCCTCATGCTGTGGAGAGAGAGAGCCAGGTGAGCGGGCGGCCAGCTGGGCCGTGTCTCCGGAGGCCTTGGCTCCCACTGGCCTCTCTGGCCAGCGGTGACCGTGATCTGTGGACAGTGGGGGGATGATTTACCTGCCGTGGGGTAGCACTGGGCCCCAGGTGGAGATGATGGAGAAAAGTAATCAAGTGCTTTGAGGGGTGGCAGGCAGGGAGTTGGGGAAGGAAGATTCTGAGTCATTGGGGTTTTTCTTAGCTGCCTATCAGATGCTCCATTGTGCATTTCTTCTTCTTATTTTTTTTTTTCCTTTTCTTTCTTTTGGTCTTAGGTCCTTCTCATTTGTTTGGCAGGTGCTCTACTCCTGACCATGCCACCAGCCCTTTTTTGGGGGGTCTGGTTGTGGGGCCTGAACTCTGGGCCTGGGCGCTGTCCCTCAGCTCTTCAGCTCAAGGCTAGCGCTCTACCACTTGAGCCACAGCGCCACTTCCGGCTTTTTTGTTTTTGCTTATGTGGTGCTGAGGAATCGAACCCAGGGCCTCAAGCATGCAAGGCAAGCGCTCTACCACTGAGCCACCTTCCCAGCCCCCACCAGCCCTTTTTTGCACCGGTTATTTATTTACTTTGTGCAGGGGCTTGAACTCAGGGCCTGGGTGCTATCCCTGAGCCTTTTTCACTCTAGGCTAGCAGTTCTACCAACTTGAGCCACAGCTGTACTTGAGCTTGATGCTGATTAGTTGGAAATAAGAGTCTCATATCCTCTCCAGCCTGGGCTGACTTTGAACCACAATCCTCAGATCTCAGCCTCCTGAGTAGCTAGAGTTACGGGTGTGAGCCACCTGCATCTGGTTCAAACAGTTAAATGTTCTCACGTGCCTACTATCCCGTCGAACTGCCTGGGCAGGTAGGATTTGAGCCCAGAGCTGACCCCAAAGTCCTGTCCAGGCAGGCAGGCTCTATCCGCCATGGGCAGACACCTTTATTCTGGGATGAGAACCCTGAATAGCCTCCCTTCCCCCCTCCCCTCCCCCCCCCCCCCCCCCCCCCCCGCGGCCCTCACAGATCAGCACTGACCTCTCCCTCCTAGCCCGCAGGCGCTCCTCTTCATACCTGAAAGAGAGGGGAGGACTCAGGGTAGACACTGAGGGGGACTTCCTTCCCTTTGGGAGGTGAGGCCCGGCTCTGGTGCGGGGGGGGGGGGGGGGGGAGAGCGGGGGGGGGGGAGAGCGGGGGGGGGGTCCTCACTGCAGCACACATTCCGGGATCTGCACATGCTCCATGGGGATGAGGTGCTCCAGCTCCTCCAGACTCTGGACATACTGGATCTTACTGATGAACTTGACGCTGCAGGAGAGTGAGGAGAGAAGATCAGAAGGGCGCCCCCCGGCGGCCACCACCGGTCCCCAAGTGACCGACCACACACACACCAGGTCCACAGGCTTACACCTCCCCCCACCTTGCCCCAATGCCCCCTCTGGATGCCCACCTCCTCCTGGGGTGCAGAGTAGACCCCAGATTCCACCCCCAAAGAATCCTGGCAAAGAAGGGCCAGTGGAACATGGCCACCTGCTGGGCTGTGGATCTGGTTTAAAGGAAGAAGGGCTTTGGAGTGGCTCCTCCCTGTCCAGCATGGCTCAGGCGGTAGAGCACCAGGCATGAATGAGTAAAAACTGAGCAAGAGCAAGAGGTCCTGAGTTCAAGCCCCGATGCCAACAATGAAAATCAGGCCCAAGTCATGAAGCCAGGCTGTCCTGGCTTCATGGGGCTTTCTGTCTCGCTGGGGGTTATGGACCGGGCTGAAGTTGGTTACACAACACTAAGGCACGC